>NC_081440.1:2104007-2146751 GCF_007210705.1 Tigriopus californicus | reverse complement strand
CAACCAGATTTCAATAAATCAATCACGTCAAAATAACTTCTTATGGTTTTTGCAAGGAAGAAGACTGTTGAAATAGATTTGCGCATTTCTCTCAATACCTGATAAGCTTTTTTGACCACCGTGGTGAGACGGGTGAGACGAGACGAGAGGAGACGACCGTGTCCAAGAATCCAGCTCCAATCTTAATGCTTCTTGATAAGGGTCTTATTTCCAACGTCATACAACCCAAACGAAATGGGGAAGAGGCACGGTAGATTGCTAAATAAACTAGTACCAGAAAGATTACATGAACGCAAGTTCTTTTCCGGTCATTATGTGACCTGGGTTGCTAATCATACATACGATTTTGATAGAATTAGGTAGTAGCAACTCAAACGCATTATAATTCAATAAAGAGGAATCGGCCCAATCTGCCCTTTATTTGGTAGAGGCTAGTTCACAAAGCGCCCTCTGAAGTGCAGAACGTAAACCATATTTCGTGTACTGTAGGAAGCCTATTGCTAGTAGAGGTTACCTTACGACAAGGATGCCAATTAAAGATCTTTCTTTTTTGCGACATCAACATAACGTGTAATTTCAGGCTCGTGAGCCATACAACATGGGTCATCAAGGCTCGAGTCAAGCTAAAGATAGAAGATATGGACATTATTCGAGTTCCCTCCAATGACTCTTCACAGTCCTATTCTCAACCAAAGCTGATTATTTCTGCATTCGTGTACATCCCCCCGCCTCCTTAGCAAAAACTCAGAATCCAAGGACACGATGGTCAATGAACCAGATTGCCAATACTCAATAATCCCTCGCACAAAAAGGTGCTGGATCATCGAATTGGGGGGTTCCAAGCCAAGTCTGGAAACGTAGAAGCAAAACTTGGAAAATGTGATGTTTGTGTTTCAAGGCCACTAGAACGTGAGGGCAACAAACGAACGAACGCATGTTCAAGTTACACGCCAGCGAAGGCTGATGGTGCTGTTGTTATTGGCTGAGGATGCATCCACGGGGCTCCATGTTGTTATTGTCGTTGTTGTTGTTGTGATGGTGGGAAAGTCTTTGGGCATTTTCGTGGTTGGGATATCAAATTTGCTTAAACTCTGTAGAACCTTGGCCTGATCTTAGCCTCATTGTTGTATTCTGGCCTACATATCTAAAGGCTAGGAAGAAGTGCTTTAAGCCTCTTTCATGCTTTGGGTGGTGAATTGATCACTCGCAGGATCTCACAAAAGTTCGCCAATCCAATTCTCAGCTCACATAAAGTGAGCCATAAATCGTATAACTGGGCATTTGAGGAATGTATTAAAATCACAAACCGTGTCCTTCAGCACCAAAAGCAGCAATACATCTTGCAGCAGGCTTTGAAAAAAACAAGCCCTCCATTTTGGGATGCTAGCAGGCGGATCCACGGATGGGAACATGTTTTCGCTGGGTGAAAATGTAAAACTTTTCCGCTCTTGACGTCATCGTGAGCTTTCGAGCATGTTTCAACTCATTTACTAGAACAAGAGACGACGACAATGGCAATGGATTCAGTTGCATTTTGAGGCCCAAGGTCGGTTGTGAAACGAGGAGGATGAGAGAGTTGACAAGCAATGCAAAAGCGCCAGCTGGACCATGTTTGAGAACCTCCATGAGTAAGTGCATTCGATATATGAGTAAATGAATGCACTACCTGCATTGAATGCAGCCATATGAAAGATTTATTGAATTCTCGTGTTACGACTTGTAGCCTTTCGGAATCGTTTCTCCTTTTTTTTCAATCCGTCAATCAGAACGATGCGTCAGAGTCAAAAAAAAGTTTTTAGAGTATTGAACTCGAGGTGGTCCGTGGGATGATTGGATAAGGGTTAAATGGAATAGTCAAAACCTGATGTTCAAATCAAAGCTTCATTTTCGCCAAGTCTGATGCTTACTAGTGATTTCACCGTGATTTACAATGTAATGGAACTGTTCATTTTCGCACATTCAATCCAATCCAATGGTATCCATTAAATCTACCAGTCAAGTAAACCATCTCAAATATAGAGTACAGTAAAACTTGAGCATGACTAACATTTGACTTTGGAGACATGTTTGGGGCCTTTTTTTATTTAAAGATCACATTCAAAAAAACGTTCGATTTAGAAACAATTTCATGTATTGTGTAAGTACTTCATTTATAATGCAGTGTCAAAATCATGGGAGTGCATTAAAAGATAGGCAAATATGCTACAAGTCAATTACACTGTGACCGCAAAGTCCTTTCACTATGGACGGGGCAAATCATTGTGTGTTTCAGATAATCGTGCTTGCTTTCAAAAATAAGTTCAAAATTGACCTCACCCATGATGTGCTTGAGCCTTGAATAAATGGCAGAACATGGACGGTTGGTTACATAAGGCATCAATAAATCAAATAGCTTCAGGTATTCCTTGGCCATACAGGAGCCATCAAAGGGTGACTATTAAGTACATACACCAGTTACCTCCCCAAACATTGGGATCAATACATTTGAAGCTCATTTCAATTTGGCATTCCGACTTTCCAGCACACGTGGTTATAACTTGTTTCAAGTAATTGAGAATAGTACGTGTGCACGCCATGAAAAGAATAAAGGTCTCTGCATCTTTTTCAACCGATTATATTGCCGTATCAAATATCCTATCGTCGATTCAGGCCTGGGGTTTCATCCATCGGTGATACATCATTCGTCCATTCACGGCTATGGCATTTGGCCTTGAAGCCACCAGGCAGCATGGGTCTTGATTTATCCAGTATTAGCTTGACAACTAACCAAACAATATTGCCCCACATCTGTATTGTTTCTGACGAGTGTTTAGGGCCTGTTCTCGATCTTGGGAGCACTCTTGGCCTTGTGTAAACTTGTCCCAGACAGCCTTATTGGTTCTCATACCCAGTCCTTGTGTGCATAATGCCACCACTTTGGGTATGGTTTCGTACACAAAATCCATTCATTTTATATGTTTTAATGAGCTATTTTGAGAGTTATTTTGCCCGTCTCGCTCATTTCATAAGCGAGACGGGCAAATATTTTAAGATTATTGTTCATTCTTAATGTTGCCAGATATGCTTTTAAAGTTAATGCAAATCTATTTGCCTTTAAACACGTGGTAAAACTTGGAGGACGATTTTAGTGGAAATTTATGCCTTTGGGTTTGCTTAGCATGTTATATCGCCCTTAAAATCTTAAGGTCTTGATTACCTTGTTTTCTTATCAATAATTTCAACTTGGATTTCGGCAAACTTAGTTTTTAGATCGAGTATTTCAACTTTTTCATTGTTGGAATGGTACGAATCTCACAATGAAAATCACCAGTAAGCTCAAAACGTGTATTTCTGCAAACATCACATATTTTATGACATGACCCCCCAAAGAAAGCCATTTTAAATCAAGAAAATCTTGAAAACGGCTGAAGCGTCCAAGGATGAAAACTTGCCGGAACTACAGTCAAAGGTTATAAGCTTAAAAAGAACCAACCGTATTTGTCCCCTATTTGTGGGCAAAGGTTTAATGACTCAGGATAGGTTGCATCATCCAAACCCACAATCATTTTCAGCAGGCTGCTCCAACGGACACAAAAAGGCTGGATTTGGTCCAATCAAAAATTAGGTTCCATAGAGCAAGATCTTCTGAAAAGAAGACTTGGCTTGGGCCAAATTATTTCCTTCAAAAGAGGACCGGAGTGGCAGTTTCCGTCCATCTTTGCCTTGGGCTCAACCCTGGATTTGATCACTTTTTGTGCCCAAAGGCAAGTTAAAATTTAGATCGCTTTAAACCAATGTGGGTGCCAAATGTGGTTGAGCCCCAATAACATTTAAACGGACACATCCTTACCAGCAATAGCATGAGCATACAATTTCAGAAACCTCAATGTTTGGTCCTCAGCTCCTTGGAACGTGCCAAGCTTCCATATGACTAAAAGCTCTGTATGGAACAACGCATGGGTGGATGGCATGTCGGGTGGCTCTTTCCCATAACGCCACAAAGTGTTCCCTGAAAATAATAATTGGTTTTCAAAGTTCCCAAATTCTCCACGCTTTCTTCCTGGGTCTGTGGAACCCTAGAAGTACCACCTCGCTAGGCGCATGGAACATGGAACAAAATAGGGGGAAGAACGAAACGGAACATGCGCCCAGAGACCATAACAATTGACTTTGTGTTGGTTCTCCTGACATTCAAATGAACCCAGGACCTTCTCAATAATTGGCCTTTTGGATATGGGGTAAGGCCTATTTAGACTGGATGGCCTAGTTTAAAAGCCTTCAAGTCTGGAAGAATGGCATACCCCAATCACAAATGGTTCTTCTGTGCTGTGGGCAAAGTACTCTGCGGGTACATGAACCTATCCTTATTGCATGTTTGCGTGCTCTCGCCATTTACGCGACTACGGGAACCAAGGTAAAGAAAAAGAAAGGGAAACATATTGGAAACAACGGATATCTAGAACAATGTCTATTTGTTCCAAGGTTCAATGTGCAGTCTCACTTTTGTACATCTAGGATAATCTCTTTACATATACAGCACGTACTCGTATGTGCCATCCACACGTATATCGGCAATGTGGTCTGGCCTTTGGGCGAAGAGTGAAAACTTCGACCTTGATCGTGAAGTGGCCATTTTTTGTCGCCAAGTTGCAGGAAAAGAGTTTGCGCTAGAGGCTTGATGGACTTTGCTCGGGGTCTTCATTTGATGCCTTTGCATGTGACTTGAAGGCCATTTCCGTTGAAGAACCATGAGCGAAGTTTCGGGGTTCTCTTTGAACCTGGAAGAGACTCTAACTGTAACTTGGTACAAGCCTAGTATGAAGCTATATATTTGTGAAACTGCGTGACTAAATGGATCCAGTGTAGAGAACAAAGGTATCTTATGAGGTCATGTCTATTTACCATGCTTCTTGCGGTAACTCTGAACGTTGCACAGCATTAATGTATCTTTTATCAAACAATCGCGCCTATTTATGTAGGTACAGCTGATGCTTTGGAAGATTTGTGAAGGAAGAATTCAAATAAAAGATCGAAATGATTGTAAGATCCACGTCAATTGTTATTTTTTTTTCTTTTTCAGGGTCTTTGCTTTTCCTTCGCATAACCCGTTTATAATGGGCTCCTCCTATCCTATGGAACAGTTTTAGCGACAAGGATGGATCAACTATGTTTCCTTTTCATGCTTATCTGGATTCCGTTGCGAATGTAATACGGCCAAAGCAATCGTATTACAAGGAAAGGGAGAGTGAAGAGCCAGGACCCATTTGCCAATGATCCCAATTATCCTTTATCTGACCATGCAGGCATTCCATTGACGGATGCTGAAGAAACTAGGCCAAGGGCTGCCATCTTCGCTTCCTTTATCGTCCTCTTCTTCTCATCAATGGAGGTCACTTTTCCGCAAAATCATACCATCATCAGGGTCGCCAAATGCGTAAGATGAAGGCCTATCATTAAAAATGTGGGAGCAAGGGTATCATTTTGATGCACTTTTTCGATTACAATGTGTGAACCAAAACATTCATGCTATTTATGCATAGAAAATGTCAGAAAAAAACAGGGTATTTTTGTTTTATTTTGTAAGCGAGTCTCTGAAGATACGTGATTTTGTCTATTTGGCTGAATTTTTACATGTTACTTCAATATTTGCCTTGTTTTCTTCGAACAACACTTTTAAGCAAGGTTTTTTTTTAAAACACAACGTTCTAAGATAAGCCAGAGATGCAAGTAAAAGTGAACTTGTTTTTGGATTGCAACCAAATCGCGAGTCTTTTTAATTACTTTTATAATCTTTTCGGATAAATCAACAAAGTGAAAAGCAGGGACATACATATTTCTTTCACAAAGAGTTTCCTATCAATGGACCATTTGCATAAAACGTCGAGGGCTGAGTATGACCTAAATTGCTTTAGGGAGCAAGCATTGCGTGGAATCACATGGGTACTTTCAGAGCAATGATTAAGATTCCATACTCCAGTTTCTAATTCAATTTTCAACGGACGACAATGCTTTTTGTCCAGTTCTAGCTTTCTTGAAAACTTGTAATGTTCTTCATATGAATAATATGCATGGACTGTAGAGGCTCTACCACCTTGAAGTAGCATCCCTGTGCGTGCTGCGATTTGTATCTTATATACCGTACGTAGGTTCGATGGACCGCATCTGGATCCTTTGAGCGATGTAGTGGTTCTTGCAAATTGCTGAATAACGCTCTATCTGTATACTATCAGAATGCTGACTTAATGTACATGCTGAGAAGACACAATGTACAAGTAAGTTATGGCCGAGGGTTTCCCCAAGAGAAATTGTTCGAACATAATACATTGATGCTTGCTTGACATTAAAAATAATCTGATTTTGGTTAAATTTGGTGCCCAATTGTTATTGTTTTTTCTGACTGTCGAGATTGATCATGAAAATAGAGAATGCAAATTTTTGCCGTGACATTCTGAAAACTTTTTTTATTCTCAATCACCATTGCTTATTGTGAAAAAGCAATCTCATGATTACTGTAAATGAAAGCTTCAGAACCACTCTCAATTTAGTTTGTGATGGAATTTTATACAAGATGCGTAGCTGTTTTAACTCAAAACATTTTTTAGCTTTGGCGGCTAGAACCCAAGCGGCTGCAAACAACATGAAATGAGCAGGTTCAAAAAAGTTTCTTTTTTCAACATTTCACCTTTGCAAGTTTGTGAAACACGTGACGTACACCACCCGTCCCCTAAGTAAAAAACATTATTTGGTAGGAGGGAAGATGGAAATCAAGGTCTTTGTAATTTGGTATCTGTTACCTTCGGTTTGGGAACACTTACCTAAGGATTCGAATAATGACTTTCGAATACCCAAAATGATGGCTTCTTTCTTGGCAAAGATCATCACTTTTCGCCTCATCGCAACTCCCTCGTCACTATGTTTTAAAAGCGGTATCAAGTTTCGAATGAGATCATCAAAAACATTTTGGCATTTATATACCTTCCAATGCAAAATACAAGCAATAACTTGTATAATTTTATCATTGAAAAAGAATTCATTGAAGAATCCAGCTCATAAATTGTCTTCAGACATACTCAAATATCGTTTGATGGTGTATAAGGTGTCAGCAGTTGGCAATTTGGTTTAATTAAGCTCTCTTTCCACCCTTGCCCTTTCCAAGTATGACCAAATGCTATTCAGAATGACGTCATTTATGAAAACAAAAGCTGTAAAAGCTGGATAGCTGTAGGGCCTCTTTGGACATTCGACAGCGTTGTTCGCATCCTCTAGTGAGTCTTACTTTCCTCCTTTCTGTTTGAGCCCTACAAGAAGCTGGAAACCACAATGAAGGCCGATTCTATACCACAGAGCTCCTCTTGGTTGTAATCATATGTGTGATCGATTCAGACCTCCCGTAACATTGGTCTCAAGATTGGATTATCTGGATCGAATAATGGATCTGTATTCCTTGGCACTCTGAGCAAACAGCTGGAAGCAATGAGCTAACTTCCAATGGAAGACCGTTTTAGGATTACAATCAGTGAATCAATGAAAAGGTCGTCACGAATTGCCCGTCAATGGGAGGTTTTTGTAGAGTCCTGACCTTTTATGATTGTATTCAAGGATGACTTGACAAGTCCTATTTCTTCTTGAAAACCCAATGTGGCCTCCAAACAAAAGCATTTGACCAAAGAAAGTTGAGCCTGCCTAGAGGTTCACCTCCAAAATGTAATCTCAAAGGACTCCTGCACACGATTTAGCTTCAGAATAGGTCAGAAATTGCTCAAATGTTGCATTGGTTTGGGCCATCTTGTTGTCGCAGTATCTTTTGTTGGGATCCATTCTTGGGAAACGAAAGTGGAAAATATGCACATGATTGCAAACTTTTCCTCGTTTTCGTTACTGTCCTAGCGCCCATAAAACGTCCTTTTTTCGCTCGCTGTTTTTCATCTGAAACAAGCCCCATTGTTCCCTGTTGACACGATTTGGTCCAAACAACTCGTCTCTTTCGAGGAACGAACCGACGTGAAGTAGATACGGAGAGAAATATTACCATGGGGACAGTCAAATGGGCAAACTCTCAATTTCTTTGAGTGGTTTGACATTTGTGAAGTAGTTGGAACAACAATCATGAGTGGGACCATTCAAATATACCATTCAAAATTGCTACTTTGAACTTTTGTTCAGTGGGAAAAATAATTCACTTCTTTTCATTTTTGTAAGCGTTGCTGCCTCTGCATCCAGTCAGTCAGGCTAGGAACTTTTGTAATAGCTCTTACAATTTTATGTGAACAACTTTTGTTATGCTTCAGCCAAGTGTGCCACTTTAAGACAAGTCTTGATTTCCAGTTGATTTTCTTCTGTCAGTGTTCTGCAATCTTTCAACAAAATCAAGCCAACAAACGGTAATCGGCCCTGAGGTGCACTTTTTAGATTCTTTTTAACACATGGAGCAATGTTTTATTTTCCTTCATTGACCTCAACATATTCCAGTTACTCTTATCCATCGATCTACGTAATCTTTAAGTCTTTATACACCGCTAGATGTTTTGAGAGGAATTTTACATAAAGAACAAATTGAATAGACGAGCGGAAATCTTGTACATCATCGGCATGCTTTTTCTAAGAAGCCGACAAAATGAAAAAAAAACTTTTAACATAGTGCAGAAAGGAACTTGTACCGTTTGAGCATTTTCATCTTTCAAAGTAAAGGTTTGATAGTAAAAACTTTATGGGAGAGACATTTTGATGGAAAGGATATTTGATTGAACCTTTTTGAACTTTGCTTGGACATTTATTCAAGCTGAGAAAAGTATCCTAACACATCTATAACACAATTTGAGAACAACACTCGTCCAACTGTTGAGAACTAAAAAGGCATTCCTAAAGGCCACCATGAAAGAAGAGGTTGCGCGAGTTTTTTTAAGATTTTGGCCAAATACTTCCAAAGTGAAGTTACTTAAAATTAATTTAAAGTGGCGTTTGATCACTTTTCAATCAAATTACTTCTTAATCATTGTGCCAATTGACGACCATTTGATTTCCATGACATATTTTTGACAGACCTGGCCAAATAGAAAATAGTTCAGAAGAGTTGGTTGTGCCGCGAAAGCCAGATGTACGTATCCTCAAGGTAGACTCAATAAACTTGTCTTGAATAACAATTTTATTGCAGATGGATGCATGAAAGTAGGTTACTGATGCTCTACATTCAATAATGCCCTATCAATAGCCAAACTGTCCCACCTCATGTTTTCATTTTCTTACCTAAATTTGTGTTCTGTGATTCGCCAAAAAATAAGCCACCCTAACACTATTCATGGAAAAGATTATATATTCCTATGCATTTACAACGCCTGATCATCAGAATCAGATAATTCCTGTTTAGTTCCAACGAAGTCAAACTCTTTAAGTTGCTCCAATACTTTGCCAAAAAAAGATATACAGAAACTGAAACAAGATTGATTAACGAGTTCAATGATTTCAAGCTTTCATCCTTTCGATGTCGCATTACAGAACACGTGAATAACAACTGCTTCTTTTTCATGGGCTGATCTAGAGCCATACAACCAAAGAAGCCCGATTTGTCATGGTTGGCTGGGCTTGGTAATAAACTCGTGTTTGGTAAGCAGAGCTCCTTGGCATGCCAAGGAAATTTGGGATCAAATCCAATTGAATGTGTTAGCCAATGATCCTGGAACTCACAGACCTTTCATAAACCAGGACGTCGCCTCCATAACCCCCACCCAGCGGTAATAACAGGCCTGACGTCACAGGGCCACAGAGACGGCTTCTCCTTCCTATCCATTCTCTTGAAAACAGGAGATGGTTGTCCTCGGGAAGAAAAGGGAGTCTGGCCTC
This sequence comes from Tigriopus californicus, assembly GCF_007210705.1. Lineage (NCBI taxonomy): Eukaryota > Metazoa > Arthropoda > Copepoda > Harpacticoida > Harpacticidae > Tigriopus > Tigriopus californicus. Next base: position 2,136,935 of record NC_081440.1, on the reverse strand, counting down.
TGTGTAGTCAGTTCACTGGCTGTGCAATGGATCTGAATGGATTGGGCGAGTGAGAGTAGAAGAGAAAGCCCAGCCTTCGAAGAGGCCTCCAAGAAGGGAGGGAAAAGTGATTGGTCGTGACGGGTGAACCTCCTCATTGGGGTTTGACAAGAGCTATGGATGTGCGTGGTTTTTGTCAAGAGAGGGTTTCGAATCAATGTGATTTCGTGAAAGATCAAGCAAGTTCCATGGAATCTCATTGAGGATCCGGCGAGTCCATTATGGCAATGGACGTGGAGTGTCCAAGATATCGGCACGCTCATCACATCCTGCAACACGTTCGGCAATGGATGGAGGATAATCCGGATCACTTGGACGTGCTTATCAAACTTGAAGACGGTCTGGTGTTGTCTCATTCCCTCTTGTTGGGCGCGGTGTCTCCCTTCTTGGCCGAAAATCTCAAAGGGGTCTCCGATCCTCTAATCATCATTCCAAATCTCAGTTCTTATGATCTCCAAGTCTTCTTCCAGTCAATCTTTGACAACTCAGTCTTAGACGAACACATACCCATTCTTAGACAAGTTTGTCAGGAGCTCCGTGTTCCTGAAAGGCTTCTACCAAACCAAATATTTAACAAAGCCTCGTACCCTTCCTTGGATTTGTTGGTTTCTGCCACAACTTTTTCACAACAGAATGGAAAAGACATAAATTTACACGGATTGCCGGACGATCTTCCCTCTCCTCCATCAATGACCGGATGTGAGGACGAGCCATCCACCCTTAAGATGATTTTGACTGGAGCAGAGTCCAACAACCGCATTTTTTCACCTTGTCCGATGGAAGACGTCTTGGACGATGAGGAGCCGAGATCAAAATCTCCTTTCTTCACTCCCGACGACCTTCAAATCTGGATGAATGATACCAGGCATAATGCCAATACTATGATCGACGACCCTTATGAAGAATCTCTCTCCTCGACACCGCCACCATTTTCCCAAGACTTCGACACCCTTCCTTTCCTCTCCGAAGATCCCGTTAGTTGCAAGAAGGGCTTGAGGAAGTGCCATTTTTGTCCAAATACCTACCGTCATATTCGAGGCAGGAATCTCCACATGCTGTCCAAACACCGCACCGACTGCCAGGCATCCGGCATATTATTTGATTGCGATTTTTGTGCCGATCACTTCATCACTCAAACGGGGCGTGATCGGCATCTGCAGATTGTTCATGATCTCAAACTCGAGGACATGCGGCAGAAGCCTGAAGCGCCCAAACGAGAACCTACCCTCTCTACTCCCTGTTTGTACTGTCAAAGCCGGTTTGTTGACTGCCAGGCGTTGCGAGCTCACGTCAAATCAAATCACCCACTCAACCTATTATGTTGCCTCATGTGTGGCCAGCCCCATGAATCCAAAGAAGCTCTCTACAATCACATCCAGGTTCATGTGAGCGATGCCAAGAACATCTTCTACACTTGCAAGCATTGCCACACCAACTTCAGTGTCAAATACGAACTCCGTACTCACATCCGGCGGCAGCACATGCCGGACCCTACTTACATTTGCAACTTTTGCGGCCAAGGCTTCTTCAATGTCAAGTATCTGGAGAATCATATCAGTAGAGAGCACACTCACAGCCAAAAGCTCCTCTTGCCATGCCAACATTGTGATAAAAAATTCCGATACCAGGGTCTCTTGGACCGCCACGTTCGTTCACACCTGGGCATCAAACCTTTTCGTTGCCACGTTTGTGAGAAGAAGTTTTCTACCAACGCCATCTTAAAGAACCATCAGAGGAATCATATGGCTGACTCATTGGCGGGGAGACTGACATTTGGATGCAGCCTTTGCTCTTTGACCTTTGACTTCAACGATGACTTTGAAAAGCACCTGAATTCGACCGCTCATAAGGAGAAAGAGGTTAATGAAAAAGTGGCCCAAATCATTCGAGATGTCAAACTCGCTGTTTCTTCGTAAGGACGTTCGTTCACAGATAACCCTTGATCATTCTAGATATTTTAGCGAGCAATGAGGAACAACCTTGATCCCATAACATTAGCATATAGTTTCCAACTCAGTATTAACTAAATATTACACCGATAATCTACTTCATATTTCCCATTAAACTTTTACATCCCCACTAGATATAACATCGAAGTTGAGCTTTTGTTCTTATTTCCACAAGGTTCCTTGGATTTGACGCATTTCCTTGTGTGTGAAGAATATTTATAATCATTTACGCGATTACTGATTTTTTTCTTCTAAGAATTACTTTCTAAAATTACATTTGTTTTATAACTTGTCCATAAATTGCTGATCATCTGCTTCTAATAGTCAAACATTACATTTACATTTCTTGCAAATCATTAGGACTCAAGCCATTGGTTAGGTTTTCGAACCGAATATTTCGACATATTTTTCTCAAGACAAAGGTAAAGGGCCAACAATTAACTTTTTTATGTTTGATCAACGATGTCAACTGATTTGATCCTTAATCACCAGCCTTTCTCATGCTTCCCTCTAGACCCTGTTACATCGTGCATATACAATATATTCTACCCAATTTATCCCATGATATGATGGTCTGTATCAAACCCTTTCAAATCCCTTTGTCATACATAGTTAAACTTTATCTAGCGTCATGAAATATACATCCCGCATAACAAAGATAGAGCATTTGTCTATTCCTGAAAAGAAGAATCCACCACACATAGATAAACCTAACTGTTTGTTTATTCATTAATATCAGTTAGGTCTGACAACAAAGGAGATTTTCTCATGGCTTATAGATTTCTCGGAATCCAGGAATCTCGCAGTCAAACTCTTAGCTGTTCAAGCAGCTTCCTCCTTCTTTGGTCCAAGAAGACTCGAGTTCAACCAAGGATGTTTTGAAGTGAGGACTTTCCAGGATTTGAGTCATCGAAGTGCATGATTCATAAACACAGGTCAGGCTTGATTAAGCGTCAAAATCTATCAGCAATCCCCCTTCATGATGGACTTCAAATCAAAATCCACCTTCTTCATTTGTCCCCGACTGAATGTAACGTTAGATCCTTGAAAGAACTCGTCTTCGTATCCAATCCAACAACAATCTCCCTCATTTTTGCCTCTGAGCATTTCCATGGAAATCTCATCTTGTTCTTCAATCATGCCCAAGGTGGAAAGAGTAGTATTGGTTGAGGATGAGAAGGCGATTTCTGGAGCCAGATCATTGATTCGGAAAAGAATGTTCAAGCTGCATTGAGATTGAGGATTGGGAGTGCCTTGGGGAGTTTCTTCGGTTGAATCATAATAGTCGTAGAAATAGTTATCCTCCTCCGAAATATCTGACATGAAATATTCTGCGGGTGTAGTGAAGCAAAGCACTTTTAGAGGCGCACATTCCATGTTTCTGTAACATCAAATTGATTTCAATCATTTAGTATTATTGGCGAGAGTTACTTAACCAACAAGAATTTAAACAATCTTTCATTGACACTGTTCAGTCACTTATGGAGCAGAAGCAGGCATATATTTAATTATTTAATGGTTTTAAAGATGTGTCAAATGAATTTTTTTAGTGGTTTGCTTTTTTTTAGTTCATTTATCTGGAACTGGACGATGTGGTATGGTTTTTGTACGTCAATTGAAAGCATAAATCGTCGTAAATTCGTCTAAAATGCGAAATAGTCGTAATGCAAATCCACTGGAATAAGAAAATAAAGCATAATATAATCAACCAATCGCGTTGGATTCGCTCAATCGCGTTGAATCGCGTTGGAAATTTAGTTTTATACTGAAAATTTAAACTGAAAATATATCAGTGTCACTAGTATCAATTTTGTAACAAAGACTAGTTTGGTCATGATTTGAGAAGGCCCTCTTTCTATTTCTTCGTTTCCCATCTTGAAAATCAATGAGTCAAAGAACAATCTAGTCTTTTACTCTATTTTAGAGTAATTGTCCGGACTAGTCAAGATTGTTTTTTTTTCAATTGCTCTTAGAATTTCGCAAGACGATTCTTTTTGCAAGACCCGACTCCAATAAAAAGCTCGTTCTGCCAGACTCGAGTCCAGACTCGGTGAGTCCTGCAAAAAGCCAAAAAATTCAAAGGACTCGTACGAGTTCGACTTTTGCTGGACTCGCCCCAGCACTAAAAATCTTGCAGAAAAAGATAGTAACCAACGTGCAGAAAGTAATCATAACGTCATTTGAGTTGTGAATCAGTCAACTCAATTACAGACCAAACAGGATGTATTAATTCTACCAACACACTTGACAATGGTGACGACTTCAATGGCGTCAATAGTTCTGAATTTGTGTTTGTTCTCCAGAAGCCAATTGACACTTTCGCATGAGGTAACATTAACACATTGATCGTCCCCGTCGTAGTCCTCAGAAGTAAATCCCGAGTTGAATTGAAATATGCATATTAAAACCACAAGTCCGATGTTAGGGATCATTATGCTCTCTCGAGCAACTGAACTGAACAGAGTCCTTTCAACCTCGACGCTCTGTGACTTACTGGCAATCTGGCAATGAATGAGTTCATTGGAATTTTCAAATGCCAACTTTTGCCTCCCAGGGTGGTTTGTGATGTAATAACAATGATAATGCTCTCTCCATCTCTCGTTCAGATGCCATTCTAATGTCTTTATTTGCGCTGACGTTGAAACATGGTTGGTTCCGTACTTCGAGATACACTACATGATTTGGGATGAATCTATTTTGACAAACAGTGCTTCAGAAGAGGCTGGATGCTCTTCCTCAATGTTGAACAGTGGTACAAACGACTTTCTTGGCCGCTCGAGGTTGGAAGGACAATTTAGCCCAAGATGGCCGCATGGTCTCTCTTTCACCGCGATAATAGACCCTTGAGCTGACCACCCAACAGCAAGTCCCTTCCACGGCCGTGTCATAGACTTGTCGATCGTCCAGAAGCCTCAATTTGGCATAATTCCGACCACTGAGCTTGAGAGTTTTAAAGCTGGTCTTCTCGTCATTGAAGTGATACAATTTCAACACGCCTCCGCATTGACTATCTTCTCCCAAAGTAACGAACACACCTCCACTTCGAGGTGCTACCTCGTCGAGATGAGCCCCGAAGGGTCTTTCATCCCCATCGGCTATCTCTTCCTCCTCTTCTTCTTCTTCAATGGCGTCTTCACAAAATACTTTAACGTCATCGTCTGGAGAGTAACCACAGATGAGGGTTCGTAATCGAGCCATTACTTGACGGGGCGTGAGACCGTGAAGCTCTTGATTGAGTCGGTTCTGGAGCAAATGATACAAAGATTCGCATTCTTTGATGGGAACGCACCTGTTTTCAGCACTGATGCAGGGCAATAGTGCCACAATCGCCAAAGACAACACTAATTTTGGATTCATAATGCTACTAGAGAGATCAGGCGCCAAAGTTCGAGATGCTTTTTGTCAGAAAAAGCGAGGTCAATTGGACGCTCAAAGCTTGTTTTTGGAACTGTTCACTGGCTTGTCGTTGGAAGATTTAGACCCGTTGAATGATATACCACCGCTCATGACATGCTTGGCGTTTTTTGTTGCTCAACTAAAACGTCGATGAGCTCAAGCGGATGTGTACATTGTCCTCCCTCGCTCACTGGGAAACGGATGAGCCTATACAAAGATGTAATGCCCCGACAATCTGCGTATTGCTCGGAAGACGAAGTTGTACGTTTTCAAGGAAGTGTCCTCTCTCTTGTCCTATCTTGAGCCTGACTGCGACCGAAGATATCAAGTACAAAGCAATAAGTAGACTTTGCAGTTTGGTCTTGATGACTTGTTGGACTCTAATAGGTTGTAGACAACATAGAAAATGCATTCAAGGAAAATGGCCGATAATGAATTACTGGAGTTGCTTTATAAGTAGAAGGAATCTGTATATTCGAGTTTCAAGCAGGAAATCATTGATTAGTTCAACAATTTAAGGTCTTAGCCGATTCCACCGACACATCTTTCAGTTTGACACCCGGGTTTAGGGTTCTGCGGGATCCTCGAAAGAATTTTTTGGAACACAGTTGCCAACAACATGAGCCGGAAGTTTTAGCTTGGAAAAAGAACCCGCTGCCCAAGTCTGGAACGGGTATCCTGGAGTGAGTCCCATGTCGAAGATTGAGGATCCTCACCGAGTCCTGGACCGGATTGAAGTAATATAATTTGAGGGATCCAAGGCAGCTTTGTCGAGTGTTAAAATTGAGTGCATCTAAAATTCCACCGCTGTGTCTAATCCCGTAATCAAGGCTTGAGTCTGACTCATCGTCTTCTTCATCCTCGTCCTCTGTGTCCTCTTCAGGCCTTCTGGAAATGCGAATAAAAAGGACACTTGACCATTTATCATCATAGAAGAGATTTACGATTATCAGGCTTCGGTTTCTTAAAACTTTATTTAATGGTGGCAAAAGATGTTCTGCTGTGCTATACAGAAATACCTTTTAGGAAGGACCTTTCAATAGAGAAATTGAAGCGGGAATAGAAGTTGACGTAATGACCATTTTTGGGGGAGGTGACTTGAACATTTGGGGCTTTATCGCTGTTCGTTGAGGGATTACTTTACAGTTAAAAGTCATTCATCCTTAAAAGGAACTGTTCTTTTAAAATTGCAATTTTTTTATAAACAGCCACAATTTCACTCAATAACAGACAAAAAAAATACTTTAAAGCCTAAAAAGCTGTTTTTGAACTAATTTCTATTTTTGCAAATGTTTTTTCGAAACTGGAAAAAGTTTTTGTCCAATATCATGAGTTGTACTTCGGTTTATTTTTACCATTACTGTATTTAAGAGTAGCCCAGTGGCCTCCCTAAAAATGGCGATGAGTCATCAGTCAGTGGTTACTTGAAGAACCCACTAGTGAATCCCGGAAAGCAGTTACATTCTATTGTCAATGTGCAAACAATTATGTCTCTTAATTTTTATACTGATCTCAAATGATAGGCCATCATTGCCGGTCAAAATGATCTTTTTTTACTTGAAGCTCGTGAACGGCAAAGAATAGGTGTTGCGAAAGTAATGAAAGTAATGGTCCAGTTTTCAGTCCGCAAAAAAAACAAAAAAAACATATTTATGATTTTTCCGGTCCCTCTCTCATAAAGGCGTTGGGTCAAAAATCATGTTTAAGGGATTTGGCAAGTAGGATATAACTCCTGCTTATCACTCTCTGGATGCTCAAAGATGTTTTCAATAAAGTTCAAAGAGCTTGCGAAGCATTGATATGGAGGCTGGCCAAGCGCCAGACTTTTGCACCGCTTTAGATTCAATTGGCCTTCACAAATCAGACCGTCCAAAAGTTCCCATTGCGACGAATTTCTAACCTCTTCAAATAGTATGGTCTAAAATCATCCGTGCATGCATTAAAATCTGGATTTTTTCCAATTTCTAAAGGGATTTAAATATGTTCCGAAGAGAAATGTAAAAAGATTCAACAACTACATTTATGAATATGACTATGAAGTCCAATTTATATCATTGAACATCGGGTGGTGTATTACTTTTGAAACACCCCATACTGAAGAAAGGGCACACAAAACGCTATAATCAATACCAAAATCGTTCAATTACAATCAAATTACGATTACAAAACCGTTCAATTAAATAGATTTAGAATTACCCCCGACCTCTGACGATTCTAACACGGAATGATCATGGTCAGAAAAATTGCTCCAAAACTTTGATTTCGGTATGCGGTTTTTGATGGCATAATTGTGGTTGTTTGCATTTGGCCGAGTTATTGGACCAATTCTGGCAATTCCTGCTTATACTTACATGATCTCTTCATTTGGATTTGCACAATAGACGTGAAGTTCCGTGGCATTAGCTGGTGAGCAATTCAACCTAACGGAAGAAATATCATTTTTCGAACTTATATTTTTAATCTTGTGGTAGCTCACTTTGCCAATCTGTCCTTGAGTTGATCTTGCAAAAGAGCATCTTGACCATGATATTCTATCAATGATGCCTCCACTTCACACTCGTTAATCTTAACACATGTTTTCTGTGCTTGGATGAAATACAAAAGATAAAATGTGATCGCAAACAAGAAAACCGATTTCATAATGATTTGAAGAAATAACTCTGATGCATCCACACACTCAAAGGGCACAAAGGCAAGGTGTGCTGTTTTTAATAGAATAAACTTGAAATACCAGTCTCGCTGACTGTCCATCTTGTGCTTCTTAAAAGTAGCTGGCTCGGTGCGACGGCAGGCGACAGACCAAAGGTTGATGAGTACCGGGTGGCCCGAAATAACGTCAATGAGTGAATTTTTATATTCATGAACAAAGACCAATATCAATAACAATTCCATACTTAATAAGACAAACGTTCAAAAAGATTGTTTCTGAGCGTAGCACTCGATATGGGCTTTGTTTGCGACCAGCCTAAGCTCCAAACAAGAACGAATTTGATCACGGTTGGCAGGGGCGGGCACACAGTTACGCAATACTGACTCGCCATGAATGCTTTACTTTTCCGACTTGAGGCGACTTATGGAGGCTTCACGAAATTTGTAGCTCTCTCTTTAAGAGTGGAAGATGAATAGGGAACAATTTGTTTGTAGATTACATTGGTAGAGAGCAGCCAAGCTTCAAATGTTTGAGCGTAAGATATTGATTTGAATGTTTGATTGATTCGTTTATCAACGGTAAATGGCAAAGGTCACCCTGTTAATGGGTTGACCGTACGTACCATTCAACAAAGAGATATTCAGGTGCCTAATCGGCGTTTATTCTGGTTCTGAACGAGATACATTTTGTCATACAATTTGTGAGACAATCCCGGAAATGTTTGACGTCTAAAAAAATGAATGAATCTGTGTTGTTATTATTATCATGCTGCAATCAAATCCAAGCCTCTCTTTTTCCAATCAGACATGCTGAAATCTTTGCAAATTGTAACCCACGACTCCAGGGCGTCAATGGATGAGATTAATTTATGAATATTGTACGTCAACATCTTAATCTAGGTCTTTAGCTACATTTTTTAAACCAGGAACTACGCTTTATTTTGAAAATATACTCAACAGGTAATGGAGATTTCTATGATTTTCGGAAAAAATTAAATGATCCATTATTTTTTAATTCTTTGATAATTATGTGATAAATTGTTCATTATGTTCATACTTGCGAAAGAAATAGAAAAACACAAATTATAAAACGTGTTTATTAAATTCACTCCTCGGGACATTCTGTTACGCGTAAAGAATGAGGCACAAAGAGAGGTGATCCAACGAATCCTGGGATAAGAATTTGGCTCTGTCCTCTTTGCCAGGATTTCTCAAACAATTGCCAGCAACAATTTCCGATCACTTGGAATCGAGTAACAAATTTCGGAGTTAGATCATTGCTCCATCGGCTCAAAATATTCACTCGTTGGGCATCCATTTCAAAGATCAAGGCTCCGCGGACTGGATCGATCACGGAGAGTCGAAGCGATCCTTCACAGTCTTCTAGAGCTCTGCCAAGAGTATCTAAAGCTCCTCGAGTTATGAAGGATTCTTGTTGGCTCACTGTAACTTGACACCACACTTGTGGGCTCTCCCAATTTGTAGGGTCTGTGCCACATTTGAGTCGTCGTATCCGTTGGATTAGTTCGGGTCGAGTTGAGTAACGTGGGATTTGATTGGACTGAATTTGACGGATCAGATCGTAAATAGGAGAACACTCTGCTATTGGGACACAGGATTTGGCTTCAATTGCCACAATCAAGTAGAGACACCAGAAGAGAATGCGCCACACTTCAATTCTAGTTGTCATCATGATTGTATTTGGATTGAAAGGTCAAGGGAAGAGATTAGATTTTAAGTAATTTTGGTTTGAACTAGGACTTCTTAACCCCTTGACTAGAAACTCTTCACTACCCTCAACGACTGAGCTGATTCAAGCTTGTTGTTGTTGAGTGCCAAGAAGTCCTGAATGAATATTGAGCATGGCCAAAAGAAAACTTGTTTTCTTGGGAAATGAGGGAATATCCTGTTTGATTTTTGACTCATCCCAGCCAATGATCATTTTCTTTTCAGAACATGGGGACAAAGTATGAAGCCAGGATTCGTCATGCCCATTTCATTTTGGGTAGCTTCCATGAAACTAAAAAAGAGGGAGATGTGATGATCAAATGCTCCAATGGGATAACCACCAGCCACGCCCTATTCCTGGCTTCAGCGTCAGAGCTACTCCGCAATTACTTTGTGGGCATTGCGTCAACAGACCTGAAGGACCCTATGCTTATTTTGCCAGATGTTTCAGTTCAAGAGTTTGATGAGTTTGCTGACCATTGTTTAGTGGGAAACCACTTTGAACAAAATCAGTTGCCATCTGTTTTAAAAGTGCTACACGTTTTCCAAGCTGAACATGGTCTTCAAGATTGGCTGGAAAGCTGGATTCAAGACAAAGAAAAACCTGCATCTATTGTTCCAGAAGAATTTGAACACTTGGAGCAGTCCACAAATGGTAAATTGTCACTGGTCAGCATAAGGGAGGATTCACCAAAGCCAAAGAAAAGCCAAGACACTAGAAAACCCTTGATATTGATGAAGTCAAGAAGTTTGGAAGATGACTCTATGGACCAAGTTGAGAATTCCTCTGAACTGCCTTCTCCTGTTGCATCACGGCAGTCTGTTTTGGGCACAGGTTCCAATCAATGTCATTTTTGCCCAAAACGATATCGTCAAGTGAAGGCAAGAAATACTCACATGCTGGCAGACCACCTGGACCAATGCAAGGAAAACGGATTATTTTTCAAGTGCCACCATTGTGACATGAGTTTTACCTCTGTGGATGGGCGGGTGAAGCATGAGAACCGGACACACCCAACCTCGAAATCTAATCCAGTTGGTCATGGGTCCCATATGGACGAGAGACTAGGAAACAGATTCGACAATATTCGCCTATTATCGGATGGTACCTCTCAAATGAAGTGTATGTTCAATCATGATTCATGCGAGGAAAGGACCTTTGAAAATTTCAAGGCATTCAAAGCCCATTGGAAGCAAGTTCATCCCGACAAGGACCGAACGTGCTTCATTTGTACCTTGGAGTGCACGGATCGAGAAGCTCTTCTGGAGCACATCCAAGTACATCAAGGACCGGAAGGCCGATTTCTGCCCTCTTGCGATAGCTGTGACAAGAAGTTCTTAGCCGATCACGCGGTGATTCTGCACAAGCGCGATGATCACCCCTTGAAGGACACCCTCTACTGCGAGTTATGTGGGAAAGGATTTAAGAATGCAAAATTTCTTCTCAACCACAAACAAAAGCACAAGAATGGTCTTCTTCAGGATTACATCTTTCAATGCGAGACCCTTTTTGATAATGGAGATGTGTGTGGCAAAACATTTCAAACCCAGAGCAATCTCCAAAGACACATTCGGTCGCACCGGAACGAAAAATCATTCGCATGCGATGAATGTGGAAAGGCTTTCGTGGATTCCACGAGGCTGAAAATTCATCGTTGGATTCATACGGGATACACGCCCTACAAGTGTGACTTATGTGATAAGGGTTTTCGGCATTCCGGCCATTTGAAGAAGCATTTGATCCGAGATCACGAACAGACTTCGTCCACCAAGTTCCAATGTTTGACGTGTCCAAAAAGTTTCTTTTACCAGTACGAGCTGAGGAATCACATGAACACGCATTTGCGACCAAAGTCCACCAGAAGGTCGAAGAAGTCATGCCCACCCTCCATTGAGACCCTTTTTGAGTGCGAAAAATGCCAGAAGTCGTTCGAGACATTTCCGGAATTGGAAGTACACTCTCAAAACCATTCAAATTTGAAAAGCCACCCTACTGAACAAAGACAAGAGATTGTGTTTCTGAATGCTACGGATTCTGCACAGAATCTGGAGGCCAATCAAGATCAGTTTGTTATTCTTTATGAGATGGAAAATCATACGTAAACATCATTTGCTCCAAGTTCATCTTGGTTTGTAAGTAGGTCATTTATTTGCGAAAATTCACGCTATAAAAATATCCTTTGATGCCATTAGAACAAAGCGTACATAGGAATACTTGGTAAAATAAGGCAAAATAATTCATGGGTGCAAAGAGTAAACAAAATAAAATCACAGATTATGGTCTAGGTCTAGATGTGTAGTGTACACAATCGAATTGATAAAACAAAGAGCTGTTAGGCAAAGTTTGGACTTGTCGTTCCAAAATGTTTGTTCGGCTAAAGGTGAGTTTGAATGAATTACTAGCTGAGTTGCTGTGGGGATCGAGGGACGTCAATAACTAAGTGTAAGGCCATGGGAAATACTACAAAAGGTTCTGGTGACCCCAAGGCCTTTGAGCAAATCTCACGGGCTCTTCGGGAGCTTGAACGTAGCGTCTGGGTTGAATGTTCGGATTACCAAAGTGAGGTTGATTTATGGGAAAACCAGCGGGCTGGTAACCTCTGTTCTGACCGTGATGACGTTGGAAGCCATGGATGATGTCTTGGTCATAATTGACATCCTCATCCTCATCCCCTTGGCCAAGAGCAAGAGCACCGCCATCAACATGACCTCTGGGATTGGTGGGGGCCTTTTGATATCGCTGAAATATTGATGATTTATTTCATTTCAAGGAGCTAGTTTGTGTTGGGTAACTAGTAAAAAAAAGAGTAAAACAATTTTGGATCGCTAATCCAACAACGGGATTCAAGTTTTAGGGATTTTAGATTGATCTTTACATATTGAGGCGTCCGTCCTCAAATCACAATTAATGACCAATTTGATGGATGATTTAAAAAAAATCAATATTATCTTTCTGAGAGAATCTGAGAAATCAATTAAAATACTGTAAATAACGAAGTTCAGAGAAATTTGTAAAATTTGCCTTCAATCTTATTTTAGACCGAACCAAAACATGAGCTCCTGGAAGGCGTTGGTCGAAGAAAATGATCTCGCGAGCAAGCGGAAAGTTCTCGGTAAGAAAATGAAAATTTGCACTAATGTTTTTAAAAATAGTTATTTTTCGCCAACTTGCCCCCCGCAATATTAAAAATCCTTCATTTTTCCCTAAAAAAAAACCTTTCATTTTAAGTTATTTCATGGCTTCAAATCGCACTAAGGTCGATTTGTCCAAAAATGACGAAATATTTGAGTTGAATTAAGTTCCAACTTGCTTTTCGAACCCGACTGATAAGCATCGACTTTAGAGCTCAACTGCCAGTGGTCTCAATCAAAATGTGAATGCCCACGTTATCAATCTCCTACCTGAAGATCGCCCAACTCCCCATCCACGGCATCATCCTGATCATCCTCTTCTTCGCCCTCCACATCAGCTTGATCGCCATTAGGATCGATACGATCCAAGATTTCCGGATTGGCTTGTTTCACTCCATCCACGGCTCGATCTAGATTGTCATCCTCCGACGGGCTCTTCTTGACCACGGGTTGGGCTATTTGATTATTTGCATTCCCCTCAATCTGTCCATGAAGATAGTTCCTAAACTCGCCCGGCTTAGGTGCCTCCATAACATCCTCCTTTCGGATCTCATGGGGTGGAACCACGAGATTACGAGCCAAAGGGGGTTCTGCCCCCACTCTGGGCACCACCCCTTCAGTACTGCTGCTCTTGGACAAGCCTGCGCCGCCACCATAGGACACACCTCCATGGGCCACCGGTTCTTGCAACGGCAAATTCAAGACCTGATTCTTAGCCGAACTAGATGTGGATGAAGAGGAGACAGGGGCGGGCTTAGCACCGGGAGCCAAAGGCGGGTTGAGATGTGGACTTTTCGACGATTGATTGTGACTGGCATTCGAGCGCGTCCCTTCAACGCCCATGTGGTTGAGCTGCCTTTGAAGCCTTTCCTTCTCCCTCTCTAGGGTCTGGATTGAATCGGTATTGGCTTGATGTTGCTTGAACAAGGCCAAGTATTGCTCCTTGTAGTTATCGCGGTCTTGCGCGATCTTGGCGAAATGCACATCATTCTCGTGCTTGAAGCGGGCAACTTCCGCCTCTAATTGCTCGTTTTCGGCTTCCAGCCGACTGACATGATGGTTCATCTGAATATGTTTCTGACTGAGGTTCTGGAACTCTCGCTGAAGCTCAGAATGCTCCTTTTGCAAGGCCGCAAGACGACCTTCCACCTCGGCCAGTTTGGTTTGCATTTCGCGTTGCTGGCCTTCGTGGGCCTTTTTCATCCTCGTATGTTCGGACAAGGATTGCTTGTTATTCAACTCTTTTTGCTCCTGTTCCTCTTGTAAAGTTTTCTGAAAATTTAATCCAAATCAATGTAAACAAATCCATCTATCTTTCTGATCCATTCTCATCATTTCTCGTTCGGTTCGATGACGTTTTAAAACTGTAGGACCGCCTGTCCATCCTCCCTCCATCCGGGGGAAAGAAATCACGAGGAAATTGATTTTACCTGGAGTTGTGTGATTTTTTGTGCTTGAGAATCGGTCATTTTCTGATAGTTCTGATTGGAAGCTGTCATGACCACCAACTTGGTGTTCAAGTCTCGAACCACAGCCATCACTATAAAGAGGCTGGCAATGCCCACCACGCCCACCAATACGCCCCGACGCCCGGTCCGAGCCACCAAAGAAATCATGATGGGCGATCTTGGCTCTTGGATTTGATCACTCGCCTTCTCGTTCAGATTTTGCTTGATGGGTTTCCTCGGTTTCCTCACTTTGCCGTGTATGTATGTATGTACAACCCATTCAGTATGCAGCAAAAAGAAGAAAACTTTCCCTACCATTCAAGATATGTTGTGTTGGCGGAGGGTGTCCGTGTTTTAGAAATCAGTAGTGCCAAACCATTCTCTTGGCCATGGTTGGTGGTAGATTTTGCTTCAGCCTTTGGATGGTTTTTATTAGTGATATTGGGTTTGAGATGTTTTGCTGTGCTTAAAAAAGGAGAAACATTTCGGGGAAAATGAGGACTGTTGGTGCACTGGGAATCCGTTATAGCTAATGAAATTGTAATAACAAGGACACGAGCATTATTAAACTTTGAATCAGTATTTGGTACTTGCCTTCCGCTCATTTAGTCGGTCCATGTCCAATGGAGTTAGCCTTTATATAGATAGTGCGAGTTATAACTTTTGATTCTTTTTCAAGTGACGCAAATCAGTCACCTTCGTCTAGAAATCTTTGTTTTGATCCCTATAAGCATATGTACGATATGTATCAAAACAAGGAAAATTGCAAATGCACGATGTCAATATGTAAATCCCACTGCACCGTCTAATTTAGGTGAGCCATTATGACGGGTGTGTTCGAATATCGGCTGCCATTTGAGGTCATCCCCGATTCTTGGGGTTTGGTTCAGATTCAGAAGCAACGGCCCCAAGAGTACTCTCTTATTACTCGATTGATTCACAACCTGTCTGACACCGAGTTCAACCAGGTTTTGAGCAGTGTGACTGCCAACGATAATGTATTCGAAATAAGAGCCACCACACCTGACACGTTTATTTCCGAGTGTTCCATGAAAAAGGTCAGCTTTACCCAACTCTTTGTCTGGGTTGTGGAGGGTCTCCAAGCCGATCATCCTGCGAGTGCCACTCTGGAAGCATTATATTTCCCATTTGTTCCCCTGAAATGGACTAAAAATATTGAGCATGCTCATGTGATTGAATTGGATTTAGGTCAGGAGATCCAGGTTGAGGTAAAGGCAGAGGGTATACCCAAACCCATGTATCACTGGTTCATCAGGGGTCCAGCGGATTCGGATTGGAAATCGTTTGGCGATGGGCCCCAGATCAGCTTTCAATACTTGGAACCCGTCTCCTATCAATTATTTTCTTGCCAAGCCATGCATCAAATCCTGGTCAAATCGGATGATAACCAAGATATCCAAGGCATCTACTCAGAGCAATTGGAGTTGAGGCTCCGGGAGGGCTCGATTCATATCGAGGTTCAACCTCTGACCAAAGAGTGCCTCATTGGGAGGAGTGTTCAATTGGAAGTCAAAGCTATCAGTGATCAACCACTAACACTTCAGTGGTATCAAAATGATCAACCTGTGGCGGGGGCTTGCGAGGAAACGCTCCTAATTCAAGAATTCTCTCTCGATGATATTGGAGACTACTTTTGTCAAATCAAAAATGACATGGAATCCAAGGAGTCCGTGAAAGCCAATCTGACTTATCTGGTTCCCACTGAAGAACAACTTGAAAGCATCGAGTTTTCCAACGAGAACATTGTGATAGTCCAACAACCCAATTTCAAGACTGAAGTCAAATGCTCCGTTGGGGATAAGGTCAGTATGAGATGTGTGGCCGTGTGTAAATACGGGCTCAAATACGAATGGATCAAGCAGGGCATGAATAAGGACTTGGTGGACGGTCCCAATGATCCCATACATATCACTAAGGTCATTCCAGTGTGCCATGGTATGCAAATGACCGACGAGATACCAAATATGGATAACTCAGTCACGTATTGGCGCTATAAATGCATCATCACTTGCATTGACAATGGAGAGCGTCTAGAATCTGATGACGTCCTTTGCCACATGTCAACCTATGCATCCGAATCCAAATCATGGGCCACTTTCAAAGTGGCATTGGTGATCTGCCAGGAGGAATATTTCAGTGATGAGTTCCATCATCTCAACGCCCCACGGCTGGATGGTCTCGCATTGATCAAAGCCCTCAGGGAAATGGACTTTCAAGTCATCCCATTGGTCAATCTCACCTTGCAAGAGGTCCGCAACGCGGTGGATCTTTTCTGCACCTTTGTCGATGAGACGACCTACGCCCTCTTCTATTACAACGGTCACGCCCTAGGTTACGGCGAAGAGACGTATTTGGTAGCCAAAGACTCTGATCTTTCTCCCAATCTGCCCTTGGAAGCTCAACTGATTTGGCACGGGGAGATTGAGTTACGGATTAACCGGTGCCATCCTCTCTTGGGCCTTATCATCTACGACTCTTGTCGGGACGTGGCTCCTGATTCCATCAAAGGTCTTCTATCCCAGGCTCATCATGAGATGATCACGTTCTCCACCAGTTTTCTGATTGCCTACGGGACCAAGGCCGGAATGCGCAGTTTCGAGTATGCCAATCAGTCCGTGTGTCAGGGCGTGTACATGAAACATCTGCTCAAATACATACGAGCCAACCAAAGCATTGGCACCGTGTTCGAGAGTGTCACCGACAGCTTCACCCGTGAGGAAGATCCCTCCATTGCGGCCTCGAGAATGACTCCCGAGTTCAAAAACGCCACGAAACAGATCCTATTCCTGAACTCGCCATTTCGAACCCGTAAATTCAGCACGGGCTTCCACAAATTCTTTCAGATCTGTCGCTACGAGCCTCTCTATGGCGGCTTCAAGGACGCTGGTCACTCCAACGAGTTCATTTGTGACCTCGCCATTCAGAGAGATCCGACCTCGGGTCAAGTGATTTGGATCACGGGAGGGAAGCAAATGGCAGATTGTGATCCCAATGAGTATGGTGCCATCTTTAAGATCATAGTGGGTCCCTCGGAGTTCATGAATGAGGCCTACCTCAAGACCGAATTCAAATGCTTAAAGGACACCGTTCTCTGTCAGACGGTTCGCTTTCAAGTGATTCCCATGAACTGTTTTCTGTCCAAGGCAGCTTCCGGGAAAGACGGGCACGATCAGTTGTTTAGGCCGTGCAAGGGGAAGAAAAGCTTTGGGATGACCGATGGGCCTATGTTCGAGCCACAAGGGAGCACTCGTCAAATGGGAGAGTGCTCGGTGATCGAGCTACAAATGTCGCGAGATCCACCCAAGTTTAAAGTGGTGCTGTACGCGGAAGACCAACAAACCATTTGCCCCGGAGTCCTGAATGTCGACACTCCGATCGTCAAGAACTTTCCTAAATTAAGGATCAATAACCTCGTGTATAAAGATCTGGTGTATCTAGTTCCTTTTGGGCATTAAAGATCGAATATGGCATTGATCAATCACAGGGTTGCAATCTCTCGAAATAAACATTTATTTTCATCGTTTTGTGAAGTTTGTTCAAATGTCGTTGATGAAAAAAAAAAAGAAAGAAAAGATGTTGGGCCTGTTTTCAGTATTAGCTACCGCATGCATGTTCAAGATGTGGGTCGGCTCCTCATCAAGGTTTGTGGATCTTCTAGTTAATAATTAAGTGGTACTTTAAGTTCGGTAAAGCTGTGTGTGGAAGAATAGAGACAAACGTAACGTTTGGTCATAATGACTAAATGAATCTTAAATAATCAACTTAGTTATGCCGCAAAGTTCCGGATATGTTAAGTTGCGTAGTTTTATCACAGAAACTATCCTGACGTCAAGTCAGAATATTATTTGTACAATAGTATACAGAGACATTTTGAAATGAACAACAGAACTCATTCATGCCAAGTGGATGTTAGGGTTTAGATCAAGGACTACATTATTTTACGAGGGGGATACCAAACAAATCAGGACTACTAAATTCGCTCTAAAACTAAAAAAAAAAAAAAATGAAAAACTTGATTTGCAACATTTTTCGACATAGTCACCGTGCACAACAATCCCCTTATGCATTCTCTTCTTCTAGTTGTCATAAACATGTTAGAGGTCTACTTAGCAGGGCTGCCGAAGCACCTGTTCACAGCAACTTTCAGCTCAAAATTGATGGATATGTCTGTGTCCAACAAGTTTGAACTTTAGCTGTGGAAAAAGTCAGAAGTTGCAGGGTGCCAAATCTGGGCTGTAAAAGTGCATGGAGCAACACCTTGATCATCCTTTTGGCCAAGAAACCCCTGGTTTTCTGAGAGATGTGAGGCATTGCTTTTTGCTGGGTATATGGTCAATTTGCAGTAATTCTGAAGGGGTGGCGCAGACTGCCTTATTTGCATACAAATTTCTTCAGAAACAAATAACACACCAAAGCAAATACTACATCATCAGAATCGTGAGAGTTGGATCTTTCACATGACCTCAGTTTCGTAGTGATCATTTCAAACGCAACATTTTCATAACAATTGTCTCGCTTTATTTGGTACCACCCTCGTGTGTCATTTTGTAACAAAAGAGAGAAAGAGAATAAAATGAAAGGTTGCGAGATCGTCGGTCTATTTTGATCTGTCGTCGGCGTCTCCAAAAATCCTCAATCTTTGGGTTCGTGTTCGGACTCAGATTTTGATTGGGAGTATAACAAAATGTAACATCCAGGCTCAGCCCACATCCCCCCCCCCGAAAGAAAAGCTCCATTCGTTGGTTTCTCTATACTCGTTTTCGTTTCCCTGTTTTCCGGTGAGTAACGTCACTGTTTTTCTGTCGGCGTTCCTGGGTTTGACGTGGAACAACTGACAGAGAATAGTCGCCGCCCACGCCGCCGAGGCTGCCAGTCCAGCCTATCTAGCCAGCTTACAGCCCAGTCGTTTGGAATTGCACACACTGTAAACGAATCCATTCTGAGTAACATTTCTTGTGTTTCCTGCGTCTAATTCTCAACAACATGGATCAGATCATGCTATTTGTGGAGCCTACGCGGCAATTTGCCAAGGATTCGATCCGATTGGTCAAACGGTGCACCAAACCTGACCGAAAAGGTAATAATGGAAACGGCATGGTCGATTGAACTCGGATGGCATGCTCGAATGGCAATCTCGAAAATGGGAAATAATAGGTGATTTAACGGTGCTTTTTTGGTGGTTCTTTGCAGAGTTCCAAAAGATTGCTGTGGCCACGGCTATTGGATTTGGGATCATGGGCTTCATCGGGTTCTTTGTCAAACTTATTCACATCCCCATCAACAACATCATTGTGGGATCGTAACCGTGGTGGGTGATCATTGATCCAGGATGATGATAATGACCTGACATCACCCGTCAAACTCAACAAATTTTGTTTTTCGCTGTTTTTACGATTGATAATTATGTACTAAATACGGAGTTCGCTACATCTTGTAATTTTGGCCTAGTCGTGTTGGCATTTTATTTTGAGCTAATTCATTTTTAGGTACACATGTCTTCGGCTCATTGACCGGGTGCGATTTTGTTGACTTCGCCGAGAACTTTGGTGGGCGAAGATGGATAACAGGTCTTGGCGGGGCGGGTTAGACTTAGTTTGGTTAGGCGGGGATTCTCTTTTCGGGCGTCTCGTTGGGCTTGGGCTTTGGCCAGGACTTTTTCCATGACTTGGGCGTACATGTCGGGATTTTGTTCCAAGTTTTGATCCGCTTCGATCACGACTAATTCCGCGGGCAGATCGGTGCTCTGGTGCAACCATTTCTCGTGCAGGTCGTGTAAATTCCGCAAATACTCTATAGGTAGTATCTGAAACAATGGTACTAAGGATTAATATTGACCTCGAATAAGTCGGATTTACATAATTTGTTCAAACCACAATTTAGCATCCCTCAAAACTATCCGAGCCTGCTTGTTTCTAAAATCATACATTAACTTCCGATTGTCCTCCAAATCCATTGACTTTTTTTCCATGGAATTGGGACAAGCCATGTACCCATCAATCTTTGAAATGTGGCATTCTAAAAGTATTGGCAAAAAATTCAATTCTACGTCCATAAAAAAACGAATCACGCCAAATTCGTCATGAGAATGGTCAACTTCGCCCTTAAGTATACGCCAAAAGCTCTTCCAAGACTGACTTGAAACCAACCAGCAACAGGATCCATGCCGAAGTGCCATAATAAATTAGAAAAAAGTCTGCTTTTGTCAACACATCTCGTCTTGTAAACCCCAACATGATTGTGCGTAGGAGAAGGTAGGGACTTTTTACCTTTTCCTCGCTCCTAGCTCTCTGTTTAACGCGTTTAAAGGCAACCTCCGGTGACGTCTTCAAATATACGATCAAATCCACTTTCAAGTTGAACATTGGAGATTTTTGCAAGAAATCAAACCATTCGCACAACACCGTGTACTCAGAGTGCTTCATTTTCTTCTCTTCATGCAGATTCTCAATGAAACAGTGTCGTCCAGAAAATATGGACCGTTCCATTATCTTGACTGGGGCCTGTAAACGAGTGGATCACTCAATAAATCCAATTCTTACACTCCATCCAGAAGTGCTCAACCCCTCACCAATGTGGTCTGATTATGCAGTTCCAGCATGGTCAATTGAGCATAAGATTGAAACGCCATGCTCCATCTCTCCTGATCCTCATACATCAATTGGAACAAGTTGTGTCCACGGACATCTCTCCATTTGGCCACGGGTTCGGGAAACACCTCCACTTCCTAATCAAATGAATAACAAACAGATACTTCAGTATAACAATGGTAGGTTGTTAAAGAGTCGATTGAATTCCTCACCTGAGGGTACTTGGAGAAGCATTCTAAGAAGGTGGATTTGCCACTGCCAATATTGCCTTCAACAATAACGGTGAAGGGTCTAGTATGTTCCATGGTCAAATAAAACTGCGAATTGCAATTCAGAGGGAGGGATGGACTCGGATTTTATGGAGGTTTCAAAGAGATTACGATAACAAGAATCTAGGAACAATAACCTGAAACCGCGTATGATCTGAATTCTTCAACAAGTGATGCCGTTGACGATTGTGATTTTACAACCTTCAATTTCCGTCAGTGTGGACGAGCCATTTTTGATCATGATGAATGCGAAAACCATTTAATGAAGCCAGAATGGTTTTCTGGATTTGGATTGGATTGCTCGTGGAAATTACTTTGAAAGTGGCGAAATGGTATTGGGATTGGCAACGCTGAAACGGTTTTGGTCACAACCGTTTTGGGTGTTGGGTTCGATTTCGCCGGGTATGGCGCCATTTTTGAAGATAGGTCTTTTGAATGACAAGAATTTGGGAATTTAAAAGCTGAGTAATTTACCTCCGAGGCAGTGGTGGGCATCTTAAACTGAAGGACTACTTGCTTACATTTTCTTTTGATGCTCAAGAAGAATGATCGAACTATGATTTGTTATGAGATTTATAATGCATATTTTGAGAGATGAATGAACAAGTTTCATGAAATATTTTACAAACCAATACACTACAATGGACTGAATGAGGCAATCCTTCATTAAAAAGCTGACTTGTTTAAAAAATGGTCAAAGTAATGTGAGATGAGAAGATGGTGTTGATGAACACAATGAACAGCCATTTTTCAGAAAACACGATTTGTCATACTTCAGTGATTCAATTTTGATATGTGATTGGTTTTGATTTCGCCGATTTGAAACATAAAAATCGACAATCAATGACTGTGATCTGAAATTTGAAATCTGAAATCTGAGTTGTGATTACATTGATTTTGATAGTAATTCTTTGGAATTACAATTTCTTTCAAAATTTTATTCAACTGCATAGATCAATATTTCAATTACATTACACTTCTTTGCTGATGGTTTGGTTGACAAACTAGACAGTATTTTTCATTTGGTTAGTATGTGCATGATAAAATGTGACTTTTTAAGATTAACTTCCAAAATGGTGAAAAGGATGCACAAAAAAAGTAAAAGTAGATCAGAGATAAAATAGGTATGAGTGTAAAAGTGCAGGATGCCCCAAGATCCTCTTAAGCCATAAGGCTTGTTTTCAAGAGGAATAGGGAGTGCCCTCTGCTTTTACTAGATATTGACTAATAAACGTAGAAAGCGGAAACCATCTCCATATTGTTGCTCAATTTGCTGCATTCCTCAAGCTTTGGCAGAACCTTAGATTGAGAGAGACATCCTGTTTTTATTGAATGCAAGAACATGTGAGATAAAAAAGTATCTTATTGCAAATGAAATGAAAAATTGTGAAAACTCCTTTCCCCACATTTTGAAACCTTCATGTCGTTTCTCCACAAGATCGATGAGACGCACCTTCTAACGATCTTTCTTTATCTATCTTTAATCAATTGTGAAATCAACGTCATTCACACCTTTTCGTCGTTCACTATTTTCAATATTCTCCATTCCATGTGGAGAAATTGAGAAATTAATGGGGCACGGGGGGACACGGTAAATTCACCAAAAGGTGTGAACGACGTTGATTTCACAGTTGATTAAATACAGAATGCCCATCGATGTTTTCAAGCTTATCAAATGCTTGCGGTGTTGCTTGCTTCATTTGATTTTTTCAAACAGATTTGCGATACATTTTCCTTCATCCAAAACCCCGTACAAAAAAGACAGTTACAATAAACGAAACTACAGGGCGCGTCATGAGTAATGCAATGTAGCTTTCAAGACAGATTACTGTCATTGCAGTGTTCCAATGCTAGATCATAATTTTGTACCTGAAACCTCTCAAATAGCAGAAAAAATTTTTTTACTCATTATTTTATAGAGAAAATATCGTCAAACACGTAATACAAACGAAATGACGTTATGGCAATCATGGTCACTTGTAAGTGAGAGTAGGCAATGCAATAACTATATGGCATGCTTCAGGCTACCTCGGTACCTTATTGGTAGAGCATTCACTTTCCAATTTGCAAACTTTGGTCCAAGCTTTTGGTGGTATTTAAATTACAGCATAAGTTGCTGCTTTAATAGCATAACTTGACACCCCATTATCAGATGGAAAGCTGGGCAAGGGAGGTGCCATCTGACTCTGTCACAAACAAATAAATAAACTTAAAGTTAAATAACATCCAAGTTAGATGGCATTTTTCAAGAAACATTGGAAGATAATTGAGACAAGGGGAAATAATGCAAAACAATGTGGAAAAAAAATCATTACATGAATCAATTTGAAGACAAACAGCCTTTCCAGGTAATAACATTGCCGCACTAGCAATAAACTAAGAGTAATACCAATAAGGAGACACCAAGTGTATTCAGGGTGTCCTTGGGAAATAAATGAAAAATTGCGACAAGATGTATCAAACCTTCCAATGACATTTTCTTGTGTTCTCCATATTTTATGAACGATTGGAAAAAATGCCTTTGATTCAGATTAAAGAAAAATCCCTTTGGAACGGTTTCGGAGACCCTGTTGGATTGATTTCGGAGACCCTGTTGGATTGGTTTTGGAGACCCTGTCAGTTCCAATGAACCGCTCTTTTCCAGACATTGAACAGCAACTTTATTTATAGTTCTGGTTGGTTCCTCAACCAACTACTGATCACCTTTTCATCAAATTCCATGAGGGTATCGGTATGATGCTTCAATTTTTCATATCTGTATTTCTCAATACGACCCTACAGTTTTTGCACATTTCATGTAGTCAACTAGTTTATTGCACAATGGCAGAAAAGTCCTTTTCAATTCTTTCTTAACTCTTTCATAACTGTGTACGGATGTACTCATAAAGCTTTTGTAATGTCTCCCAGAAGGGTTGTGGCTTATCCATGATGTTATTGTACTTGAACAATGACCCTTGATTAAGTCTGACATTTTAGAACTACGTACTGCTACCTCTGCTCAATAAATAGGACTATTCGAACAAGAGGAGCATTGCCCAGATCAGTGATATGATTGTTCAAACAATTGACCTTGAAATCTGGGTTGGGACAAATTTTTGGATGTGTTTTTGAAATTGAACCGTACCGCATGCCTTTGAATCCTGCAGAATTCGTTTCCCCCTTTTCATCCTTATTGCGCCTTCCACCTTCTATGACTTCCTTCTTTCTGCTTCCTTGTGGATGAATACATCTTGGAGAAAAATAACCCAATTTTGGAACATGTATCGAATTTTGCTCCTGTTTGCTTGATTTAGCTTTTTCATTATTTCTGGCTACTATTTGGGAAACTGAACAAATATTTAGTTCGTTCTACTGATTTTCCTCGAAAACCAAGAAACTCTAATATTTTTCAGAGAAGACTTGAAATTTATTCAGATCATAATCTAAACATACTATGAAATAAAGGGGCCAAAAACGTCTTTTTGGCAATTTCATCAACTGAAAACAGATGTTTTGCCAAAAATACAACCCCTTTTTCAAGGTAAATTTGAGGCTTTGGAAAGATGCCTACCAGGGCAGGCCATTACGCCCCGATGATTTGTTTTTTTTTGTTTTAACATCTTTTTTGAATAAGCTCCACAAATTCTTTAAAGTCCAATTTTCCATCGCCGTCATCAACGGCCGCAATCATCTCATCCACGGTACTGGCGTCAACAATTCGTCGGCTACTGATGTTCAAACTGCTCATGACATATCTGAAACATGAGAATAGCACATTTTGTTGCGATTGAAAGAAGTTGAAGCACTGCTAGATAGCGAAAGGGACTTCAGTTGGGTTTACAGACCAATACACAAACAGTTATTTGAGTATGCCAAATTTTCAAACTTCCAAGCATTCATATTTGATTTAAGGTCAGCAATCATTAATAACATCACGTACTATTATGATTATTTGTTCCTTAAGAAACACCCATTTCTGGTGAGAGTCTGCTACGCACGGAAAAGTTCAACCGATAAGTTTTATTTTTTAAACAAATTTTGGATGGTTGTAACCTGTAAATGTTCAAATAATATTGCACCTCTGCTTCTTATTCATGATAGGCTAGATTACAGAGTACCTGAATTCATCAATAGGCAACACCCTTTCCACTATTGGATGCTCTTCCTGCAGCTCCTTGGGGGTCTTAGGATATTCCCTGGGAGTGGTAAACACCCGGAAAGTCTCCTGCCAATGGAGGTGTTCTTTTTGTTGCTGATCCTTGGCCTTCCGGGCCATCATAATGGAGAACTCCGGGAATTCAATCGTACCATTGCCGTCTTCATCGAATTCGTTGATAATCGCCTGCCAAGAGAAAAGTCATGGCGAGTCAGATGTTTTACGCAAGGGTCATTAAATTTCATGACAAGTCTTTGGAGATCTTGGCAACGGTTCTTAACTTCCCAATGGATAGGTCAAGAGGATCTTGGAAATCGAGTTTCGATTACGGTACAGAGCAAACCAGAATACCCGTGCTTGGTCTTTGGTGGATGTTTAACGTTCACATCGTTTGTGTACTGGGAAAGTTGGAAGAGATCCAAGAACTTTGGTTGCTCCAAACGTCATGCTTTTGTGGATAAAAGACAATAATGTACGGCTGTCGTTGACTCTCATCATTCATTGAGTCTCTAACGTTCTTCAGATCGAAAAAGCCTTGAAGCCCAAAGACTCCTTTTATGTTTCCAGACATAAGGCATTTTAAAAAAGTAGTTGCTGGAGCTTTGAGTGATTTGCGTCGATTCCATTTGGTTCTCGTAAGCGCTTTATGAACGGTACAATATTGTGGCTTTCCCTTGTCAAATGGAACATAATTTTCAAATGATGGACGTTATTGACGGAACTTTGGAAATGTTCTCTCTCCATTAGACACTTTTTACATTTACCTAGTAAAACACATCTTGGCTTTTCGTGGAGTTCTTTCCTCAAAGTGAGTGGAAACATTTGCCATGAAAAATCGAGTCAAGAAATGCCACGATAAGCCCAAGGAATTTGAATAAACATACTGTGCATACATTTCATTACATTACTCCTGCAACTGACCGATCAATGATCACTTACTTCCAATTCCATACTCGTGGGATTTTCACCCAAAGATCGCATGACACATCCCAATTCGCTGGTGGAGATGTTCTGGTTCTTGTCTCGATCAAATTCACTGAAGGCCTCATGGTATTCCAAGACCTCATCTGAAGTCACCTGGAGATCGTGCTCAGCCAGCTTATGAATCACACTGTCAATGTCCCCTTCCGTCAACATGATGCCAGGAACCAGAGGGCCCACTCGATACCGCCTCAAGACTCTCTATCTTTCTCGCTTCTCGTACGATAACACGTGTACTGATAATCCAGTGGCCTGATATTTGGATGAAGATCACATTAATCCCGTCCACTGGTTCCACTCACCGAACCAAGAGAAATGTGCCAAGACTGGATGAGACCACAAAGAAAAAGATGATGAGGACGAGAACGAGGATAGTGAGACTTACATCGTCGTAGATTTGATGGTCCACACATGATTTCGCATGACGGAGCCTCCCTTTTCCGTCACTTTGCCCGGGCGTTCCAAGTTCCACGAGCGAGCTCCAAAACATCCCAAGCAAGGCAGGGATCCTGAAGCACTTATTGGCCGGGCCATTATCACTAGCATTCCAATACTTGTCATATTGAACGTAATTAGGTATAAGGGGATGAGAAGTGGGGTAAATCTTGCAAATAGTAGAGTATGGGGGAGGTGAGATGTGGATTGAAAGGGGCCTTGGCAACCCTGTGACTGGCATGAGGACGGAACGCACTCTCGAGGAGGCCCCTTGAAAGATCGAGTCAAAAGAACCCATGTGAAGGAAGCATCGAAGGGCGGTCCAAACGGGATCGAGATCTGTCTCACTTGAGGAATCGAGAAAAATGACCCGTCACCCTCAAAAATTGAGCTCCAAGAACAAAGGGGGACTAATGATCTCCTCTCGTTTGATTTGGTTCGATTGTTGTGCAATTGGAAATCGAATGGCTTGCCGAGACAATCCCTTATCATTGACCCCCGTGGAGTTGGATCGTTTTTGCTTCTTTGTTCCAGATTTCTTGACTTGTGGATCCTTATTTATGTATCATTCACGTTTTGGCGTTCTTTCCCGCTATCAGTTTCATTGCACTTGAAATAAGGTCAGAGACTCAATAGAGTTTCTCAGAAACGAAGATTTTTTTTCCTCATGGCCTTGGTTTTTGTTTTTTATTGGACCGTATCAAAGCTTTGACCCTTTGCTCTCTGTGAGTTGTTTATTGATGCATTTTCTCGTGAAAGCCGAACTGTGACCTTTATCGAATGCGTTGCCGCGGTTGTAAATACACTCAAGACTTAATCAAGTGTAGTGAAAGGAAAAACCAAAACCAATTATCCGTTTGGAGAGGAGGAAAAGCCTCACACAAAATATGATTAGGGTTTCCAATGTCAGAGCAAGAAGTCGAAGACCACCGTGGGGTTTTAGGTGTGAAAGGACTTAAGAACGGGAATCAACGAAAGGCAAGTTTTATTGAAGATAAAATATATATGAAGTCATTTGGTTTTGATACAAACATACACTGGGTCCATCTTCATCGCTTTAGGCTTATTTTCTCAAGTCAAAATGAGTCTGACAAAGTTGTACGTTGGATGGAAATGTGGTGGAACAGGAAAGGTTGAGGCGTGGAGATTGAAAGGAGTTAAATATTCAGTTAGTCTGAATAGTCAAAGACCGTGGCTGAGATGGAGGCATTATGAATTCACTTGCCTCTTTGCGGCCAGCTTGTAAAGGCAATATGAATATTTACGAGCTCCGAACAAAAGATCGCCATCTTGACCACGTCTCACTCCACTCAATCCGTCAATCTGCCTCATATCTCACTTTAAATCAGAAGGTTGGCAGGAGCCTTTCTTTTCCATGGCAGTCCAATACGAATTCACATCCACATTTTCCCAATTGTTGATCACTAGTGGCTTGAAAAATTTGGTTTGAACATCGGCAATCATCTCACTCTCTTCAGGAGTGAGGTGATTCTGGGCCAACTTGAGATTTTCCTCCATCATCTTTTGGCTGGTCACACTGCTGAGGGTGGTGGGAAACTCTTTCTGGCGAAGGCACCATTTCACAGCCAAAGAGCCTACGTAGATGGAATAAAAAATATAAGAACTGATTATTTCCCAATCTCCTATCTTGGTTATATAATATATTAAACTCACTAAGATTGAAACCCTTGGCATGGCAATATTTGGCAGCATCAGAGCAGGCTGTCCTCAATTGTTTGAAGGCCCCGTGCCATTTGGGTGGATCCTCTGGGCTTAAAAGGCCCATTCCAACTGGAGATGCGTTGATGATACCGATTCCATTGTTGGTGAAGAACTCCTTAAAGTCCAATAAATCTACAAACTCATGGCAATTACTAACTTGATGACAAAAAGATCTTTGGAAAATGTGGTAACAACCTTGGTTGAACAAGTTGTAGTGGCAATAACTAAGTATGGTGTCAATGGTTCCTGGTTCTACTTGCTCAACGATTCTCTTCATGACTCGGATGGAATAACCCGTTATACCAATGTGTTTGATTTTGCCCTCTTTCTTCAGCTCTATCAGTTCAGGAATACTATGCTGAACAATTTGGTCCAGGGAATGACAAAATTCGACGTCATGAATCTGAAATAGCAAACTGTTCTACAACCATATCGGTAGTAGGCATATGAGCCTACCCTAATGAAGAAACATACCTGAACCAGGTCCAAATAATCAAGACCTAGTAAAGCCATGCTTTTTTCCACGGACTCACGGATCTTTTTCCTGGTAAAGTCAAATTGTTTGGTCACCTCCATTTCATAGCGTCCAACCTATACAGCAACAAGGTCTTTTGTTAATATCTCTTATTCTTTTGTTAAGTACAGATTACATGAGAGGCTGCGTGTTTGTCTGTCTGTGTATGGATGTCAGATCCTTGCCTTTGTGGATACATAATAAGCTCGCCGAGGGATGCTTTTCAACGCCTCTCCCAAGACCATCTCCGATTTTCCTTGTCCGTACCAAGGGGCCGTATCGATATAGTTCACACCACCTTTCAGAGCGATCTCCACAATGCCATTGGCAGTTTCCTGACTCACCTCCCCGTACATCGAGGCTTGAAACAAGAAGGGCAAACGTATGTTACTGAGGTACGCAAAAAGTAGTTAAACACGGCTCAAAGATATTGCTATTTGAGGATGGTCATGTTTTCAGATAAAACTGTTAAACATGGAAAATTATGCGAAAGGTTAAAAATGTAAAATGTGAAATAAAACAGGGTTGCCCATAAACCGTAAGCTTTGTTTTTCCTGGGATGCCCTGACTGAAAAACACATTGCATATTGGGCTTATTGGTTGGAAGCTCGCAGATGTCCATTGCATATCTCAATCCTGATTCTGAACTAGAGACCCGTTTTAATATTAATGAAAACTGATGAGACTTAATATCAGGCAGTTATTATTTCCATTGGATGTTCGGCCCATCGCTTCGACGAGTTGGGCTGTCTTATTATCTTAATCTCATATAATCAAGCGAAATTGTTCCAGAATGTTGGAAAGTAATTCAACTCACTCCAGAAAATTTGGCGAGAGGTTTATTACACTATAAAAAGTTACTTTCACGGAAAAAACATCTTTAGCCATGCACGAACTATATTTACGGATTAATTTATACTCAAAGAATTATCATGATATCGCAAAAATGTTTTCATCCGATGTTAATAATCTATCAAGTGCAAAATCACTCTTGAATGTACCTATTATGACACAATTTTTGTGCCTTTTTGTCCCGTAGTTAATAAACTGGTGCCAAGTTCATGAGTGTTCGTACTTTTGTTAAGCCCTCCTCATCAAATTTTGCTCTGTATATAATGCTGAAATAGTTGATTAGCTTGAGGACTTAAGTTTTTAAAATGAATCATATACTATTGTTATGCTTAAACCTGCGATATGCCAATGATTTAGCAAATGCACAAAACAATTGCATTTGAGTTTCTAGACTAAGGGATTACTTTTAAGTGTTATTGAGCGACACTCGAATGAAAATTGGTCTAAAAAGAGCACAAGGGGTTTCCCACATGAAAGAGGCTTCTATTTCTTACTAAGAAATGTAAATATGGCTCTGATGGAGAATGGCTTAGAAGAGAATATTTGGAGCTCGAGTTTCAACAAACCCAAGCAATTGTCTTCTCAAATGTCACGTTTTGTACATATTTTCAGACAATATCATGTCCAAGTCAAAGTAACTTTTTCCATTGGATAATATACTTTTTAGAGTCTTGACTGCAATACCTAAACATTTCATTGGATTATTTTGGTAACTCACAAGATCGCTGTGATTCCAGCCCCGATTAGAAGCTTACAGTGAATGCCTAAAAACAGTCTCACAGAGTCTAAAGAACCCAACAAACAGTTGTGAGCGAGTGTGGTCACAAAACATGCAACTCCCGATCGACCTTATATTCAAGGACAAGCTCGGTCGGCCAACTCTAATTCGTTGGTCGCTCAAATAATAAATGCAAATAAAAGTCAAGTAAAATGAAAAAAAAATGCGCCTTGAACTGCTGGAATTCCAATCCCAGTAGTGGGAAGGAAGTCTGCAAAAGAAAAATTGTCTCTCGATTTTTGTAGGGCTTATCGTGATTAAAAGTTCCCCCTACACACACACACACGTTGAAAAACAAACATTAAGTTACACGTAAGACGTTGATGGATAGATTTATAAGTTTTAGAATGAGATAGAACATCGGATATGCCGAGACCTTTGTTTGCGAATTTGATAAGTTGGGATTCAAAATATGAGACTCTCATTTTCTTTATTTTGTTTTGTTAAAACGGCGAAGACATTTCTTTGCCCTATAGCTTAACTTCCGTCTTTCAAGACTTTCATGTTTGTCACGAAAGGAATGTTTACTGTCCCTTCCATTGATCTTAGGGCCAGTAGCAAATCTTATGTTTTGTATGCATTATATCATACCATGTATGTTTGGTTCTTACGGATTAGTCAAATATCTATGTGTTGTGTTAGTGTGGTACCAACCAATAAACCAATAATACATTCATTTTTAAGCTGAATTGTACTGTAATTGAAAATACCATGTACTAGCAGGGGCGCCAGTTTAATTTATCTCTTGTTAAGAAGTCCAGTTTGTTAAGGCATTTAAATGTTGGTATTGATAAAACGAGGCCAAGTAAAATTGTAATAGTCAAGCAACCGGCTCGTGTATATGTTCTCAAAATTTTAATTGAGTGCATTTCAGTATATATTTGGTTATGATCGAGTGTATTTTGACTTATGAATACCTAGACATGTTTCAAACGTCTCATTGCCCTTTTTTCATAAAATAAGAAACGTTTCCCTTGCTTTTTTTTAAATCAGCAAGGATCATTAAAAGTCTTGAGGCCATAATTGGAGCAAATATAGTAACAACATATACATATAATGCGTTTAAGTTCGTATTTCTCAAAAGTGCCAAATCTAAATTGAGCCACTAGAATCCACAGCTCTGTATTCAACATCAACCATAGAACTAAAGCTAAAACGTTTTGGATGTGACTGACCTGACAGATCAAACATGTTGCTCTAACCATCAAGTACCTTATATGTCCAATTAAGAATGTGAGTGTATTATCAAAAGGAGAAACGAGCAATCGACACTCATACATTTTTCCATGTCGATTTTGCGTTTCCATCAAAACATTTGAGCCACATTCATACGCACAGCGCAGAACTTACCCAAGCCGCTTCCACCAAGACCAAAATTGGACACCATGAGATTGGTATTGCCAATACCTTGGTATTCGGTCAGCAGCACCTGATCCAGGTTGTGAAAACCCTCGACGTAGGTGGGTGGTAAAGGAACCGCAATCTTGTTGGGCATGGTGTTCGATGATTTCACACAAGTTTCTTTCTCTGATTTTGTAGCAGATTGCCAACGTCAACACAATTGAGATTTGAGACTAACTGCTTCATAGTCAGTCATGTATTGAAGGTAGAAAAATGAGTTGCTGGACTGCACGGTGATATTTGCTTTGGTGTTAGGGTAAAGTGGTGCTGTCTTGTCTAATCAGATCTTGTTGGATGGAAACGCAATTTGCCTAAAAATTAATTGGCCAAGAATGAACCCTACTGGGTGCAGATTATTTTATAATTTTTGGAACCTGTAATATGTCTACTTTGTTTCAGTTGCCGTAATGTCTGGAGAGATGATGGTCTCAAGTTGTATTACTAAAGGGCGAATTTGAAAGTCCTAAGATATTGAATTTTTTTTACATAATTTGGTGTTTTAGGTTAGAGTCTCTTTTGGAGCATTTACTGAAATCTCATGTTTTTCCAATGGCACATACATGCAGGATGCTGGATCCGCAAAGTAGAACACTATCGATTGCTGATGGCTTTTTTTGCTAATTTTGTCAGTCCCTATAATGATTTTGGTCACATAAGAACGACCTTTTGGGGTTCTTAATACCATTTTGGATTCCATTCTCTGCATATTGTTCTCTGTAAGAAATATTTTCGATATGTGAAAAAAAGCCATTTTGTCCGTTTGGTTGACTCAAATTCATTGGCAGACCAAATATACAAAGATTAAAAGGCAAGAACTAGGCGAAATTCGACCTTTCAATTTTNAATTCATTGGCAGACCAAATATACAAAGATTAAAAAGGTAAAAAGTGGA
>NC_081440.1:2103623-2103971 GCF_007210705.1 Tigriopus californicus | reverse complement strand
GACCTTTCAATTTTATAATACTGGGGATTACATTCCCTGTAGCGTTTAGAAAAGCCTATGAAAAAACGAACCAAAAGAAAGTTCAACAGGTACTAGAAAGGGATTGCCGTTTCTTTTTTACTTTTTGAAGGCCAATTTGCCACTCAGTCAAAGATTATCTAAAATTGTAGAGCAAATTCAAGCTTTTTCAAATATGACAGCAATCAAATGGTATGATTTTTCATATATAGTTATATCAAATAACAATTCTAAAACAGAAATTTTCAATGCCAAGTTTTGTTCGAAACATATTGTTTGTTTTGAACCTCCGACATGTTTGACCTGATTCCCTCGACTATGCTGTGAAGT
>NC_081440.1:2044588-2103583 GCF_007210705.1 Tigriopus californicus | reverse complement strand
CCTAACATATTGATTTTTTACATAATTTGGTGTTTAAGGTTAGAGTCTCTTTTGGAACATTTACTGAAATTTCATGTTTTACCAATAGCACATACATGCAGGATGTGTTATTTTTGGTCAGTTGGTCTTCGTTGGTCATTGATGACAGGTTGAGTTATAAAAATTATGTCGTTTTAGTTTTTGCAATCAAACCTAAAAAATAATGTGAATTACTGGATCCTCAAAGTAGGACACTATCGATTGTTGATGGCTTTTTTGCCAATTTTGTCAGTCCCTATAATGATTTTGGTCACATAAGAACGACCTTTTGGGGTTCTTAATTCCACTTTGGATGCCATTTTCTGCATACTGTTCTCTGTAAGAAATATTTTCGAAATGTAAAACAAAACCATTTTGTCCGTTTGGTTGACTCAAATTCATTGGCAGACCAAATATACAAAGATTAAAAGGCAAGAACTAGGCGAAATTCGACCTTTCAATTTTATAATACTGGGGATTACATTCCCTGTAGCGTTTAGAAAAGCCTATGAAAAAACGAACCAAAAGAAAGTTGAACAGGTTCTAGAAAGGGATTGCCGTTTCTTTTTTTACTTTTTGAAGGCCAATTTGCCACTCAGTCAAAGATTATCTAACATTGTAGAGCAAATTCAAGCTTTTTCAAATATGACAGCAATCAAATGGTATGATTTTTCATATATAGTTATATCAAATAACAATTCTAAAAAAAGAAATTTTCAATGCCAAGTTTTGTTCGAAACATATTGTTTGTTTTGAACCTCCGACATGTTTGACCTGATTCCCTCGACTATGCTGTGAAGTAAAGTTCACCCTAAAATGAAGTTCGATACTCCGTGAACGTGGATTAAAACTCGTTTTCAGAACGTTGTGCGTAGATCGTCTCATAGGATCATATGAAAGGGGTCAAAGGTCCCTCCTAAATCTCTTGCCAACACAAATACGGTCAACAGAGCGAGACATCCAGAAAATTCCCATTACAAACCGAATGCAGGCTAAAGCTAGTCAAATTTTCCAATTCCTCCATTTCCGTTTTAAAAGGGCTTAAAGATATCCCTATGTCCTTTGTATTTTGTAACAGATATTTCAAAGCTAAGTAAGTGCCAAAGATGTGGTGACTCTTTTTTAAACGTTCATTAATTACTTATTAAAAACAGTTTACTAATACATAGGTATGAGTATCAAGTATGGACTAGGACTAGAGAACTCTACTATGGCCAAGTATTTGGAGTAACATTTATTATCTTTTACTGGGTGGGTTAATTTCCGTTTTAGGTTGATAGAGAAACCAAATCTCCTTCTGAAGATGTCAATCATAGACCTAGTAGTTTTCTATGCTTTTAATTCTTTTTCCATCTCTAAGCGAAAAAAAAAGTATTGTTTAGGGCTCTTTTGCAGAAGAGTCCGGGCATGAAAAGCGACCTCTGACGGGTGCAGCCTCCAAGATCCAAGAATCCGTCGACAAAAAGTCGTCGGCAGGAAAAGAGCGGGCATTGTCACCTAAAACAGCGACAGGTTCAATGGACAAACGACGGCTTCTTAGATCTTGAAGGCTGCGCCCGTCAGAGGTCGCTTTTCATGCTCGTACTTTTCTACTGCAGAGTCTTAGTACTGTTCTGAGAATATTACCAACGAGTTAGACACAGAAAAAGCCATTAGCTAGACTACTACTTGAGTGAGTGATTAAAACTAGCATTTCTAACTTTGTACGTGTATATGACAGCAGAAGAGATTCCCAAATTCTGTTCAATAATTTTCATTTCTCAATATGGAGTTCCGTTGGTTCGTAAATAGTAAAAAAGAATACTCTTAGCATTAGCAGACAAGACGACAATCGGATGTTTTCACGTTGCGAAACTACTTCCAGTCACTCAGGGCTTGAATACGATTGCCTTGGTTTCATGACCAAGATACGTTATAATGGCAGCTAGTCATATTCTTCCTTAGTTGGGATGTCTGTGGGTTGAAAGGCCAAAGCTTTCTCCATCTTGCTCCAATACTTGGCAGGCTCCAAGTTCTCCCATTGATCGACAATCATGGTATTGAAGTATCTCCGTTTGAGGTCCTCCACCAATAACTCATCACATTCTGTCCACTGATCCTTCAGCATTGACAGATTCTGTTCCAACATCTCCACTGATGTGGAACTATTGAGAGTGGTTGGAAAATTGGGTTGATGGAGACACCATTTCACTCCCAGGGCAGCTGGAAAGTAGTTGAGGTTAGCTTGGTCACCTTGTCCTTGGGCGCAATGTCTGGCTTACCAAGATTGATGCCCATTTTCTCGCAATAAATGGCTGCTTTGGAACATGTGACCTTCATAGATTTGGTAGCGGGATGCCAAGTTGGAACAGCGTGAGGAGTTATGAGACCCATTCCAACCGGCGAGGCGTTGATGACGCCAATCCTTCGACTTTCAAAGAAAGCGGAATAGGACATTAGATCTAAGGGAAAAGCGGATCTCGTTAGTTGCCGACAATTCCTCGCAATGATAGTGTCAAACATTCGATAGTTTCGTATTTAGAATTATGTCTGTGATTAGGAAAAATGCGTCTTAGCAAAATTGATTTTCGGAACTTCTCGTTTAAGGAGAGCAGTAAATCATTATTAGGGCAATACACCGAAAAAAAAGTCAGAATAAATTTTATGTTGTCCTATTTCAGCATACATTGAATTGGGCTATTTACAATTATTGGTGAAGCTTTTGTTTACATAGTTCGTTTTGGTCCCAAGAGACCGACAAAAGGTGTTTATTGATTAGATGACGTTCATCTTTGACGGTAAACGTTATTCTCCACCGATTAGTTGGCGGTGCTACTTTTTTTAACTTAACCTAACCTTATCAAACCTAACCTAACCTTACCTAACCTAACCCAACCTAACCTAACACGATATTAATAGCCCTTAAACTCTCTCTCCAAACTTTTCTAATATTTTGTCACAAATTTAAAAATGAGCACCGCCAACTAATCGGTGGAGAATAACGTTTATCATCTTTGACCCTTGATTCCCATATAAGGGCTTAAAACCAACCCTATGTCATCTGCTAAATCATAGAACCGTCGTATACTCCTTAAACATGATAACGCCATTCCACATTTTAATGACAACTTCGTTGGTTTGATAATGGAACATCAAAAGCCTTGGTCTTACCCGTATTAAAAAGTGAAAAGCGGCAATAACTCAGAACGGTGTCGACGGTCCCATCGCAACTCAATTCCACGATCCTCTTCAAAGTCCCCAGATTATACCCCGTAATACCTATATACCGGATTTTACCTTCGGCTTTCAGCTCATTCAACGCAGGCAGAGTGTGTTGAACGATTTGCCCCATGGAACGGCAGAATTCCACGTCATGAACCTGCAATGGCCACGGGGCCAAATTGCAATATTCAAGGACCGATACTGGGAAAGTAATTATTCATGGAGTACTTGAACCAGATCGAGATAATCCACTTGCAGATGGGCCATACTTTCCAAGACCGAATCTCTCACTCTTTGCCTCGTGAAGTCGAATTGGAGTTGAACCTCCGGTAGATATCGTCCCACCTGAAAGAATTTCCTTACTTTTTGGGGTTTTTACGAGTAAGTAAGTAAAGGAAAGTAAGTACAATAGTACAGTAAGTACAAAAGTGTAGGTAGGCTCCAAATGAGCTCTAAGATGATGGCTCAATGTGAAGCATTTGGAGCTTTGGGTAAGAGAAAAGAAAGACTGATTGGAGTCTTTGTTTTTTTTGACAATATAAATGGTTTAAATAACACTTAGTGCAAATTTACTGCGCTTTCACTCATTTATTTTTGATGTGTCTTTAATTGGAGGATTCCTCATGCCGAGCATGATTTATTTATATAAGCTATTTTAGCGTTGACCTAAAAAGCATTTATAGTGAAAAAAGGCTCTGCAAGGATTGTGAGCCTTAGAAAATGGAAAATGGCTCGAGTCTTACGAGTCATCTCAAAGATTTCTCACAGCCCTAGCCC
Organism: Tigriopus californicus; assembly: GCF_007210705.1. Classification (NCBI taxonomy): domain Eukaryota; kingdom Metazoa; phylum Arthropoda; class Copepoda; order Harpacticoida; family Harpacticidae; genus Tigriopus; species Tigriopus californicus. The sequence goes on along the minus strand of NC_081440.1, from coordinate 2,099,587 downwards.
CATATTAAAAATAGAACAGGCATGGCCGGCTCAATTTCATACTTTAGTGGCAATATAGTACGTGTTCCTTGGTAGTTTCTTCAAGGCTTTTCCCATAACCTTTTCCGAAGCTCTCGATCCATACCACGGCGAGGTATCGAAATAATTCACACCCGCTTTTACCGCTGTCCATAGAATATTATCAACCATTTCTTGGTCGCATGAACCTGAACCTGGATTTAGAAGCAACATTTGGTCAAATCAGAGGCTCCTCATGTAACAAATCATGTCTTACCCAAGGCTGTGCCTCCTAGACTTAGCTTTGAGACAATCATATCGGTCTCGCCCAATTGATAGTAAGGCATGTTTTTAAGCACTTCCGGTCCATGGAACGCGGTATCATAAGTTGGTGGAACAGACACGGCTGGGCTCAAAGTGTATCCTTTAGGATTGTCCATATTCACTTCTGGTGTAGGCAGAAAACTGTGGTTAAATGAGATACAACGCACATCGTAACGCAGGTTAACATATGCAACATTGAAGAACAACACTTGATGGATAACATATGGTTTTGGCCTTTGTTTCATGGATTCAATTCAGTTTATTTTCCAACAAAAAAAACATGTGCGTCACATTTCAAGCGTCGTAACTATTTGGGGAGTAGTTCCACCATTTTGCAACCATTTGACAAATACTTTTTTATATTGCCACTTTTCGCCGACCACAGTGCACTATCTTCAGTAAATGGAGGCGCCGTTCGCTCATAAATGGCAATGAAATGTTGAATGAACTCTTGATACCATTCCCAAAAGGGCACATTGCCATCCAGACCCACTTCCCGACCGGCCCAAAACATCAACCGCATCCAAACCCGGCAATCGGTTAATTTGAAATGGTTTCCTCTGACAACCGGGGAGCGTTTTTTGGAGTTCCACGCTTTGAAATGTGACACTTGTCGCATATCCCGGCGACCAGAATCCGACCAAACTGGGCCTTCCCCTCCCATTTTCTCAATGATCCAATCCCCCAACCTTTGTCCATGATTGGCGGCACCGTCGTCTTCGAACATGAACGGACTTAGGGTGTGATCTTGGAAGGCCCGGGTGTAGAAGCGTGTAGTCATTTGGTGTATTTGGTGGCCACCTCCAATACTGTGGAGAAGGTTGGCCGTCTCTGGTGTGGTCTGGAATGTCCCGAAGATCACTTCAAGGTCGACAGCCTTTCCTCGGGAAACTGGAGGTCGTTTGTGAATCACATTGTGGTAAACACACTTGGTCCGATTCGAAAACGGGTCTTTGACCAGGGAGACTGTCAAAGGACAAACCTCGGAAGACACTTCCGGCTTCATGTGGGATTTTTTGACAAACAGGCAAAAGCTCCCGAACATGTCAAGGGCATGGATGGATGTTGCCTCCTCCAAATTCGAACGATTAATGCAGGTACCACATGAGACGGAGGTCTAAATATACGTACATTGAGTGCCCTCAGCAGTCTTTCAGTGTGAAGGCGTCTTCGAGAAACCTGCTGATTGCGCTCCTGTCATGTTGAATGCGCTCTTTCGACCAAAGTTGAGAGTACACGTTCTGTTTGGAAGTCTATTTTGTTATGGCTCTTTGTCGATAGACCCATTAGGGAATCTTTCTCGATGAATGGCCGTTAAGAACTGGATAGTTTTATAGAGGGATGTATTTACCTAATCGTTGGGGTATGCTATCACATAATGTTTTTAAACAATGTCTATGAAAGTAATGCGTATGCTTCATTGTGATTCTCTTCTATTCAAACAGGATGTTAAACTTGACCGAATCCAAACTGAAAGGAAAATGCAGAATTAGAGTATGAATAACACGGTCAGTAGTTTGAGGTTTAATGAATTTCGCTCTACCTCTCGCCGGGAGGTCCGATGATTTTAATAAAATAAATTTCCTTGGATTGGGTTCTAAAGCTTATTTCCAACGGTAGATCAGTAAGGTCTCGACTCGAAACCACAATCTCTTCACGGACGTCGCTCCAAGATAATTTCCTTGTTACCAATACTTTGCAGCCCTAAAAATAACATTTCAATCAACATAACACAAGGAACTGAATGATGATAAGACATGTTGACTTACGGATATGGCCTCTGAGCATATCCATCGAATTTCTGTATCTGACTGTGAGGAAACCAACGGAATAATGCGGGAGGTTGGGCAAGCTGCTCCTCGAATTCGATCCTGCAAGAAGAGTTTTTGTTCAAAAACGAATAGAGAGCAAAGAGTCCAGAATGTTCTCGATCACACTTACAGCGTTATTCCCAGCAATAATGGCATTGGCCTGTTCGGCATCTCTGCGGAAAATATCCGATCTCCGTTCCATTTCGGACATGGATTGAGCTTGTTGGGAGATTCGGGCCTCTAGGTCTTGGATTTTGTCCTCGAGTTCGGCCTTGTCATGGCGGAGCTTGGCCATTTGCTTAGGGAGGTGCTTGATGAGGAGGCGTGTGACGTTGGTGGAGCTTTCAAGATCAGCCTCATGGTCCCGTTCGTCTTCCGAGGAGTCATCTTGACTGTCCATATTGGCGTATACCGGGTTGACTGTGACCGAAGCGGAGGGTGGAACCAAAGAGAAAGTGGGCGGGGGAGGAGGCTCCGGGATTTCTCGCCCATCGGAGGCGTCCTCCTCCGCTTGCTCTTGATCCCAAACGATTGGGGAGTTGTTCTGACTACTGGATACACCCTCGGATGAAGCATTGACAATGGACGAACAATCGGAGATGGTTGAAGGCATTCGACTCAGCACATATCCTTGTGGAAATGGTTCCTCCAAAGAGTAATCCGAATCGACATCCGAGGTATCGGAGTCGTCTTCGTCCCGTTCTTCGTCGCCAAAATCTGGCACGTCGCTGATGATGTCCGGGCTTTCGATAACCAGTTCTTCATCGTCGGCATCGGTCCTTGGTTCCACGTCATCATCATCGTCATCGTCGTCATCTTCGTCATCATTCAAGTCATCGTCCGTACTCACCGTGATCTCATCGTCTCCATCGCCAAGAGTTCGATTGACCTCGGCCAATCTTGTGGCCAGTTCCGCACTTCGTTCACTACTAGCGATCAAATTACTGTAGATCTCTTGATACTCTTCGGTTGGTTCCTGTTTCTCTTGGTGATCGAATATTGGTGGAATGAGACCTTCAGGCACATTGGTCAAGTATTCCATTGAGGGAATAAACACTGTGACTGGAGTATCATCTACTGGTCCATCATTTTGATCCGTCTAATCGTTGGAACGGACATTGATTTCGTTTCCCTCGTTGGGCACTGGACCTGAGCAGATATCTTGCGATTCTTCCAAAGAAGGTGAGAGCTTTGGTGGCGACGGGGGGTCCGGAGATTCTTCTTCTTCTGTTTGATTATTATCTGAAAATCCACTTTCCGACGAGGTGACGTTAAACATTTGTCTCCGGGCAGCAAATTCGTCCCTCAAAGCTCTCCATTCGCGCTCAGAGTCGGCCGTCTTTTGTTTAACGAGGATCCAATTCTGTCTGGAGAACTCCAACTCTTCCCTTAGTTTAGCCAGAAGTTGACGTTTCTCGAGCAGCTCAGCTCTCAAGATTTGTTCCGAAGTGTGGAGCTTGTGATGATGCCATTTTAGAGTGGACACATAATCCCACGTTTTGTTCAGCTCATCGGTGATGTTGAACAATTTTACCTCGTGAGTGTTGACCTTGGTAGAGAGGTTGTGATTGATCTTCTTCATCTTCTCTAGTTGATCCTCTAAGGTCTTCTTCTCGAGGATCAGATCCTTGAGCTTCATGAAGGTCTTGCTAACGCTCAGGACCATTTTGGTCCCATTTTTCGTGACCACCTCCTTGAAGCAGCTCTCCTGGATTTTGGACGAGGCTGTGTCGTTATTGACAGCTTGAAGCAAGTCATGAACCCCCACTTCCTTGCCCTTCTCATCCTTATGGTTTGTATCCGAGAGATCCACTTCAGAGGTTTCATAATCCCGGAGAGCATCTTCAACATGAGAGCGTTCCATTTCGGTGAACATGGCGTTGAGCATCTCCATCTCCTTTACCAAGGCCTTGTTCTCCTCGTAAGCCATATTCAAGTTGGTCTGCAAGGTCTTGACCACCTCCAATTGAGCCTTGAACAAGTCCTCAAACTCCTGGGCCTTGATGGTCAAGTAACGAGCTTTCTTCTCACTCTCCCGGATCTGCTTCTCTTTCTCACGGATGGATTTCGTCAAGCCCTCGTTCTCGCCCCTGATCTCGTTCATATCTGCCTCATGCTTGATGTTCAACTTGAGTATGGCATTGTCGAGTTCTTCCATATCCTCAGACTTGCGTTCCAAAGCTCGATTGGCTGCACAACTCCGTTTCTCGGCATCATCCAAAGCGGATTGGATCCTCACACGACGTTCGATCTCGAAATCGAGTTTGAGTTGAAGATGTCCCGGTGACTCTCCCGGAGGATCTGAATCCATCCATGAGCTCTTGGAGGTCATTTGTTCATCCCGGAATAGGGCAATCTCATCGATAAGAGCTAGATCATCGGGGCGGATCTTGGCAATGAGCTCTTGTAACCGCATGCAAAACACCCGGAGATTGACGTCAATCAGATTGAGCTTCTCGTCTTGAACGGAGTTGCTCATTAACGTTTTGACCTCTGGGATTATTCTTTGAAGGTTTCTTTGTTCATTGTTATTCTTTGGATCAGAAGCATCCGACGCAATCTCGGCAGCGCCTTCAGACATGTTTTTGCCTTGAATCAAGCGTTATTTTGAAGTAAACGGAGAGCCGCCAAGGCAGCTGGAACGTATAAAGAAAAGACTAATGTACACAAGGGATATGCAAAAGTATTCCCTCTCACATTTTGATCGCTCATCCCAAATTGGCTCTTGACCACGCGCACAGGAGAGAATGAAAATTTGTCGCATTTTTTGAGACAAGCCACCAAAATATTGCAATTAGCCTTGACATTTAACTTTTAATTGACAGTCAGCGGACCGAATACACCTTCAGGAGCAATCAAAGTAGAGGCCAAACTTTCTTTGAACCTTGAAGCCTCAATTCTTATGCAGAGGAGCGTGAATTTTTTCATCGTCAAACGACATCTATGGAAGCTCTCATTCAACGTTACCCAAGGCATCCGACCCAAAGGCCGGATTTCATTTGCAGATACTATATAATAGTGTGTTAATGCTCACCTTCCTCTCACGATTCAATCTTAGCAATGTCCAATAAATTTTGAGCAATCAGCTGTGTTCTTCCTCTGATCCTTCCTTCACCTCGGAATCAAACTTTCTGACGAATCTGGTAGAAGTTAACAGTCAGTGAACTAGTTTCATTAACAAAGTGGGCTGCATAGTTTGCCGAGTTATAGTGAATCCCTCTTTATAAAAGAATATTACTACGGAAACTTATGTTCTTGAATTTGTCTCGACCTTGCCGACAGGGATTTGTAATATTTAGCTTGACGGTTTTCAATCTTGGGATAAAACCTATTGATATTTTGAAGTAATAGGACCTGTGTGCCCAACTCTGTCATGTCGTCTTTGTCCAGTTTTCGAAGAGGGCAGGGACAAAATCGGTGTTTTCGGGTGAAGAACAGCTTTAGGAAAGGGCAAAAAGTTTGGAACTTGGCCAAATAGCCCCCCATAACGCCTTTCTCATGTACGGAGTTGGTGATTGAAAGCACGAGGAGTAAGTAGTAGGTAATAGGAAATAGGATGACTAATACTTCGATCAACAAGTCTTGGCCTCGATCGAGATAACTTCGATCCATCCGGCTGATGGGTTTGTTAGGGAAAAAGTCGGAAGCCGTGTATTTTGCCCACGTTTACACGGGTATCTTATGCTTATACTTGGCTTATCTCTTTTGGGGCCTAAATGTATGGCGTAGGATTGCCCCTAGTGACACGTACGTCGTACGTTGTTTGTTTGTCGCATCTTCAATTTCTCGGTCCTTGTCCGATGCAAACAACTGTCAGTTTTGGTCAGTTCCGTAGAAAACAGTTCGAGACATTTCACAACGGCCAAGATCATGTTCCTTCATTCTTTAATTCCGAGAATCCTGGGCCTTCTGCTACTGATTTCACCGTCTTGGACCGCTGATCCAACGTGTTTCCAGCCAGGATTTTGCGCCAATAGCTTTGCCATTGACGAGCCCTCGACTGCCGATGCGATTGAATGTCTTTTGGCATGTCAAGCTAACCCTGAATGCCAATGGTTCTCGTTCTTCGGACAAGTTAGGCATTGCGCCTTACTCACAGAATGCAAGGAGTTCAAGCCTGACCAGGCCAATGTTATTTCTGGGGCCAAGGATTGCGAAATCCCACCCCAGATTTGTGGTCAAGCTGGGAAATGTGAGGAGACCGCTATGATATTCTCCAATGTCTCAGTCAGTGTTGACGCTTGTGGAAATCGATGCCAACTTTGGGACGACTGCAGATTCTACTCATATGAAACAGCCAATGATATTTGTCAATTATTCAGTGCTTGTGAGAGTTTTGATGATTCTGCTTTCATCACAAATGCGAGGCATTGCGAAATTCAGGGTAAGGAGTACAGGTGGCATTTCCTATCCTCTAGCACGTATTTTGGATTCATCATTTATCTTCAGATGTCCCTTTGTTATTATTGGCTAATGGGTTTCCGGCGTACCGCAAGGTGTCTGTTTTGGACCTCTCCCAAAGCTTGGACGAAGACCAACCCGACATCTCCCCACCAGATGAATACATCATTGGCGTTGAAGGTGCCTCTGGATTTGTTATGCAAGATCGACCAACAGTGTGTGGTGGTGAAGGCTATGGCATTGTTTGGGAACGTTGTTTCCAACTGGATCCAGAAAGCCAAGAGTGGCTGGAAATCGCAGCCATGTCTGTTCAACGGTTTCAGGCGCCCTCAGTGGCATTCACGCCAAACAGCCTTGGCCAGGAAGTGGCTTGGATCCTGGGGGGCATTGGGAACGAATCTCAGTATTGGACCTCCACAGAAATCCTCCAAGATGGAACTTTCAGTCTTGGACCTGACCTACCAACCCCTCTTCATGGAGCATGTGCCTTGACTTGGGACCATAATGACGTGTGGGTAATTGGTGGCTCTTCTGACAAGGATCTGGCATTAAAAGGCACGCTTCGCTTTTCTTGGTCAGAGGGTCAATGGACCTCAGGCCCTGACTTGAATGTCGGTCGCTTCGGGCATGCATGTTTGGTCAGGGATGGCAAAGTGATTGTGGCTGGAGGGCTAAATGCGGACTTGGAACCCATTGACTCCGTTGAAATGCTTGATAATGGAGTTTGGACGGAGGTGGCCAAACTTCCTTTTCCGGTCTCGGGCGCCAGCTTGTTCGATTTGAACGGGGAGGTCATTTTCTTAGGAGGTGTTAACTCAGAAGGGAAGTTTCTGGATTCCGTTTTCCATATGAAAACCGATCACTGGACCAAACTTATCGAAACATTCGAATATGCCAGAGAATTCTTTAATGTGTTCTTTCATCGAGTTTGAGCGTTTTAGTGTATTATCTCACTCAATTGTAAAAAATAAGAAACGTATGCGCAAAGCCATGGCAAAAGTCACCAAACCTTAAATAAAACTTTCTTAATTTTTGGACAACAAATATCGTTTAATTAAAAAACAATTTGAGGGACAGTTCCAAATGTAATACGTTTTAGCTTCTTTCAAAACGTAGATGTTGCTGTCTAAGCACAACAGTTTGCCTCAAGGGTATGTATTAACACTGAATCAATGAACACACAAAGTGACTCATTATGAGGAGGACTTGAGTGACGCGTTACTTGTTGAGTGACTTTACCGGCAACTTGTTGCTTTTCTTGAAAAGTAACAAAAACAGAACGGGTATTTTAGCCCTCCCGTTACCGTTATTTTGTCTTTTATAAACGAGGGAAAGAAAATTGCGTAAAGGTTTCCCATCAAATTTTTCGGAAAATTCCGTCTCAAATGCAATGACTTCCTTGCCACTGATGGGATCAAACCACAGAATCAAACGAATAATCACGGGAGTCATTTGCTTCACTTTTGCAGGACTCGCCCCAGCGCTACTTCATGTCATATTTACTAAACGTTAAAAATTGGCATATCCGTTTTTTCGCAGTTTAGACCCTCTTTTTCTGTAAAAGTAACGGTAACGGTAACGGCAATGCGTTACTTTTTTTCGGTAACCGTTCAAACCCAAATTGTAAATTATTTTTCGAAAGCACACGAACGCCAATTTCCGCTCAAAACCATTGGTTTCAACGTAATAATGGTTTCTTGGTATTACTTTGTCTCTGTTACATTTAATTTTCCCAAGAGACTCATAAAGGAAACATATATGCCAATCAATTTGTTGAACTTAGATCAAGGATTGCGGAATTTAAGGTTGCAGAGGCTCTCGGTGAAAGCATTATTTCAGGTTCTAGAGTTAATCCCATGAGCTGATTTTGTAACCAGCTTTGGGTATGGCAATTCGAAACCTAATGGTGAAATTTAAGAACGATTGAATGATTAATGTAGAACTAAAAGCATTTGAAGACGTTCTACAGTCCTTATTACAATGTACGAACCCGCGTCACCGCATTTGTCCTTCTCGACGATTGATATTGATGTCAATTTTTCTTCATCTGACTCTCGCTACTATTACACGACAGTGCCAAATTTCTGTTAAGTGTTACTCATCATGGAAAACTTAGATCATGAAAAAACTTGGCATGTGAGTTACTGCTACTCCTATTCAACCAATTTTACCAAAGAAAATTCAGAGGTTTGATACAGATCCGACGTAATAAAAATGCGCAACTGAACCTCCGAGGAGAGGTCTACAGATATTTCCTCCTTCTTAGGTAGATAGACCGGAGTAAAGGTGAAGCCATAATAGAAAAATGGTTAATCGCATTAATGTGTTAGAATCAGCAAAACAAATTATTTGAACTTAACATTGGTCTGTGGCCTAGCAACATCAAGGTATCCCACAAAAAAACAAGCCTACAAGCTTATGGGGAGACCTGAGGTCTCATATTAAAATTGTTCCTTACACAAAATCCCTAAGTATCCAGATCAAATACGTACATGTTTTGAATTCCTGAAAGAATACTTAAAATACTTCTTCTGGAAATATCCGAATACCTCCAAAAGCAAGCTGGGGCCCAAGTATTAGCAACCAGACACAACCTTTGGGAGTTGTTTCATTGACTCTGGGCGCCAAAAGTTCTTCATAAGTCCAATGGTGGGCTTGATTGTGAACGCAAAGTCCGCGGAACACGTCAAAGTTGACATCTCCAAAGATGTAGCCGAGCCTATGGAACCACGAAAAGTTTGTACAGTAATTTGGAGCGAATTCAATAAAGGTCAATTTTGGATGTACGAATATCTAACGGTTCTTTAGCACCACTGCCCTTTCTCTCCCCCTCAGTTTTTTAAGTGTCATTTGCTTTGTCAACCCCCTTCACCTCTTTCCATGTAAAGTCCAGCTGAAGTCAATACCATTTCCTTCAGGCAGTATAACTAATCATGCGGCTAATGTGCTAATCATTTACGATGAAGATCGCCCTTATTTAACAATTTGTTCCTGATCCCCTTCAATACTGCCGAATTGCCAAAAGGCTTCGACTCCTTCATTTATCGGCGGTTAGAGTAGGCAAGATTCAAAAAAATGCAATCGTCACTTCACGGAGTGTGTCTGATTAGCGAGCAAAACTTGTCAACCCGACTTTGCAACCAGCGAATAAGGATGAACTTGTATGCCACAACAGATATCATAGCAACGTTAGGGACCATTATGCAGATGTATTTCCACTCATGAGTTAGTTGTCTTTAAGAACCTGTTCTCATTCTTGAAACTCGTAGCTTTGTTTGCCATACTTAAATTGACATGAAACAAGAGTACTCCAGGTTTGAAGTTTTTTGACAATTGTGTTGGTTCTGTATTTTGTCATTTGATATGACTCTTGCTTGCTATTCTAGGAGCTCTTAAGTAATTGCAAGTAGCTTGTTTTTTTTGCGTCGATCATTCAGTTTCAGATCCATTCAGTTGTTCAGTTTCGGACTTTCCGAGAATCTTCGCGCTCTCGTAAGGCTATTAAAAAGCGAAATGGAACGCCTAGAGTGACTTGAATGTATTGGTCAGGGAAAACTGAGACAATGGTTAAAGGAGAGGCCAACTTGCCAATCTCGTTAACATCTTTTGATGTAGTTTTTAAGGTAAAAGGTTATTTTCTGCACAGAATCACTGCAGATTGTCAAAAACACTTGTCATTTGAAATGAATTGTCGTTATACAGCGTGAACCCATATTTTTTTTATAAATCTTTGGTTCACAGTGGTTCAAATGGATTTTATATGAAACGAAAATGAGTTCTCAACAAGCAACATAAATGACATATGATATTCAGAATGTAAGTTATTGTTTGTTATTGGTCTATACTCAGGGACGCGCCTCAGGGACAGGCTAGAATAATAACAATAATAGGTAATTAAATGAAAGTAAAATTAAGGGTGAGATCCCTTGATCACCCCATAAACCAGACTGGTTGTTTTAGTTTTGACTAGGAATGGCATGTCTGCATCATGGTTGCTCTACATCTCACTGAGCCACATCTCACAGCTAATACTCTATAAAGGTAACTGAAATATCTAGGATAGTTTCTTGTTGATAAAAACAATAACTCTTGCCATATTTTGTGAGGTGTGCATTTGAGATTGCTTCTGCTATTATAAACATAGTCATTTCTGAATTGCTTTTGATTCCTTTAATTATTGGTTGTAACTTGTTCAGACACATTTGTTGATATATTTTCAAAATTTAAAGAACTTTTGTGAAAAAGTCCCCTTTTTAGCTCACACTGCTGCAGCATTTTCCATATTGTTGATGATTGTTGAGACTCCAAGAAAAGATGTTGTTTTCACGTTGAGTAGAAATTGCAGGAGTTTGCTTTTTCAGATGTGCAAAAGCGCTGAATCAAGGTATTGGAAAAAATCTGGTTAGTTGAATTTTTGCTTGACATACCAACAACATTTTTGTCAGAGCTTAATGATGGTGAATGTGATAGTGATGCGAAAAAAGTCAAAAAGGTTTTTACTTTTTTTCCGCCTTTTTAGGGTTTATTAAACTTTTTGAGGTCTTTTTGCGTTTTCCAGCTTTTTTGCCAGTTTAACACACAGCCTAGTAAATAACTCCCTCAACTTTTCTCATGTATTGATGCCTAATCTCCAAGACCAATTGAACCTGATATTGATGGAAAGCTTCACATGGGCATCAATTACTCTATGCAACTTGCCAACAGTTTTGTTGGGTTGACCAGATTTAGAGGTAGGCTTTTTTATTTGGGAGCTTGTAGGAATCCAATTTTCAAATTAGCTACAAGTTGAGCCTGTTGTGGCCTGTTTAATGTCCAGGGTTTTTTAGTTGGCAATCTAGCTTCTTGTACTTCAAACTCTACATATACGCCACTGAGTGCTTGTTTTCTTACAATGACTTTTTCCAAACTATTTCGCAATTTTTCCCAGTTTTTTTTAAGCAGCTATTTTGCCAAATTTAATCTATTTTTTTGCAGCTATGGTGATGATATTATTGTGACTAGTGGGTCTGACAATATCACACTGTTTGATACCCATTCCCAGCACTTTGAGCTGAATAGGCATTGTAATATTTTTGGCATAATTCCTTGTGAAGGCATTCCAAAATCATGCAACCTCACTAGGAGATTTGAATTGAATTTTGTTCTTTTTTCCTTATTTTCTATTGATTTGAAGGTTTTCTATAGATTAAAAGGGACAAAAACCTAGTAGATTATACTAGTTGCACTTGATGTAACAATTGTTTAGAACTTTCCAAGAGACATTTTTGATACATTAAATTGCATTTTGTTTCACTTTGCAACCTAGTCATGAACAAAACCATGACATCATTCCTCCTTGTCAGCACAGATGAGCTATTTTAGCAATTGCCCAAGTGGCTGAGCATTTGGAGCAGGTCATCGAGGGCCTTGAGATTCAAGAGTCTGTTGATATTTTCTAAATTGATTTTGTTAAGGCCTTTGATAAGTAGATCTTGGCCTTTGACAAAGTAGATTTTGGCCATTTGTTGAAAGGCTTCATGATATTGGGAACCAAAGCAAGGTTCTTGGCCAGCTCAACAGTTTCATTGATGATAGGAAGGAAAAAGTTAAAACCAAAGTGCAGTTTAGTGACTTCCATATTGTTAAGTCAGGTGGTCCCCAGGGCTCCATTTTGGGGCCTTTTCTTTTTCACAATATTCATTGCTGCATTTAAAAGCTTAGGATTACTGACACCATCTTGTCTTATGCTGACAATAAAAAGTTAGTTTCTTGTACAAATGGAGAAGATTAGACTAGTCTTGCAGAGAACCATGATTGAATTTACTCTGGGGTTGTAAAGAATAATGTGGTTGTGAACAGAATGAAATGTTGATAAATGACCTTTGGGTCACTTATCAAATACTCCACCACTAGTTGATAGAGGTAAAGATATTGATCAGGTCTTGTTTATGAAAGATATTCTTCAAAACAATGTCCATCGAAACCATGGAACTTCAATGATCATATCTGTTAGAAGGTGTGTAAGCTTTTCAAATGTGTAGTTGAATCTATCAGACCTTTAGAGCCAGGGATAGTATCACAATGCTAACTCTGTTCAAGTTGATTGTTCAGCTCTGTCTTGAATATGTTTCACCCATTTGAGTCCCAATGAGTTTAGCAGGTTTACAAAAGGTTGAAAAAGACGAAAAGGTCCAAAGATAACTTACCAGGAAAATTGAAAGTATGAGAGAGCTCATTTATTGGAAGAGACTATGAAGGTTGGGATTGTACAGCATTTAAAGAAGGCGCAAAAGGTACCTGATACTATGCATTTCAAGAGTATCCATGAGTTTTGCCTCAATACAGGTTTTAGGGTTAGTTGTAGGGACCATAGAGGCTTAATGCATGTTTTGCCAGTTCCTCCAAGCCCTCAAAAATCCTGGCTAGTTAGAACAATGAAGTCTGCCTCTCCTCTTTCTCAGGCTTCCTCATTGTACAATTTGCTTCCCTCAAATGTTTGTGAGGAGTACGTAAGCATTGTTGATTCGGTAGCATCTTTCAAGTCAGATCTGGGCAAATTTTCCACAAGAATTCCAGATGAAACTTACATTCAAAGACTAAAGCGGTCTGCCAAGTCAAACTCATTGGCAGACCAAATATTATTTAAAGTCTAAATGGTAAAAACTAGACAAAAAGTAATAGTTGTTGTCAATATTTCTAGAGATTACATTCTTTGTAACGTTTAGCAAAGCCTGTGAAAAGCCAAACCTCCAAAGAATATAAATGCCTCTTTGGACCACCGTGTGACCTGCGTTTCCAAAAGTGCAGCTTTCCGTGACGGAGTCCGCGTTACTGAACAGAGCACGGCGTATAAACGAGAACTCGGAGGTAGGTATGTACGAGCGAATGTGTACGTACGAGTGTTGTTGAAACTCCATGGGCTTCGGTATAGGTGTATAAGTATGCCTTAGGTACTTGCTCAACAACTCGAGAATGGGTGCTACAAACGCCGGCGGAACCGATCCTCGAGCACCCCATTCCTGAGGCATCTCCGCTACGACTCCTCTTGCAAGTCCTCTGTTGTTTTTGATGAGGATGATGATGGTGGTGGTGGTGTTGGTGCCGATGAGGGTGATGGAGATCAGGAAGACTGCATCAACCAGTGTGCATCCGAGCTTCAACAGCGATTGACCTGTGTCGACTTGGAAGTTGCACTGGAGAGAGACTATCGATAGACACTTTTGTTCAAGTCTAAAACGTCCTCCAGAGACCCGAGGCGCTTGATTATACTGTTTTTGTTGTTCTTCCCATGGTTCAGGTTATAGACATTGCAGGTAAGAACCGGTTATATTCACGTGAACTTGGTTTACTTTATGTTGACATCCAATAAAATTTGGCGATAAATGATATGGTTTAAATGTATGTGATTGTACAAAAGTTAATTCATCTCGTTCGTGTCAAAACGAGATCATTTTTTCGTAAAAAACAATGCTATCGTCACTAGTCAAATTCCAAATCTTGACGTGTTCATAGATCTCAAGGCAACAATGTGTGTCAGTCGGAATTCTGTTTTGGGACAAAGTGACCTCATCTCCGGTAAATCATTCATCGCTCCAAGCGATTACGAATAATTCAAGAATCCATTAGAGAGGAGTTTTCCGCTATAGACTAGTCATTCACAGGTCATTTGAGGATCGAGGGTGACACAGAATTTCAAAATTGCGCTCTCTTTTACGAGCTCCAAATCGAAATGGCCCTTTTTTAAATTTTATTTCTTAATCATGTTGGTTGTTCAATGCATTTACTTTGAGTGAATTGAAACGGGGTTTGTAGAATACTATCAAAATCATGCGAGCTCGGAGAAAATCTATACTCATATAGATATTTACGAGGAATGTTCCACCAAAATTGGCCAATTTTGATCAAAATAAAGAAAGTGAGCGCGTGGTCATTATTTTTTCGAATCAAGGTACAGGGTAGTGCTGACTTAAAGTTCTTTCATTGTCTCTTGTGAAGAGGGTCTACGAATTTGTTTATTTGTAGAAGTACCAGACACAATTGCGGCCATGGTCAAAAAGTTTGTTTTCAATAAGTAGTTGTACATCAATGCCATTTAGAAAAGGAATAGTTTTTAAAACTAGAATGCACAAACATCGGGGGCGAGTTGCATTCCTTGAGTTATGATGACAACAGCATTTATGATTTGACCACCTTGAACGAATCTGCATTAGGGTTCTGCATTGATCAAGCACATATTTAAATCATGGCTTCAGGGCAATTTTCTGCAATTTCTGGATTTACAATTTGAGTCGATTTGGAATTAGATTTGAGTACTAGTATTAGAAGATATTATAAGGGATTTTTGATGTCTAACTCAAATAACCAAACAACGAAAAAGTCCGTATGTTTCAATTGTAACTAGTCCGAATTCTATTTAACCCTGAAGTGATGTAAAAATGAATATATGGCACTTTAGACGAGACTAAAGAGCCAAGCAAACATTTATCTTATTGATTGGCATTTTTCTTACTTTTTTAGAAGCCGCTTTAGATTTTTTTCTCATTTCATGTGATTTCAACAACTAATACTTTGTGGCTGATTTGCCCAATCACTCCAGTTGGAAAGAAGTTTCTCTCCTCACAAAACTAGTATGTTGAAGACTTTGAAAAAGAGAGAAAAATGTGACCACGTCCCATTCTCGTTAGTTCACCCCTTGCAATCGTGCTAGAATGTTTTTGTCCCTGGCGAGCGAAAGTCGCCGTAAAAAGGAAAAGCTAATTTGGCTATGCTTTGATGTGACACCAGAAATTCAAATGACATTAACCTAGAAAGAAACACACACACACATAGACATAAGCAATGTTTCGTCACTTGACTGACCGACCATTTGATTGAGAAATGTGACCAAAAAGCTGGAAAACATCCCATGTATGTCAACGACCGAGCATGTCTGAGATGTTTTTAGTGTTTCAAAAATTTGGGCGAGGAGAGAAGGTGGATGAAAGAAGTCTCGATTTACACGAAATCGAAAACCTGAAAAAATGGACGTGAGACAGTAGCCAATTCCCCAAATCGACCGAGCTTCTAACAAGTCCTTTTGAAATCTTTTATCATATGTAAGATCAGCCTCTGTCTGAAAACCAACGTGAGATGGCAAGTAAATGATCATTCAATGGTTTTTAGGACCAAGGGCCAGTGGAATAACATTTGCATTCCATTAGACCATTTTATACGGACTGCGAATTCTTTCACTTGAAACATATTGCGGCTTCTAAATTTCAGGGGTTTGAAATGCATTTATTACATTGAATTGGTTTGATTTGTACTATGGAACAAAATTGATCCCAATTGAGATGTCGCACATTAATTCAATATCATAACATTATTTTGTTTAAATCCTCTTTTAGCCACACAGGCACATCATTTATATAATCCTCAAGAATGTTTGTTAAAATTGAAATAAAGTAAAATAGTCGACCACTTTTTTAACACCTCAAGTAGATGACTTCATTCTGATTCACGAATTTTGATTCCAGTATTTGATAGATTGTAGAATCCAAAGAATCTATTCCAATAGGATTAAAAATCATGCCAGGTTTTAAAACTTCCAAACAATCTTTAATTGGATTAAGGCGCAGGTTGAAGTTTAGAACCGTTATCAATCATTTACGCTCTTGGGTATCGAGTTCTTTCCAAAGAACGAGATGGCGAAGAGGGAGGAAGTGCCTCGATCTTTAAGTAGCCTTATTTCATTGAAGTACGACAATGCTTCCTTCTGGGCATTGCATTACATAGACCATGTCCCGTTCTACTCACACCATAGCTAAAGTTAAAAGCGATTGCGCTGCGACAAACTTGATATTTGGAGCTTGTTCAATGTAATGGGGAAGAGGATAAGGATAAAGGAAATTCATGCAATGCCATGTGCGGATTTTTCGGGTCTTGATAAGACCACATCAAGTGCATTTACCCACGTGGTGTGTTTCGCCAAATTGAGAGAACAATGCGTATGCATCCGGAGAATGCTTGACAAGAATATAGTTCATCAAAGTACGCAATTGTGAAACAGTCATGAGAAACTAAAGACGTTGATGTTTTGTAGATGATATTTTTTCAATGAATCTTTATTGCATTGGTTATTAATATTGCCAGATAATTGGAAAGTAAGATAATTCCTATGCAGACCTATGATGTAATTGCAATTGTAATTACAAAGACCCCGGAATCCGAGAATGGCCCCAAACTCACCATGGCAACAAATGATCATGTTCAAGTTTGGTATTAATATAATCTAAATATCAAATGAAATGCTTGTCTCGCAATAGAGATTATAATTACATTAGAGATAGAAATAATTGCACTCAATTACACTTTAGCCCATGCAATTGAGAAATTTAAATTTCAAATGACAAAATGACCACTTTAATGTTTCATTTGAAGCAATTCATGTGAATCTATCACATTGATCTAGATTTGACTGCAATAAAACCTCTTAATTGACCTTTTTAGTTATGTGGTCAATACTGTTCACAAGCTTATTATAAGAAAGAAACGACTTCCGAATTGGCTGGATATTAGAAAAGGGAATGTTGTTAAAACCAAGTATTTGTAAGAAAATTTATTTGAATTCGATGTAGTTATAGTCTTTATAATTCTAAAAGTAATCGACAAAGGTCTGCTTCAATTATGATCATTAATGGGTACAATAACCTCTTACCACGAAAAATAGAGTGGTCCTTATGAATTATATTTTTGTCGCTTAAAAAAATGAAGCGAATTCAAATGATACCGAAAACCTTGGACTGCAAACCAAATCTAGAATAAAGCATGAAAAATATCAAATAAAAGCAAGAATCAACAAATCCAATCTAAAGTTCTTTTGGTGACTTTGACACAGTAGAAACATTATCTCGCCAACAATAAATGTTTCACGTATCAACGGTTTTAGATATTGATATTGCAACGTCATTATGTTTTTTTTTTGTGTCGTGCTCATTATCAGCGTAACTCAAAACACTTTGAAAACGAGGCGCAATTGAAAACAGGATGAGTAGTGAAAGATTGCCATGAAATCCTTTTAAAACATTCCATGATCAAAAAGGTTTTTAACCAATCGAATGCTCGTGAAAAGAAAAAGAACTGTGATATTAAAATAGTTTGCCCACACATTGAAAAGTAATAATTCCAAATGGCCCATGTGCACTATGTTTGCAAAAGGCTGATTCAAAGGACCAACATATAACAAGTCACTCTTGAAAGAAGGTCTCCAGTACTTTTTTCTAGATGTTTTTTTCCCGCCCAAGCTACTTTTCTATGCATATTCTTAAAACATAACAACCAGAGCATATTTCTGAATTGTCGATTTCTGGGTACTAAAGAGAACCATGGCAACCACAAATAAACTCAGACTACTTGAAGAGCTTGCAGGAGGATATAAATGTCAAAAAAATATTTTATTGTGAAATGTAGCAATAAGGCCATTTTCGCCAAAAAACGGTAAAAAGCTGGCTTTGGGTTTTAACCACGCTAATAAGGTTGTCATTACAAGCGCAAACTAGCTTGCGGATACCGTAAAATCTTTCAAAAAACGTAGAATCTACGTACATAAACCTGCAATTTATGAATGTCATTCATTTGCATGTTGTGTCACCCTTCGTCATTACAACGGGTTTCTGTCAAATAGTTATCAGTGTGGTTAACAACAGCTAATTGCCAAATAGCCAATAACTGATTGATTATTTCTTATCGCCAAGTTTGTCTTTTAAAAGTTTACTTCGACAAGGAAATGAAAGCCTGATGTGTGATCAATTTTCACATACATTAATTTCAAACGGTTATATTATCGTTTATTGACTTGCTTCCTCAAGAGCGCCATTTTATATACTTCCAAATGGTCTCTGTATTGATGACAACAAGACCGGATGATGTGTCTTTTGTTGAGCTAAAGAGACCGTAAGACATCAAATGTCTATCAGATCTAGGTACGGCAAACCAGAAGGAATCGACCATCAAATGTCGGAGCAAAGAAACCTTCAAAACTCTGACTTCACCTCTTTATCCGTGAGGACATTTTCAGGGCAAAATACTTGCCCTCAGTTCAATCAGAGTACAACTAGCCGCCACCATTCAGTGAGCGTTGATGACTTTGCTTTGCCACTCAAGCAATTCTTCCTCTTCTCAGAGCTAAAACTCCGCGTGAGGTGTATTGTACATCTAATACGGAAATAACTTGAAAATTACCTCTCAAATGAGCAAATCGCCACCTAACAACGATTTACTTGGCTCCTTCTCCTAAATGCAACATGGCGATTTTAAACTTGGTTTTATGTAGTTCGTGGTGTGAGCCTTGTAGTACCCTGTGAAGGAGTATGAGGGCAATCATTCAGAACAACGAACATGATGGCGATGACCCCGAACAAAAGTGAGTCGACATTTTGCGGTCATAACTCATTGGGAGTCAAATTTGGACTCGTTCTCTAGGTAAATATAGAAATCTAGGGAGAGAAGCGGCACTTGCATAAAGCCAGCGGAACTTTGCTCTCAAGTCATTTTAGTGGTTCGGCAATAAGGGAGAAAGACCAATACATTTCTCCTTCGTTGCTCCCGATCAACTAAAGAAATCAAGAAAGCAATTGGCCCACTGGCTTCTTGAATTTGTCACTTATTTTCTTGAAGCACTTAAGTGTGTTCAAAGTCAAATCATGGAACAGAAATGTGCATTTGGGTTTGTCATGATGATCTACTATTGCTCAATCAGCTGATGACTGGCGTCTCTAATCAATTAACAAGTATACTATATGGTGCAGATTCTTCCAATTGTATTTAAAAAATGGCTTGCTCGCAGTCAAACTCGTGGCGATATTTTGCTGTCCAATTCCATTGTATTTATTATGCTGGCTGTATGCAATTTAAAAAACATCGGAGTTGTCATTTCTCTACTTTGAGCTCTAGGGGGCTTGAGGTGGTGAGGAGAAAGGTAGACGGAGAAAGAGAGAAATTGAGAGGTTACGCATGAATTAGAAAAATGCGTATAAAATGTCGTTTAAAGCAACTTCAAAGCCCAAACCGTTGTCTGTGATCTTAGGCCAACGCTTTGAATGAGAGAAACAGAACGAGCAGAAATATGTCTGTCTTGAACTTCCCCTTCAATTCATGCCAGATTTGCTTTTCGAAAAATAGGTCTGTCCTTGCTCTGTTCTTTTGCGGATATCTTTACTGTTACTGGGAATGTGCTCCTCAGCAGTTTAAGATGAAAAACTCATAATTCTTGTACAACTCCATATTCACATAATACATTATCCATTAAAAAATTAGAGCTGGCAGGTCAGGTTAGTCATTGAATGTAAGGCTGATCTGGAATTTTCGTCAAAAGCTTGTCCCAAGTTTGACTTCAATACTGCCACTGGTTTAACACCTACAAATGCATTTTCTCTATAATATTTGAGAGCAGCAAATTGAACAATGAAGGAGCCGGAGAAAGAAGGGAGAGGAGGACTTCATTGTTCAAACTAACAAGGATTCGCGAGGGCTTGTGGGTGCTCTAAAACGCACATTATGCCTCTAGGGTTGCCACAATTGACCCTTAAACCCTTAATTGGACATGTTTCATGCATGCTGTTGAAGACATACAAGCATCAAATACCTTTCATACCTTCTTTGAATACTGTTGAGTCCTAACCTTTCTAATCTCTCCCAATACGAGAGCTCTCTCATATCTTTAATGTTTCTGGTGTTGGTTAGCGCAGATTCCTAGCATGAGAGAGGTCCCCAGTTCAATTCTCCTCCCCAACCTCTTACAAGGAATCTCTTAGATGCTAAACCACATCCACAGGCGGAGAACCACTCGGATACCGGGCATGACATTGCCTATC
The DNA here is from genome assembly GCF_007210705.1 of Tigriopus californicus. Lineage (NCBI taxonomy): Eukaryota > Metazoa > Arthropoda > Copepoda > Harpacticoida > Harpacticidae > Tigriopus > Tigriopus californicus. The sequence goes on along the minus strand of NC_081440.1, from coordinate 2,079,225 downwards.
GATATCGGAAGTAAATTGGACGATGGAAAGGCTAACTTCACTGACCGGGCGAGATTCGTCCCTCCGACACTAGCACCTCAAATGTAAAAAAAAACACAAATTGGAGCCAAAGTAGTCGAAGCATGTACAAGCTGTGGTTGAACAATCAACATGTACAGAGTTAGCATCGTGATACTGTCAATGTACTTAAACGTGCGATATAGCCAACGTCTTCAACGCCAATATCCAAAGGTCTAGGCCATATTTATCTCAGCAAGCCAAGACTAGATTTGATCTAGGGCCTCTACCCGGCAATTGGAATCTTGACCATTCCTACCACAAGCAAATTTCACATCCTCCTACTTATGTCAAGTTGGAAGTCCGGCCAAAACTCTGAGTCTTTTTCCAGAAGATAATGATCAGATGAGAAAGTCCGATAGCTATAATCAAAGCCTGGTAACATTCATAAAGATTTATTTGTAAACTCGTTTCATATCGTCAAAAATTTAAGCAGCAGAAAATTCGAAATTGATGTTGCAGGTCCCTCAACTTTGACCCTCAACTCTTCAACTTCCCTCATATCAAGATTTTGAGGTGGCGCCCAAATTTGGTCAAGTTTGTTTATTTAGCCAGATCCTTGTAATGTGCTCATTTTGATATAAAATGACCGGTTCAGGACAAAATACATTTACGCAATTCAAATTAAAAGAGTTCTCAAATTTTCAATTTCTTTGGCAACCCTGGAAGAAACTGTTTCCTGGCAGATGTAAGACAACAAATATGAATGCACCGTCAATTTGGGTCCTTCAAGCAACAATTGTTAGAGTACTGCCCGTCTCAATTCACTTTGTGACCTCCCTGCTTGCCTTTTTATAACAGTTGAAGTTATCTATCTCGAAATTTATTCCACTAACGGATTACAAGAAGGCCGGATTTCCTACTTTGGCTGAGTTGTGATGGAATGTAAACGCCAATTTCAACGTTAAATTTAAATTGTAAGCGTCGAAAAAGGGGAATGATTGCTAGAAAAAAAACGTTTTTGGGCCTTTGATTACATCAAACTTGTTTGATCTCAAATTAAACTAGAAGTATACACGTACCTTTGGCTCAAGACAAGAAATTGCGCAATTGTCTACGTAATACATGATAAAAGAAACGATTGGGTTGCTTTGATTTCTCTTCTACTTTCGATTGATTTAGAATTAACGGTGTTCGTTTTGAGCCCAAATGACTAAGTATTGGCTAATTATTGTTACTGAGTAATCAAATATCATTTCAAAAGGGGATGTGAGGGAAATAAAACTGAATTAGTTAGTAAGTGATTATCAATATGCTTTGCTATCTTTCACATTTAAATCCCATCTTATTGAGGAATGCTATCATTTGAACGTTGATTTTGTGTTTCTATCTTAAGAATTCATTTATACCTCAAGCCAGACAACTTCTTGATATTCCGTACCGTTTGTGTCCCCCTTTGGCGATTTCAACAATTTATCATCGAGATGATCTCGGATCGTCCAAGCTAGAATTCAAAACCTGTTCTTAAGTCTTCCTGTTGGTTGACCTAACGACTCCCAATCGTGCATCATGGGTAAGGAGGGGCAAAACGTGCAAACAGCAAAGCCCTTTTTAGACAAAAGGAACGAAAACATTAAGCTTGAAAGTCCAAAAAATGTCAAAAGCGTAACAAAAGGTGTTGTAACAAGAAAGCATATTCAAATATATTTTCCAAAGTAGTACCAATTTGAAAATCGCTCTGTTAAAAAGCCTCAGTTTGGGACAAAATTAGCAAAATGTTTAGGTCTTTATTTAGGTCTGGGAATGGTTTCCCTTGCTTTTTTTTCCTTTTTTTTCAGCGGCAGAACTGCACTATGAATCTAATTGAAGAAGAAATGAAATTTTTTTTTTTCGGGAAGAGAAGTTAGTTATAGCACCATTGGTGCGTTTTCAATCATGGGGTGACCTACTCTTGGCTCTCAAAATGTCATGATTGACGTCAATTGTTCAAAATTTAGCTTTTCACACAAATATTTCTGCGGCAGCCTTTAATTTAAAACTTTGTAATCAATTCTAACGCCAAAACAACTCTTATTTCAACCGTCAAAACACCGCTTTGGGGCCCAAAACTACAAATGTGCAAAAAGAGGGCTTTAGGGACAAAAATTTAGTTTTGCACAATTTACTCCCCACCCTTTCTCATCGTTGAATGAATCTTCCAAAAATGTGCAGGTCCTTTTACAACATCATTTTCCATGTGATGGCCTCAAAGGACGAGCTTTATGTGTCCCAGCCAAATAAAAATGCATGCTTGGCTTGCCGTTTTCTGTCAAAACATTTGTTCAGTAATTTTAGGGCAGATCCAAATGTTCTCCGCTGGGAAAGAAATCCTTCCACGTTCCTCTGGCGGCCAACAGATCGCTATTACGTACATTGGGCTAGAATTTCATGACACAGAAACGAAGCAGGGCCAGAAACTCTAAACTCTAAAATGTCATCTCAAGGAGTTCGCGAGGTCTTCAAATTTTCAAATTCACCATGCGGACCGGACGAGACATGTCCGTCCGTCCGTCCGTCCGGGTTTTCTTTCGAATTTCAAAAGCTCGCGCCATATTCTCTGTTGGACAAGGATGGCTGTTCAAAGAAAATAAAGCGCACCAACGAGGAGTCATCATTTTTTGAAGACTCATCCAAGTTCTGAGGCTAAAACCCAAAACTGTGAGAGAGAAGTGAGACGACTTGAGACGTGACATTTGTCAATTTGGTTGCTGGCATAAGTTGATGATTGTCCTGAGAGTGAAACTTGAACCGAATTGCTGTTATTGGTGAGGAGAAGAACCGCCTCGAATTTCTTCCAACTGAATTTGTTGGGCTGATTTGGAAGAGAAGATTTGATCAAGATCTACCTTGAACTGAGATTGCCCCAAAGAAGAAGCAGATTTGATCAGATAAATGGAATCCTCTTGACCGAGAAAAGTTGGACCAATCACTTATGACAGAAGCTTATTTTGCTTTTAAAAATGGCTTGGAAAGAACCCAAACTATGTAATAACTAGTTTTAGGAAAATCCCGATTCATTTTAACTTGATATGTCAAATTTGGTTGAGCGACCGCAATCACTTTTCATTCACATAGATAGAAGAAAGTGCTGACAAAGAATGTACACAAATTGTTACTTGTGATCTTATTGGGCTCGTTATCTTTACAGTCAATGGTCAAGGTAACTCCCATAGAAGTTTGGTATAATCAATGGTATAATCTGCCCCGTCCCAAATTTGAATCATTACAAAGTACATTGACGAAAATAAATGTTCATTGTGGATTTATAGCTACTATCGTGTTCAAAAGACTCTCTTGCGAGCTGATTGAAAACTTACATCTTTATTTTGGAGGAGATCTACATGAATTGATAATCTAGTCTTGGTCAGCATGGTAAAATATTGTTACCTGAAGATGAAAAACTAAGATTGAAATTGTGACAGCACAGATGGACTATTGTTTTTTTCTATTCTTTTTTTTAATGGTAAAGACAAGGACACCGATATTTTAAGACAGGAATTCAAATTTCACAAAAAAACCTCAATTTTTCAAAATTTTGTTTAGTTTGCAATGTTATCTAAAGTAACAAAAACCAATGCTATAAAACCCTCTTTTAACCTTTTAGTCTCAACTCTATAGCCCACCTGAAATTACCCCAAGGGCGTGTTTTCATCGTCTGGGCACCCAATCTACGTGAGTCATGGGCACGGGTGTGGACATGGCACAATCGGATGGGAAGACCATGCATATTCCCAAAAAGATATGCTGGACCTTGGCTCTGTTGGCTTTGTTGGCCTGCCTGGCTGTGGGTCTTATTGTTTACTTCGTGGGTGTGAGTGGAGACTGTGTACCCATTATTACAAATGAGGCTCAAAATGGCAAACCAGGAGCATCAGATATCACACCAAAGGTACGTAGATGCGGAAAGTTTATTACGGCATTTCTCTCACTTCCTTTGAACTTGCCCCGTAGTTCAACAGGACGTGCCCATTTCTCGTTTCTTCCCTAATGTTTCTTGATGACTCAGTTTGAGATTTATTTATCTACTTGCTTGTTCCCGCTTTGTCCCAAGGTGACTGATGTCCGACTGCCACTCCATCTTATCCCTGTGAAGTACAAGGTGCAATTGGTGCCATTCATCATTCCCGATAATTACACCATCAAAGGCTATACGGAGATCAGCATGCATTGTGAGAAAGCCGCTTCTAATGTGACCGTTCATATCAAAGACCTGGACTTGGATGAAGATTCAATTCGTTTGGAAGACGACCGAGGTCAATCATTGAAAATATCTGAGCACACTTATGACGAGGAGAGGGAATTTTATATTGCACAGTTGCCCGCCGATCTTGAGCCACGACGAAATTATACGCTCAAGATTCATTTCGTGGCCAAACTTGACGCCAGTTTAAAGGGCTTCTATCGCAGTACATATCAAGACAATCTAGGAAACGATGTGTAAGTAAAATATAAACTTGAAATTCTTTTTTGAAACCATTTTCTGGTTGCTTACAAAGGTAGAGGTAATCATATGCTATCTTCGGGTCAAGGTGGCACCGACCTTACTTGACGTTAAGTCTAAGGAGGTCTGTAGTGTAACGAGAGCGTTAATTTTTCAGTGTGATTGCAACTACTCAATTTCAAGCCACGGATGCCCGAAAAGCCTTCCCTTGCTTTGATGAACCCGCTCTGAAGGCCAAGTTTGAAATTAGTCTGGGTAGGACGCGAAAGCATTCTTCAATATCGAATATGCCCATCAAAGCCGATGGTTTGGGAGTACCTATGTAAGGATCTGGAAGAATTCATACCTTGAGGAAAGTAAATAGTATTATTATACTTTTTGTCCATGATCAGGGATGGGACGGACGAGTACGTTTGGGATCACTACGAAGAGTCCGTACCAATGTCCACCTATTTGTTAGCTTTTGTGGTGAGCGACTTCGAATACGAAACATCGGCTCCAACTGGAAATAACGTGAGGTTCCGCATCTGGGCTCGTAAGAATGCCCTGGACCAAATTGCTTATGCGAAGAGCATTGGGGCCAACATCTTGAAATTCTTTGAGGATTACTTCGATGAGCCTTACCCATTGCCAAAGCAGGTGAGCAGATTGAATTGTTCATCATTATTCAGTTCAGCCACCCGGAATCCAACCGTGTCCATACATTGATAATGAGAATGATCTAATTGGCATTTTCTGCTTCAAGGTGTGATGCAGTTTAATCTCAAAAAAAAACAAATGTTATTTATTTAGGACATGATCGCCATTCCGGATTTCGGTGCTGGTGCCATGGAAAATTGGGGCTTGATCACTTACCGAGAGACTGCTCTTTTATACAAACCCGGGGTTTCTGCCTTAAATTATAAACAGAGAATAGCAGTGGTGGTGAGCCATGAATTGGCCCACCAATGGTTTGGTAATCTGGTCACGCCCTCGTGGTGGACTGATTTGTGGCTGAACGAAGGTTTCGCCTCCTACGTAGAATACATTGGCGTTGATGCAGTTGAACCTGGAATGAAGATCCTGGAGCAATTTATCACGAGTGAACTTCAATCCGTAATGCGAATCGACGCCTTGACCTCTTCCCATCCCATTTCCATCACAGTCAAGCATCCTGATGAAGTAGCCGAAATCTTTGACCGCATTTCCTATTCCAAAGGAGCCACAATCATTCGAATGATGGATCACTTCCTGACTACAGACACTTTTCGGAGAGGATTATCCAACTACCTCAAGGCCAAGTGAGCGGCAGAACCAGTCACTCGTCCCGAGGAACTTGTGAATAATGACCAAATATTGCCCGATTTACAGGCGATTTCAAGCTGCCGAGCAAGACGATCTTTGGCAATTCCTGACTGAGCAGGCACATAAGGACAATAAGCTCGCAAGGGACGTGACGGTCAAGGACATCATGGACACTTGGACCCTTCAAATGGGGTTTCCTGTGGTCAATGTGGAACGTAACTACAACACCAACACAGCCAGTGTTTCACAGGTGTGAGCACTTTCGGGTTTGTCAGACCCCTGATGTGCAGGTGTTGAAGCCTTTTCTTCTGTATTAGGAACGCTTTTTGAATGGAAATGAGGACGAGGAGACCAACGATGGTCACGATTATCAATGGTGGGTCCCTTTGACCTTCACGGGAGTAGATCAATCGTTTGAAGACACTTTCCCTAAAACGTGGCTTAAACCCAAAGACAAAGCGATCAAAGTCACAGGGATGCCGGATCGAACAACGGCTGTCATATTTAATGTTCAAGAATCTAGTAGGGAATCATTGAAAGCTCTGCAAAGAATACCGCCCTTATTAACTGACATACTCTAATTCATTTAGGTTATTACCGTGTGAATTACGACATTAAGAATTGGCAACTCATTATTGACCAACTCAATACGGACCACACTCTGATCCACGTGAATAATCGCGCCCAAATCATTGACGATGCCTTCAATTTGGCTCGGGCGGGACGTTTGAATTACACTATCGCATTGGGCGTGACACAATATCTGAGCCGAGAAATCGAGTTTATTCCGTGGAAGGCGGCATTATACGGATTTGGGTACATTGACACCATGCTTGAGCGGACACCAGCGTACGGGGAATTCCAGGTAAGTTGCGGACTAGAAAATGATTGCTCACAAGTACTAATCTTTATGTCTAACCATTTCATTTTTAGCGTTATATGAAGACATTAATTCATCCCTTGTACAATCGTCTGGGCTTTCAACCCAAATCTTCGGACTCTCATCTGGAAGTGAGTCTAAGGGCAAGTACAATTTCTTGGGCATGCTCAGTGGGAATTCAAGAGTGCAAAGAAAAGGCCAAGGTGGAATACAAGCGATGGATGGACATGATTAATCCCGACGCCCCCGGCGCCAACCCGTGAGTGTAATTCTGATAACTTGGCGATAATTCATCTTGATTATCCTTGGTCACTAATCTGATTATTCAAAAGAAATCTTCGGATCTCTTTGTTATTCGTTATCTTGACACTCAACCTCATTATTCTTACTAAAGGCTCATCTTCTTTTGTCTCTCATCTTTAGGATAAACGTGGACCAAAAACGACCCGTATATTGTAGCGCCATTGCTCAAGGCGGTGAGGAAGAGTGGGACTTTGGGTGGCAACGCTATCTGAATAGCAATGTGGGTAGCGAAAAGTCCACCATTCTTGCGGGTTTATCGTGCAGCAAAAAGCTCTGGATTTTGAACAGGTAACAAGACGACTTGTTCACATGCTTCGACGGGTCAGTGTCATTTGCTATGGTTCTAAATTATTCCTACAGATACCTCAACATGTCCTTGACAGAGGGGTCCGGAATCCGAAGTCAGGATGGCCGAAGTGTGGTCTCGAATATCGCATCCAATAATGTAGGCAGAGACATCACTTTTGACTTTATTCGTGAGAAGTGGGACGTTGTCCTGGATTAGTAAGTCTGCTTAGTGTGTTTGAGATACTTGAAAGTGGTTTTAACTTAGGTGTTTATTTTCAGCTATGCCGGCAGCTCATTTGCCATATCTGGTCTTCTCAAGAACGTGCTCAAAGATAGAAATACCCAATTCGACATTGATGAGGTAACACAAACATGACTTCAACTTAGTGCATTTCATTGATATTTATGTCTTTTTTCATTGTATTTTTCAGATTGTTCAATTCCAAGAAAACCAAGAGGGCAAGCTGAGCACTGGTCAGCGGGAAGTCAAGCAGGCCATTGAGAAAGGCCAAAATAATATTCAATGGATGAAGGCCAATTACTTGACTATATATGATTACTTGAAAGCGAGGAATACCGAAGGCAGGAAGTTTTAGACGACTGCGTCTTGTCTAGTCGTGCTAGTCTTTGCACAATCAATGGTTGTCTTCCTATACTTTTCACATGAAACCGAATGCAATAATAGAAACTACTATGTTCAAGTAAATGAAACCTGTTGCTGTTGAGAACAATAATATTCGATTTGGTAATTCTTACACTCTCGCGGTGAAAAAGTTTTTATTCACGTTTTCGAGGAAAAAATAAACTTGAACCCAATTATGTTTTGTAATAAACCCTTTTCAAAACACGAATCATTTGCTGATTGATTTTATTGCTGAATTTGAAAATGAAAAAAAAAAAAAACACGTCGCATTCATGTGGTGAAAGCTTGGATTTGGTTTTGTTGTGATAACCAATCAGTGATGTAGTAGTAATGGGTGTCCATCCAATGGACATTGGCTTCCGTAGTTTCTAGTGCTTGTTCCACAGCACGTTGTCCAGCTCCAAATTCGCCTTCATGCATCTTCACAAAAGCCCTCAGCTATGTTCAAACGTAACAAAATGTTATCCTTACTGTTTACCTAAGCACAGCTCGATCGCCAAACGGCTCGCAAGTCACATACCTCATCCAGTTCTAATTGCGTATTCCGGCCACCTAACACCGATCCCAATGCTCGTTCAAATCTCCCGCCTAAGCTGAAATTTCGAAGAAAATTTGAGTGAAAAGCGTTGCGTCCTTTAAGCGGTTCAAGGTCATTCTTTCATCCAAATTGACCTCCCAATATCTTATAGGTTGCGTGATTCTACCGCCTTTTTATTGTCCGTTTTTAGTTGACTGAGAGGGTCTAAGATCTCTCGTAATTTTAACTTACTAATCCTTGAGATGGTTCCAATGAGAGCGTACGAAATCGAAGGTCAAGTCACGGCCGTGAACGTTTCGTGCCACATTGGAAATGACCAAAGTGGCGTCTTGTTTCCTAATCCCTGATTGGGGGTTGACTGACATGTTCAAATATCTGAAAAGAGGGTCAGTGTTACATTGTACATCACGTGTCAGTCTGTATAGATTTGAATTTGAGGATTGGTGGTACTTGTTCAAGATCCAAATCTCTTTGGTGCACGCCAGGATCCGGAGATGATATTGTTTTTGAGCGGCCACATTACTGGCCAAGTAGCTCGCCCAAACCTGGTTCCATTCCTTCTCACCCCCCAAGGCCAATGCGTTGCACATGATGGCCTTCTTCAAATCCATGTCGACCCTTCAAAGAAGGATTGACACAATAAATGTTTGTTTAATGTTTCAAGAAATGAACGAATGCTCATGGTGCATTTACTCGTGAGCCTCTGTAAAATCCATTTCAGCAATCGCTTCTCCGCCCTCTTCTTCTTTGAAATCTTCGTCTGCCGTTTCGATCTCGTTCTCATTGATTCCGTCTTGATCTCGTCCAGATCTTACGTAGACATCGAAGAGTTCTCGTACATTATTGCAACACTCTTCCACTTCTATTGAACAAGCCCAATCGATGATCTCGCTCCGGAGCAATGAATCTTCATGGGCGTTGTGGATCATGCTTCTCAGCCCGTGTTGACGATAAACGGGTCTGGCCGTGTGTTTCATGAATTTCTTGGGGCAGAGTATTCCATGAATTGAAAATATTGAGGTGAAATCAGATGAGGCTCATTACCTGGAACTCTCCATAGGCCGGTGTTCTTTGGAACATGCTTTTCAAATATCTGAAGGACATGGTTGCTGATCTCCAGGGCACCAAACTCTGTTCTTTCCGAAGGTAGCTGATGAGCTTTAAGGGAACCCAGTATTCCAATTCGTCAGCTCTGGCCAAATTGAAGGCATCATCCACAATTTGCGCCCGATTCTCTGTTAGCACCTTCCATGGATGAGTCTCCAGTTGATCGATAAGTAGATTCCAGTTTCTGATGTCGTAGTTGACCCGATAATAACCTGAAGGAAAACGTCTGACAATATGAACAATATTCTAGAGCTAAGAAAATGATTGCAGACCTGTTTGCCGGACATTAAAAACCACAGGTTGGTCGGACTCTGGAAGGTCAAAAACCATTTTCCAATCGTGATCTTGGGATAACCAATGGACATCCGGATGCGCCGGATTTTTCATGTTGTTGCATGATCGATACGTTACTGGGATCCACCATTTGAATGGTGAGCCATTTTGGTGCAATTTGTTTAGAAAGAACCGTTCCTGGAAAGCAGTTCTTTTAAGTTTTTGTCGCATTTTAGCACTTATTGCTGTCAAACTGATACGAACTTGTGAGATATTGGCAGCCCTTCTGGAGTAATCACGTTTGACGTTTAACACTGGGAATCCAGTTTGAAGTGTCCACGTGTCCATAATGGTTTTGATATTCATCGATTCAGGCAAAGTTCCATCAGCGTGGCCTTGTTCCGTTAAGAATCGCCAAAGGTCGTCTTGATCGGCGTTCTTGTACTGTCTGAAACAAAGGCCGAGAAATCAGCTTTTGCATCATTTCGCTTTCAAACGGCCTTATCCTCACAAGTGACGAAGATAGTTGGCCACTCCTTTCCTAAAAGTGTTCTCAGTGAGGAAGTGATCCATCATTCGGATGATCGTGGCTCCTTTCCCATAGGAGATTCTATCAAAAATCTGAGCTATCTCATCGGGATTGGACACCTTCACCGAAACTGGATGGGAGGAAGTTAAAGCGTCCACTCGCATCACGTTCTGGAGTTCGGATGTAATGAACTGTTCCATGACTTTCATGTTCGGTTCCACGGCCTCAACCCCTAAATACTCAACGTATGAGGCGAAACCTTCGTTCAACCACAAATCTGTCCACCATTTAGGGGTAACCAGATTGCCAAACCATTGGTGAGCCAGCTCATGGCTCACAACCAGAGCAATCCTTTGCTTAGCCGATCTTGGCGACACTCCACGCTTGTATAAAAGGGTTGTTTCACGGTAGGTGATTAGTCCCCAATTCTCCATTGCTCCGGCACTGAAATCCGGGATGGCAATCATATCCTGGAAACATCCATTTGCGTGATGTCATATGTACGTAGATCACAGGTTCATATACGCCCTCTTACTTGTTTGGGGAGAGGAAAATCGATGTCAAAGTAATGTTCAAAGTACTGAAGGATTCGAGCACCAATCCCACGAGCATAATCCGTTTGATCCAAAGCGTTCTTCCTAGCCCAGATTCGAAACGTGACGTTATTCTGTCGAAGTTCGCTCTCGTTGAATTCAAAATCGCTGATCACGAAGGCAACGAGGTAAGTGGACATGGGAACGGATTCCTCGAATTGGTCGTAAATGTAACCAGGTAAATCGGAAGAGCTGAAAAGTAGTCGGAGTAGGACCGCAAGATTTATGGTTTCAGAACAGAAATGAATTGCAGAGACGTACTAGCGAATCGGATTCTGGATCTTGGGCATATTGGAAATGGCGTGCATCCCCGCTGTTCGGCCGATCCGAATGTTGAACTTGGCCTTCATTTGAGGCTCATCAAAGCAGGGAAAAGCTTTTCTGGCATGAGTTGGCTCGAACTGAGTCGTCGCCAGGGTTCTGGAAAGAGACACATGGATCTTACTAATAAGTAATATATTGACGATAGTCATGTGTTGATGGTCTTTTTCGAAAAAAAAAACGAAGTAAAGAAGGGTTTGAACCATCATTATTGAAAAGAACATCTACCAGCTAGCTTGAGCCTTTAAGTATGGATATGTAGTTTTACAGAAGCAAATGCCATGATGAGTCAACTCATTGGCTTCTCGTATGTTGAATGAGGTTTTTGTAACTGCAATTGAAGGATCGAGAACGGCACCTTTTCAACATCAAATCGCATTTTTTAAGCAGCAAAAATGACTGTGGACATGGAGAGAGAGAGGAAATTAGGCTAGCATTTCAAAATCTGTCCATGCCTGTTTTTATGTTGAAGGGATAAAGTTACGCCTTTGAAGTTATTGAAATCTCTTTTGAGCTCCTTCCTCGTTCAAACTGTTTTATGGTTTAAAGCACATCATACATTTTTCTTAAGTAGCTAATGAATATGGAATCAAGAGCAGACTTGTGTTCCGCTTGGTTCCCAGGTTTCACATATTATACCGTGATATGATCGTGATTTTATTTTGTCACATTTCCTTTCAAAGCAACAATGCACCATCTGATTTTGGTTAAGATGCACTCTTGAACCAAAACTACCAGCACTCACCTGATTGTTCCATCATCTGCCAGATATTGACTTCTATAAAACCCATGGAGTCCATCGCTTAATTTAGAGATAAACCTCATTCTGATGACATGTTGCTCGCCTATCTTGAGTGGTTCTTGCAGATGAATGACGAAAAAATCAAGCTCTTCAACCAACTCGATCCGATCAATAGGATATTTGTACCCAAGCACTTGTCCAACCACCACCTCTTTCACCAAAATGTCTTTCGTATGCAAAGTCACATTGGTGGATGATTCCAAGACATCCACGACAATAGAGATGTATCCCGAAACGGTGAAGTTGCCCGGAATCATGAATGGTGTCAGACTGATCTGATAGTTAACTGGTTTTAGGTGCGTTGGAAGGCGAACATTGTTCAAATCCGTGGCGAAAACCTAAGAAAAGGGCTATATTAAGGGAATCTAAAATTACTTTTACTGCGTTCAACTTACTCGGCGTGCTTGCCAAACACTCAAAATAGTAAGGAACAAACTCCACATGATCTTACTGCGTTGACCACACCATAGAAACTGACCGTTCTGTTTAGAGCTGACCTGCCCGGTGTGCTCCACAGAGGGTGAAAGGGGGAACAAAGAAAGTGGCTTTGGTTAAAAATAGCCCCAACTACGCAATACAAATTACTGAAAGTCTACTATAGCATTTCCATTATCAGAGCCATGGTGTCAACGTGTCAACTGGGTATGATTGAACATAAGAAATGTTGAATTGGTAAAGAATCGGGCACTTCACATCATGTTGGTTTTTGTTTCTGAGAAGATCGACCGTGCATGCATATAGAATAAGAGAAAGCTTCTTAAAACGTTCCATGAGAGACTCAACCATTTGAATGAAGAGACATTCATCGCATCATCTGAGTCATGAGAACCAGGTACATGGAGCCTTTAAATAATCAATAGCTATTACTCTACTCACTTCACAACATGGACGAGACACACATGCGAAAATTGAAGAACATCATATTTACCGCACCCAAGGTAAGGCTATGGCTTCATATGCATTTTTGAGTTTATATGACATTCCATCTGCAGAGGTCCACCATTAAATGGTCAGAGTTCAAATTGAAAGCCACTTCCAACGAGATAGAATCCACGCAAAAGTTAGTGGCAGAATTTCTTCAAGTCATTTCCGGAGGCGAGCCTGCAAATCTGCTCAATGATGTCCTGAGTCCTCCATCAAAAGACGCCCTTCCAGCTTTGAACCATTTGGGTGATGAGATGGGAGAGAAACGATTGAGCAAACTGAATTCATTGATCCAGAAATCCCAGCCATTGAAGCCATGGAATCACTATAACGGAGGCAATCGAAAAGTAAGAAACACTTAGTGTTAGAAGTGGAAGTTCATTGAGAAAGCAAAATTCTTAGCCTAATAAAATAGCACGCCATATTGGCTTGTCCGTGGTCATTCTAACATTGGCAGTCTCAGGAATGCGGGTGAGTATGCCCAATAATAGGTCACACTTTTCACCTCTTTGACGCCTTCTATCATTCCCTTAAATGCCAATGTAGATCGATTCATAACCTTCTTTACAAAATTTGGTGGTGTAGTTAAGATTTACGTATTATGGTATTGCCGATCTATGATGATGTTATGTTTTGATGATGAAACTATGGTTTCTTCTGACACAAGTTGTTATTGGAGCAAACTTTGTTTTTGAACATTGCACTCCCAATTTAAATATACGCCCATTTTGTAAAGACTAATTTCATTGGTTGTAACAAATGCACTATACAAACTTTTACCCTTCCTCCATCGACGATTCTACGTATTAGATGATCCAATCTCATCTTTTAAAGCCGACTTTAAATCATATATTTTACCGTCCTTGGCCTTGCCCACTATCCCGTGGGCAATTCATGTCTTATAATCAATCATTTACTTGGGATTCCATTGCTTTATAGGCGGAAAATCCGAAGAGAAAAACAAAAAAAAACAAAATCAAATAGTCGGTTGTCCTACATCCAACAAAGTTGAAATAACCTTGGTCTGGTGAACTAGAAATGAAGTTGACAAAAATTAAGTTTAAGAAAGTCGATTTGTTCAAGCCTAATTGGAAAAGTTGCAAAAGGTATTAAGCAAAAGATAACAAAACACTCCGGCCATTTCTTACCTGCTGGTCTTCATTAAGGTAAGGAACTTCCACTGAATGTTCGAGAGGAGTTCAATCAAGTACAAGGCTTTAGGGATGAATCTAACCTCCGAAGTGTAATATTACGATTAAATGCGAAACACGTCTTCGTATTGCTCAAAGTGTGCCATGATGTCGATATGTTGAACAATCATTGCAGGTTTTTGGAATCCGTTATTCACAAGTACTTTAAGGTGATGATATAAGAAAAGGGCACAAATGTTGACTCATGAACGCATATCTATTTCATATTTTTCCTGCCGTGCTAAGATCGCTTTGGAGATCGAGCTGACCGCCAGGAGGGCCTTGTCCTATTTATCAGGGGGCCAGATCGTGTCCATGTTGGACGATGTTTTATATCCAAACGAGAAGGAGATCTTTTGTTTCAAGTATCGGCAAGCTATCACCAGACTTGGGGAGACCGTCAAACTGATCCATCCTAAAGCCAAAGGCTTGGTGATGAACACCTTGAAGCAATCCGGGTTTTCTCTGGATGATCTCAAAGCCATGAATTGGTCGTTCTCCAATCATCTTTGGGATGTTGGAAGTCATACACAGAGAGGTGAGAATTAGAGCTGAACTTTGGTTTCAATGAATTCGACCAAAGTCAGTATCGCATCTGTTGAAACATCTGTCACTTTGTCATATTTTCCGTCAAATTTTGGGGAAATGAATATTCATAACTTAACTGGGTTTGTCATATTTTCCGTCAAATTTTGGGGAAATGAATATTCATAACTTAACTGGGTTGAAATTATGGCTTCTTCAAGAAATCCATTTACCATTTGGATATTTTTGACCCTTGATTGCGGTAAAGACCTCAAACACCACTATCAGAAGCTTTATTTCATTGCTCGCTCCTTTTTTAACATTGGTTGGCAAAGAGATCCACCGCTTTGAAGGCACAATCACCTCTCTACGACTTTTTTTTTTTGCTTAAAATCGTTCCAGGCATTTGGCAGCTAATATCCCATAGAAAAGATTGGGCCCCCTTTTCATTGTTAAACGACAATTCATTTTTCATACAAATAGCATTTCCCTTTGCTTACTTAAATAATGAACTTTATTCTCCATCAAAAGTAGATTCTGCTACGTCTGGAATATTTATTTGGCTCTCTTTTGCAAAAGAAAAATGCTTTATAGTGTGTCGGAGATTCTCCAAAACACACGCCTTCCGATAGTTTAATCTCTTTTTCTTTTTCGGACTTCCTTACCGCTACTGGGAATCTACTTTTTTAGTGCGTTTGTGACAGGTGCAAGCATTAATGTTCTCAATTTCAGGATATAAAAATAGTTTAAACCGCAACATTTGAAATTTCCCTTTGGAAAAAAGTTTTTGACAAGTGGAAATACATCATGTAAGAAAGCTAGGTCAAAACCCTTTATTTTCGATTGTTTACAAGTCTTAGATTCAAATCAGTTGATTAATTTCATGTGACAAAGATCATTGAAACTGAAACTCAACGTTTTTAAAGACAAACAAGAAAAGCAAGTTTTACTCTTCATTTACCTCGATCGAAGGAGTAGTTAGTTTCAAGGTGACATTTTTCTAAAATAAGTTCTCTTTAAATCACCCTCATTTAGTTTCTTTCCTTTGCTTTTAAGTCACACCAGACCAATTTGGCCTATCTGCAGGGTTCCAAACCATGAATCTCCGGCCCAATATTCACAGGAAATCTCGGTCTCGAACTTTGACCACAACCACGTTCTCTAGCAGGTCTTCCGATGGATCGCATATTCCTCTTAAGAGACGATTAAGACGATCGCGGTCCAAACCTAGTAAGAATAAAAATTCCTTGCTGGCACAAAAAACAATCACCTGCATCATTGCTATCTAATTTCAGTTAGCTCCAAATCAAGCTCGATTCATCCTTTCGCGATCAGCTCCAGTCAAGGTCGCCAATTCATGACCGACAGCCTTTTCGCCAGAGAGAACCTGCGACCATCTTCGCAGTATCTGTCCGACTCGGACACACATTCGGATGATGTTTCAAACATCAGAAACCCCATGTTCCCCCAATTATTATGAAACGATTCCAAACTCGACACTGAAACATTTGATTTAGAATGTGAAATATATGAACAACCATATCACAACCATTCCCAACAAAAGCTAGCAATCTTCTTTTTCTTCGCGCTCTCATTTACCAACCACGAGGGAGCTCCCAACTTCTCCCGGCAAGCGCTCTCGTCCCTTTTCTCATCCGATGCTCTTTCTTTCAGTTTGGTTTGAGCTTCCAAAGAGTATTAGGAGGACTAGTGTCCCGAGATTCTTGGACAATGGAGTGACGGAGCAAGGCCATCATGAAGGTCCTAATGAAACATATCGTGATTGCCATCACCGCAGGTTTGACCCTGGCTGTGGTGGGCGTGTTACTGCTCAGGTCCCACTCCCCTCAACCTTCAACACATTCCTTTCGCATGATTTGGCGACAACACAAGCTGAAGCTCCTTGACCACAACCTTCGGAAAAGAAGTCTGACGGCTCCGAGCTTCCCAACCTCCCTCAAGGATGTGTTCATCTCAGTGAAAACCTCCAAACGATTCCACCGTTCTCGGTTGGATGTGATCCTGAAAACTTGGCACACCTTGGCCAAAGATCAGGTAAGAGGAGTAGCTCAATCCAAACACGGTTTTGTTGTGCATAATAGCGGTGTTGAGATGTTGAAAATGAGGTGCTGAGCCAGAGAGAGAGAGAGGCCAAGGGATCTGGGGTTGTTGTTCAATGGTAGAAACTTTAGGGATGGAGTGAGTGGTCAGGATCGAATTTCATCGATCCCTGGGGTTCACTCGGTTCACTCTCCTCCAAACAACGGGGTGCTCCAAAACAAATGGTGTTTAGATTAGATGCTGCATGTAGTAGCTCGTCCACTGTAATTCTTCCTTGGCTTACCAATATTTTCAAACTTCCGAGCAATCAACCACTCCATTGGCCCAAATCCGGGTGCTCATATCCTCTATGTATACCCCCTAATCAATGTGATCAACTCCTGAATTGACCAGAATCTGAGTTTGACCCGTTCAAAAATAACAATTAACCGGGACATTGACCAGGGGCAAAAAGAAACGCACACAGCAATCGCCCAGAAAAAGGGGTTAGAAAATAGGAGCGAGGTCCAGAGAAAGAAAGAGGGAGAGAGAGAGAGAGGGAGAGAGGGAGAGTCGAGTGACGATGGGGTGGAATTAGCTTTGGACACTTTTATGGGATGAGCGAGAAGTGAATCCGTTGCGTTTGGTCTCGATCCAATGTTCATTTGATGAGGTAGACAGATCCATCATAATCACGATACCGTCTTCGATTATGTATGTGACTCGAAGCGATCCTGAGCGATTATTTGATCTGGTTAGTGGGCTAGAATCGGGAAGCACCCGGCTAATTGGATCTGTGACACGTTGTAGCGATTTATCAACTGTTTTTTGTCTCCTTGCGGCCTTACAGCGTCACCCTCGATTTTCCCTCCCCCACAAAATGAACGCTTCTCTTCTCCCCCAAATACAATGGACGCCTAATGAGACCTTTGGAGTTCATGGGCACCAATACATATTGTTAAGTAGATCCAGAGTCATTTCAAATAAAGAAACGGAATCTGTTGGAAAGTTATGACAACATAACTGTCGTCACAAACTCGGATTGGCATCTAATATTCAGATGCCAGTGGCAAGGCTTTTTCATGTTATGCACCCTTCTCTGGGATTGTTATGTGGCTTTTTGGGGTGAGGGACCAAATCAGCGACTTGTCATCATAAACTAAACGGATCACTTGTCCCCTAGCGATCGTACGTAGACATTTTCGTAGCTTTGAGGTGTTCATCAATTGATCGGCTTTCTTTTTCTGAACTCGGAGTGTACGTAAACATTGACGGTTATTTAAAGACCCTAACTGGAAATAAATATTGTGGGAATGGTGTCCAACTGATTTTCTCCACTCTCTGTTCCCGGTTTCCAATACATCAATTCCATTTGTTTGATTAACAAATCTCCAAACACAAAAGCCTCCAACAACCCAACCCTTCTCTCTGCCAACCCTTGACATTCCTGGCACTTCTATCCTTCCCTCTACAGCGTTTGGACTGGCCAAATATTCAACATCTGGAGCAGAAGTGGTCTCGAGTTTTTCTGACTAAGCCCACTTGACGAAACGTATTCCTCTCGTATATAAAAAAGAACTTCGTTTTCTCTCTGCTCTTATATTTGACACGTTGTTGGCATTCGCGTTTTTGTTTTTGGGGAATGAACTCACGATATGAATTGAGGGGCTTGCACTAGCCCACCAAAGAAAGCCTTGCTTGTTGGGCTTTAACGTCATTTCTCATGAAAACTTAATTTTGAGCTTCATATCCGGCCCGAGAGTTGTGAAAGAGCCCTTTTGACAGGGAGCGTACTGTACTCGAGACCAACGATTGAGAAGCGTTGCCCTCCGGCGGAGGATATTCTCTTCATTAGGAATGAAATGAATGGTTCATGATAAATAATATGGGCTTGAGGTCGGTGGCTTTGTAGTGAGTCCCTAAAAGTGACTTGAGGAGGGGGCCGGCGATTGATGTCTCGTTTGCTGGTGTCAGGGCCACTGACACACACCTGTTAGCTCCAACCAGTGAGCTGTGGGCACAGAAATGGTTTCGGAGGGCTTTTTTTGTTTTCATGCTGCGCCTAGAAAATGTTGACAGTCTTTTTGCAATTGTTGAACCTAGCCATTCATTTCAATATTGATAGTCTAAGAAATGACTTTTTCGTAGACCAATGGGAAAGTGGGGATATCAAGTCCGACGAACGAACTTTGCTAGCCAACCCCATTGAATGTAAAGTGAGGTTTCTTGCGTTTCCGATTTGATCTGCGAGTGACTTTTTGATGTTATTGACTTGTATCCCTTAAGTTCTCAAGCCATGAGAAAGACTCGGGAAATGCATTCCCAACATGCCAAGAATGCGATTCAGTGTTCAGACCTCAGAGACTTGAAATGAAGTTCAAGGGGGGGATGACAAATGGGACGGAAAATCCGAGTCGAACAAAAACGAGAGGAATTATTGTCACTTGACTTAGGTCATCGATCTCCATTTCTTCGTTTTTGGGACAGTGATTTTGAAATGAAAAATAGTCTGGCTCCTCTTTTTTCTTTTACTTTTGTAACTTATTTTCCTTCCCCCTGTGTGGTTGTAATTCCCATCTAGGAGGCTCTAAATTATATGGAGAATGACGGCTGTTACCACGGATCAAAATGCCATGTTGTTTTCTTGGTCTTCATAGGGGGTCGAGCGTGAAGTGTTTGCTTTGGGTGAGATTGAAAATAAAATCCTAAAATCCTAGGACGGTTTTTTTCCGCCCCGGGCATCTCAAATTTTGACGTCGAGCAAACAAAAGAGCAATTTTTAAAGCATCTTTCTCTGTGTCTTTTTCTCTCCAGATTTGGTTCTTCACGGATGATGATGATTTGAGGGTTGCCAAGCGGGTCCAATCGGGTCACTTGATCAATACGAAATGCTCCTCTTCCCACAATCGATCTTCACTTTGTTGCAAAATGGCCGCGGAAATCATGGCGTTTGCCAGCACTCCGGACAAGAGGTAAGAGGACGAACGGGACGAACTCTTTAGTGATGCCCAATCCACTCACCAGGGGCGTGAGCGTCGCTGTCTAGGCCGCCTAATTTATTCATGGAAAGTCCCATTTGGTAAACGGGTTAAATGCATTCTCAATTGCCCGGCAATAATTGGTCTTCCTCCATGATCTTGAACACGAACCATTTTCATCTCGAGAAGAGCTAGTTCGTTTTTACTTCTTCCCCTTCCCCAATATTACCATAGACTTTGAGCTGCTCCTGGAGCCTGTTTTGGGGATTAAACTTGGAGAAACAAAGGCAAGACGATGGGCGATGGTAATTATAGGCGGTGTTTTCTTGAGCTCTCAGTGGTCCAGAGATGATGGTCGTTGGTCTATGCTGTTCTGCTCTGAAGCATCCCTACAATCTTCATTCCAATCAGAGCAATAGCACCTTGCCCTGAAGCCACCAACGTGAAAAAAACGTGCCTGGTTCAAGCTGAGCTCATGCCTAGCACAGTAGAATATCCCCATCAGGCATATACTTGAATGTTTTGCTACGTCTGGTTCGACCATTGCAGAGCTTTTTTTACAACGATCTGAGATAACCAAACCGATATAGAAAACCTCTTATGCTTAATAATCTAGTGGTTGCTTTGGCATAAAAAAAAATCATGATTTTGCGACAAAACATAAAAAAAAAAATTCTTTTGACTTTGAACGACAAAATCGTTCAGCAGGATAAAAATGGAAAAAATTAAAACTCACAAAGAGGCACCGGTCTGCCCAGGAATGGAGTCATCCTTCATGGATGACACGAGACGCCCAAAGAGTTATGATTGCTTGGAGCGAGCGTACGGAAGNATGGTCGTTGGTCTATGCTGTTCTGCTCTGAAGCATCCCTACAATCTTCATTCCAATCAGAGCAATAGCACCTTGCCCTGAAGCCACCAACGTGAACGAAACGTGCCTGGTTCAAGCTGAGATAACCAAACCGATATAGAAAACCTCTTATGCTTACTAATTTAGTGGTTGCTTTGGTATAAAAAAATCATGATTTTGCGACAAAACAAAAAAAAATATTTCTTTTGACTTTGAACGACAAAATCGTTCAGCAGGATAAAAATTGAAAAAATTAAAACTCAAAAAGAGGCACCGGTCTGCCCAGGAATGGAGTCATCCTTCATGGATGACACGAGACGCCCAAAGAGTTATGATTGCTTGGAGCGAGCGTACGGAAGAAAAAGGTTGTAGAAGCAAAGCAATCATTAGAAATAATGGTAGGGCTCTCTCTCTCCCTGTCTCTCTGTGTCTCGCTCTCTATCTTCATTTTACTACCAGTTCCAACCTGCCACCAAGGCAATCGTCTTCTCCTTGTTCTTGGCACCCCTCCCAAAAAGAATGCCAGGGTTTGGACCACGATTATACGATACATGGTGTGTGTAGAAGAACGTTTAAGATTTGCCCAGAAGCATGCATCCTAGAGCTCGGATCTGGAAGGCGAATTTCCGAAGAACAGAGCTCTCCTCTTTCGATCTCAAATCAGCGAGTTGATCGCTTTAGTTATTACATGTAATGATAGCTAGTCACGCGGTTCTTTGGATGGCACCCTACAGATTCAAAAAAGAGTTTATTACATCCCCATGAATCGCTCGCTGCCAGATCAATGAGGAACGAATGTCTGCCCTTAAATCAAAACACGGAGTAAAAAACACCTCCGCCATATGCTGTTAGGGACATGAGCGAAATATTAATATCAGGCAAATTATGGGACACGTGGTCTGTCCTTTTTTCATTTTCAAATGGCAAGTGCAAAGTTGAAAGCGTAATCGAGTCGAGAGAGAAATGAAGGACCGCAAAAAGTGGCATTGTTGTGATAGGGCGACAAAAAATGAGAGCGATTCCATCTGACATGAAGGAGAGCGAAATCGCTCGAGTCATGAGTTATGGATCTGTTGTAATCTGAAATCTAAAAGGTTGCTCGAGATCTTTTGCCTTGGTTTTGAAGGCAAATGAGATGGGGGCAGGGAAGAAAACAACTTCTCACTCTAACTTGGTGGCTCTCCAATTTGGGGATAGATGTACGCCAAAGAACTTAATCCATGAAAGTAGCGTTTTGCGATGACGAGCAAAGATGTTTTGACACCCTACAAAAAGAGTAACGCAAAAAGAGTTGCGCTTGTATTAAGAGTATTACAAGTAAAAATTGTACATAAGTAACTTACCATTACCAAGAGTCACAATAAAGATTGATTGTTATTGTTATTATAAACTTACCATTTCCATTCATATAAGGTTGGGATGTACCACCTGATGAAATCAGCAAACCTCCAAAACACAAAGTCATTGCTTGGCGCGTAAAACCACTCGATCGTCGATCCCTTGTCCAAGAAATGACACCACTATCGTGGCCTAAAGCGCTCTAGCATGCCCTACACAACAACCCTGGTCGCCAGCACCTTTGGTTCTTTTAGGCTGGGTACAATAGACACCTAGATTAGATTCATGGACTTTTGGGCACCCCTGCTGCTTTGCAGGGAAAGCGAACTGACCATTCCACTAGACCATCACTCTTGTCGAGTCCTTTTCACCCCATTCTCTCAAACGTCCCCTCGCAGTTGGATTGTAGAACCCAATATGTTTTCAAAGTCCACACTCTAGAGATCCACTTGTAAGGATGTAGGGGCTAGGGGCTAGTGGTTAGCTCATCGGCCTGTTTGGTTGGTGATTAAATATCAACTTGCATTCCACGTTAAATTGAGTGCAGAAATGGGGAAATTAAAGGAGGGGTCCATCTAGCCACTCCAAAATGATTAGGCTAAGGGGAGGATAGGAACCCCCAGGATGCTTGATTGAGGCTCTGTGCTTGAAATTCTTTTCCATCCCTCAATTGAACGGGAGAGAAACTTCCTGAGGTCCCGGGTCCGCTTATGGCTCCGTTGGAAGCATGTTCCCTAAATCTCGCCTCTAATTACGATTATCTGACAGTTTGATCTTAACGACTTTCCACCTTGGAGGAAGATTTGTGCCCTCTATTGAGAAAAGTACAGAGACCGTGAAAAACAAAAGTGATCCCAATCCGAGATGTCTCATTCAAACTAAACAAACACGTTTCTCATTTCAGATGGTTTTGCCATTTCGATGACGATAATTACGTGAATATCCCCGCTTTGGTCAAAATGCTCCAGCACTTCAACCCTGAAGACGAACTCTACCTGGGGAAGACTTCGATCCCAGAACCAATCAATGTTCTGGATCACATCCAAGATCAACGCAAAGTAAGAAGCCATTTCAGTGCTAACCAACAATTGATTATAAGTATATTTTTTTCGACGCAAATTTCACTAAAGTACTGTACCAACTTTCTGCGAGTGCAAAAGTAAATAGATTGTAGTGTCCCTTGCTGGAATGAACTACGAGACTTATCTTAAAACCGGAAACAAGATTTGATCTCGTAAAACTAAAACAGTTTTATGGTTTTCAGAATGTAAGCAAGAAAAAAGTATCCTTCTGGTTCGCAACAGGAGGTGCCGGATTTTGCCTTAGTCGACCTTTGGTGGAAAAAATACTACCCAAAGTGAGGGATAATGCTTTCGTAGCAACGGGCGAGTCCATCCGATTACCGGATGACGTGACCGTGGGATATATCATTGAACATCTCTTCAAAACCCGACTTACCCCAGTTCCAAAGTTTCACTCACATCTCGAGGCCCTCAAACTCATTCCCCAAGAGTCGTTTTCGGATCAGGTACGTAATTGCCAGGAAATAAGAGTTTAGCGACTTGTGACATCAATGCAATTTTGATTTTATTTTAGATTTCATTCAGCTATTCCACTTATTCTGATCAAGAACAGAATATTGTACAAATTGGGGGCTTGTCCGAGGCAAAAGACCCCACAAGGTTTTTATCCATCCATTGTCATTTGTTTCCGGGCACGATCAAGGCATGCGATCGCATTGTAAGAATGTGAGATATGCTTGGCCTTAAAAGTGAACAGATTCCTTCAGAAGAAAAATCCGGGAAATCTTTGCAATTAAAAATATTTCAACATGCTGTGATATTGAATATGTTTGTCTTGTGATTCATTGTAATGTACTGCATACTAATAAACTTGACATCTAATACGAAATCCGTCGAATGTGGTTATAAGTGGCAGGGCAGTGGGATCTCATAATATAAGACAAATCATCTAAACCCAGTAAGTAGGAAGCATTGTTGTGGAACACATTTTTGAAATCGTTGAAGTGTATGGTAAATAAATTCTTAAAATTCGAATGGTTCTCTGGAAACGAAGTGTCAGATAATATGTTAATTGATAATTGATAACGACTCCTCGGATTGGAGTCCCTTTGTGAGTTAAATCGAAACGGAAACAAGCGGGAAATCAGAAATAGGCATCGACCGTTGTGACCACGGTAAACAGTATGAAAATCGTTTGACTTGCCTGTAAATTGTCGCAATTGCTTCAAGCGACACCACCATAGTCCTTGCCCCATGAATCCGCTCTTAGATGTTAAGGAATGAAATTGAAATTCCCTTGGACACTGAAAATACTTTCCACCAAGAGTTGAATTCGTGAGATGACAAAATCTTTCCGCCACCCTGGTTACTAGCTTGAAATCCAATTCACCTCTTTTGGCGGTGTCAATGACCAGAGGCTGAGTTGATTAAAAAACGTTGGAATCGATTAAACATGGATGAAAGAAAATCTATTCTGTATCTAATACTCGTACCACTTCCTTCAGAATATTGGCCAATAACTGATTTTGAGGCTGATAAAATCTGAGCAAGCAAGAGGTTAGCCACCATTTTTCCTTGGCTCTGATCATTGGCGCGAAATTTGAAAACTGTTGGGGAATGGCTCGAATGGAAATGACATCATAGTCAAAGTAAGCCCCTCCCAAGTGGTATAAAAGGACCATTCGCAATAAGTCACTGACTGTGTACAATTGATGATTTGTGGCGTTATCAATTTTGGCCGCAATGTTGCTCAGGATGGAATTCGCGAATATCTCTGTGGTATTCAATACCATGTACTCTATGTTGTTTAAGCCCATGGTCGACCCTGTAAGATTGATTTTCGGTTGGCCCGAGTGTGCAAATCTAAGCGTATCTTAGGATTAGATTGAAAAAAAGAAATTAGAACAGAACTTTACCGTCTCCGCATGGGTATAATTATTCATTAGAACAAAAAAGGCATTTAAGTTGTCTCATGCTTTAGTATGAAATCAGAATGTGAATTATGAATGATTTGTTTAGTGCTTTCAAGACCGATATTCTTCTTAAACCCATGTACTCATCTACCAGCTACCATATACCAACCCATTTTCATGTTGCGACATCTCTGGTCGATGATGAAAGTGACGAGAAAATCTGGATTTTTTCTCGCTGCACTTTCAACCGCACAATGAGCCATTAAACTGACGTGAGTCGTTTCTGGATTTGTTTCGATGAAGAAGATCCTCTTTGGTTGAGGCCCTCGAAAGCGCTGTACCCAATAAATATCAACATGTGACGGTATGGTGTGTTTTAATCCGACCAGACAAGCCACACCAATCACCAGCCTGAGGATCCAATTTGTTCGCATGATACAACCAGGCTCAATCACTTGGTTTTAGAACTGAAACATCATACTCTGATCAATTGCCTTTTAACACTTGTTAAGCCAATGAACGTAACCAGGATGAAAATCGTGGGGAAAAATATCACAGCTGTATTGTATAACAAAATTAACATGTATTAACAATTATCCATCGTTCACGCTGGTTCCTTGTGCTTTTGGGGCTAATTCTCTGGCAAAGTACTTTTTCATCGCTTTAAGAGGAAGGAATATATTTCCATGGGCTTGATGGAAACCGTGAAACCCTTCTCCACCTTCAACCCATCGTACAAAAGTGACAAGGACATTTGATTCACCGACGAGCTGTACAACTCTGGGAACAGTTCTTCCAAACTGATCTGAAATGTTCAAGCAATCCAGTCAAAAGGTGTATTCAAGCACAAATTTGGGTCAAACTCAAGTTACGTACCTTTCCACCGTTTGTTGAACAAGTCATCCCCACTGGTTTATAACACCCATTGAATCCTTGCCGATGAACTATGAGGGCACTTTCGTCGCCCGGTTCCGTTTTGATGGCCGTCTTCTGCATAGTCCGCAGATTCACAACATGAATATCGCAGGGAATGTCTTTTTCTAGAGGTTCGTATGATTTGGAGAAGCCGTCAATCGCATGGTTCTTTCCGACCCACAAAAGGCGTTTCATGGGATTCAGTAACGTATGCCGCATCTGCGAGGCTAAAAGCGACGGGTAAGAAGCCTGAGGATCTTTAGCCTCATCCTAAAAGCATGTTGAAAGTTTGATCACAAGCTCAATAGATGCCTTTAGCTTTTAGAGCATACCTGGCAATTCCCAAGCTTCCTCTCTAAAAGAAGATAGAACACGTGGGGCGTGACGTGATTGTCCGTCACGCCTTGGAAGAGTCCTCGGTTGTCGTCCTGCATGAGACGACGGTCCAACATGATCTCGATCTGACCAGGGGCCATTGAAGAACCGCCCAAAGGTTGGGCTGAAATCAGGGTCATTCGGCTGAAAAAAAAGAGTTTTTAATTAGACCGTCCATACTTTCATCACAGATGATGATCCGAGCAATGTTTTGGCAGCCTTCATGGGTCTTCCGCGATTATGTGACAACAGACTACACGCTTTGGTCAGACATTCAACATGGGCGCTTCTTAACAAAGTGAAACCTGTAAAATCAAATACTTTCATCACCTAGTAATCTATAACTAACTAATTAATTACAGATATCTTAAGTACATTCAGTGATTATTTTTTATCATATCTATTATGTATTAACATTTTTGACAAAACTTCGTTCCAAAATACATTTTCGTGTCCACTGTCCAACAGATCTTCCTTCT
Organism: Tigriopus californicus; assembly: GCF_007210705.1. NCBI lineage: Eukaryota > Metazoa > Arthropoda > Copepoda > Harpacticoida > Harpacticidae > Tigriopus > Tigriopus californicus. Next base: position 2,052,638 of record NC_081440.1, on the reverse strand, counting down.
GAAATAAGTTCCCACTGCCATAAACAGAATGAACAGCCATTTTTGACACAAGGTCGATGGAATCAAATTTGAAATATTCAAGGAACTGCACATGAGCTTCTGAATTTTCCTCACACATAGGATGGGGAAAAATGTCGATCTGACTCTTTATCATTGGCAACGGTTCTAGTTGCAACCCATCCCATATCAGTAGGAGGTTGCGAGTCTTGCCACATTCAGCTGATTCCATTCACAGAACCCTAAGTCTGTGTGTAGACCTTCGGCTCAGAGCGAAAAAAGGCCGCTCACACTCTGGTCCATGTACCAAGAATCAACCTTGAGCCCCACGCCCTCCGACCTTTAGCCATGGATGTGGACCAGCGAACCTGCCGTACCAACACGGAAGAAGAGGAGAAGGCCCATTTCAAGCGAATCCTCAATGCCCTTCAGGCTTACAAGAACGACTCAATGACCCGACTAAGTCGGACCCGTCATCATTTTAGTCAACTCCCCGCCCATCAACACGCCCTGCTCACCCAATTAGCCTACCCATCTCAGCTCGACCGTTTGGCCGAGTTGATCGATCAAAACCATCAGGTCATCACGGAGATGATTGCGGATGCGGCGTCCATGTTCTTAAATGTGGATCCTGATCCGGAGCTGGTCCCCAGGGGGAAATCTTCGCAGGTATCCACTCGTCCCGAAGATATCGAGAAGATTCACTCCACATTGAAGCAGTTCGCGCGGGATTGGAGCCAGGAAGGGGCTAAGGAGCGACAACAGGCCTATATGCCCATCATTGAAGAGCTCCAAGAGGCCTTTCCCGAGAAGCGCGGGGTCAAGATCTTGGTGCCTGGCGCTGGGCTGGGTCGTCTAGCCTTTGATATTGCGCAAGCTGGCTTCGACTGTCAAGGCAACGAGTTCAGCTTGTTCATGCTGTTCGCCTCCAATTTTGTGTTGAACAAATGCCGAACCGTGGAGTGCTACACCATTTACCCGTGGATCCATAATTTCACCAATAACATGAGCATGCAAGACATGGGTCAGGCCGTGAGCTTTCCGGATGTGAACCCCAATGAAATCCCCGATGAAGTGAACTTCTCCATGACGGCTGGGGACTTTTTGGACGTGTACAGCGACCCTGAATATCGAGAGAGTCAAGATTGCGTGGCCACGTGCTTTTTCTTGGACTGTGCCAACAACATTCTCGATTTTATTGAGCTCATTCACAAGATCCTGAAGCCCGGGGGACGGTGGATCAACCTTGGACCACTTTTGTACCATTTCTCGGACATTCCCGGCGAGTTCAGTATTGAGCCCAGTTATGATATCGTCAAAGGAGCCATTCAAAGCTCGGGATTCGAGTTTCTCAAGGAGAAAACCGGCGTCAAGGCCAATTACACTCAAAACGTCCAATCCATGTTACAGTATGAATACAGATGTGTCTTTTTCCATTGCCAGAAAACCGCTAAATAATGATGATGATAAAAAATAAAACTAGGAGTAACGGCCGGATGATCAGTTCCGGACCATTACTCGTCTGCCCGTGCTTACCTTGTTTCATCCTCAATGTAGGCCATGGAAGCGACTGGATAGAAATTCGCTTGAAGAGGGATCTTGTCCATTCGTTGACGACGCATCATTTGGAACCCATTCAAATCGGTCAAGAACTCTTGGCCGGATTTGATATCCGACGAGAGACGCATGGCAATCTCGAAGTTGTTGTACCGAGCAATATCCACATGGTTCTCAATCTGGAGACCCGTTCCATCCTCGCCTAAAGCATCATTTGAGGTCAAATGGCACTAACAATTCAACAGTTTTCAGCCCTCCAAACATACCTGGCGACGACTTCAAGGCCACGATATGACGACAAAAGGGCAAGAACACCTCCACGTAGGACAGAATCTTCCCTTGGATCACCCTAACCACCGGACTTTCCACTTTCATGACCTTGGATGGTCCGTCGGGTAAGAAGAGATAGGCTCCGGACTTGTCCCCACTTTTTCTCGTGCCGTAAATGATAAAGTCCAGCTTCATCTCGGACTTTTGCTTCTCGTCTAAATTGGTCCAAGCTTGCAAGATGCCATTAGCATCAAAGTGGGCCTGGACGTAGCCGTTCTGAAGGTCAAAAGGCTCTCCTTGTTGAAGGACGGATACCTCCGAAAACGGAGCCACTTGGAATGGGTGTTTGGCCGAGTTATGGATACGAATGGTGGCCACATCCATGTCGCTGCATGCAAATGGGTCTATTCAATATCATCGGATTCGTTTCAAAATTGCTATTCTTACGTGTTTCTCCCATCCTCTTGTCGAAGCTGCTGAATATAGTAGCTATGAAGACCGAGACCTTTGACTTGGGCCAAGAAGGTCAGTTGGTATTCAGAGTTCAAGATTTGACCTTGATCGTCAAATACCGGCGAGAGTTGACAAGGAATCGGTTCTTCCTCGTCCTCACCCTCAATGTTGGTCACTTTATAGACTCTTATATTGGGTAAAGATACTCTGATGGACACAATTTCGCTCCTTCAATGGAAAGGTCAAAGGTGTTGTTAGTTTGGAACGCATGATACTTTATCAAAGGCTGTTTTTACCTTCGCCGGGCGTGTGAGTTGAAAATCACCACTTTGGACTTTTCCTGCTGGCTTCCAATTTGCAGGATGCTCGGAGTTGCTTCCGAAGAATGGCTGGCTCTATTCTCGTCCAGATCAAAGAAGATCGAATCTTTGTCGGGAGCCTTGTAGAACGATTTTGAGGGAGTCAGGAGATAGTGAGCGGCCCCAGCAATGACCTCTTGCAATCCTTGAATGCTTTGCAACATCCTGGATTAAGAGGAAATTAAGAGTAACACCCGATTAAAAAGTCCACCAGTTCTTCTCTCAAGATTGATCGTGAAAGTACCTTGCGCCATAATCGTCGACCACGTGGTTTTTGGCCGTGCCCGTGATTCCATCGTGATGTTGAAACAAGGCCAAACTTTGACGGCCAATCATGAGATTCTCCATTAACGGCTCAGCCACGGCCATCACATCCGAACCCACGTACTCCATCTCTGCCCACATGATGGAATACAGGATTTCCGCAGACCTAAAACCGTAACATACATGAATATTTATCACTAGCTCTCAACATTTTTTTCCCGGTCACCTTCCAGATTTGATCTCACCTCAACCATCCAGCCAAGACTCGGTCCAAGTTCTTGTAAAAAGGTCTGGACGTGAAATATCCCGACCAATAATGATCATCTCGGTCGGCGTAGGTAAAGAAATCACCCGAGAGAGATTTGAGCAAGCCCGTTTCAGTGCCGGTTTTGGCCTTGGAGGCGTCTCTCAAGGCACTAAAATAATCTTCCAGGGTGCCGAATTGTACCTCAGCATTAAGCTCGGGCGTTTGATTGATGTAGTCAATGATCTTTTCGTAGTTTTCGAATTGCCGATCCCATTCTCGAGCCGTGTCATATCGGAAATCGTCGCCCAAAGGAATGAGAACCACGTTGCTCTTGTAAAGCGAGGCCTTCTTCCGATATTGGTCCAACAATGTTCGCGATCTAGATAGACATTTTTGGTTCGTTACTGCAAGTCTCCTTGAAGTTAAGCGTAAGTAGATATGGATGTGAATTAATCACCTCTCTGCCACGTTGGCGTCGGTGATTGGTTTGGGTGGGATTCTCCATGGACAGCCCGCAATTCCTCCGGGGAGTCGGTCAAAGTCGAATTGACAGCAAATCTTGGGGTCCGGGCCGCAAGTATGGGGAATATCGTAACTGTAGAACGGCATCATGTGGGTCATCATATCGGTGGTGTCTTCGTGATCTGAAAATTGGACGAACAAGTATTGTATCATCTTCCTCCAAAAGCAACCGACGAACCTGCCCGAACTTACCCCAATGTTGTCTCCACATGAACTCCAAATCTTGACTGTGAGCAAAGTGCTTTTTCACGGAATAATGAGTCCTTTGGATGAGCATGCCGTCGAAGCCAATCCTCTTCAACAAGTAGGCCATGGTCGGTGTATATCCAAAGGGGTCAATAGCCCATCCATTGCTAAAACAAGGTTGAACAAAGCCGTCAACTGGGTTCGAGGGCCAGATTTTTCAGACTTTACCAAACTCACTTGGGTTTGTATCCATCCAAGTTCAGTTTAAGCCACTCGTGACCGGTGATGAGTTGTTCAATGATGGCGGTGTAGTGGGTGTTGGCCTCATCATTCATGACCCACCCACCCGTGACGATTTCGAGTTGCCCGTTGTTAAGTAGCTTTTTGAAGTTATTCCGCGTTTCCGATGTCTGACTGGGCCACCACATGGACAAATACGAGATCTCGGCCCAGATGAACTTCCGTTTCGGATTGGCCAATAACTTGGGCACCATGTTATCAAAGATATGCTTGGTCTGGTCCAAGTAATACTTTTCAAAGGTCTTGATCCATCCGGGATCATTATGAGAGTGTGGCATAATGATCACCTGCAGCTTTTGTGCCGGATCTCGAGCCCCAATAGGATCATACTGGATGTCCCAACCCTGTTTCCAAACCCCGCCATCTGGATTGTCAAAGGTCAATTCCTGGTAGACATCAGCCATGCGAATATCGCACGTATTGGGCTGGTTTTGGGCGAACTCGTAGTCGGCCTTGAATATGGATGCAAACGTCTTATTCACTGCGGACTGGCCTTTGGAACGAATGGTCTTGGCTTGCTCTCGAATCTGAGATTGCTCTTGCCGGATCTCTTTGACAGTCTCCTTGATTTGATGGATGGTCTTCTGGTTGAAGAGCAGATCATTCTCTAAGCTCTTCAACTTGCCCTCCAAAGAACCCAATTCCAGCTGGAACAAGAATCATTCAGCATTCAGCATATCAAATACCTCACACCTGATTTATTCATTACCTTCTGCAGTTCCACATCATCCAATTGAAGGTTGATGGTATCCATCACCAAGTACATCATGAAAGTGAGCCCAATGACCAAGAGAGCTCCCAACAGAGCATTGGTTCGCCGGATCCGCATCTTGGAGTCCAGATTATCCGCACACGATCACAATCCACGGCTCATCCTCCGATGGGCTCCTCTGCCGTGTTTTGTTGGCAGGTAATACACAAAAGACTACAGCAATCTGGCTAGGAGGCGCACAAGAAGGTTGCTGAGTCAATTTTGAGAAATCGCTCTATGCCTCTTGCCTCACAGCTCTTTCTCTCTCTTTCTCTTCTCTAAAGAGTATGTAGTATACTGTACATAGTAGGTAGTGGTCCTTTAGTTCAGTAGGGTGTGTGTCAGAAGAGCATAGAAAACATTTCCGTACGCAAAGACAGAAATGGTGTCAAAGCTGGCGCTTAGGATGAATTGCGAGTTGGATTCGTATTCGGTATTTGTCTCAAATTGTTTAGCGATGTCCAACTTGAAACCCGGTCAGGCAGAAACAGTGACTAGCCAACTGTGAGTGTTGATGTTTTGTTTTCGATTCAGATGAGGACTCATGGGTGGACGAAAATCATACTCTAAAGTTCATTTTGATAGAGATAACACAATGATGATGGGGCGATCTTGATTAGTCCATACAGTGTATGAGTTGTGAATTGGCCTTGCTCAAGTCTCCCTCTTTCGCTTTAACTCTATGCTCTTGACAGGGAGACTGGCCGGGTGTTCGCATTGGAAAATTCAGATATTTGTGGGTTAGTATTTGACATGATTTCTTTGGATTTGGAAAGCACAGGACATATATTAATGTATGGCTTAATCTTGAGACCGTTTCATTTTGATTGGGTCTAATTTTTAGAAAATTGATGCAGTTCATAATCAAATTCTTGAATCCACTCATGAAAAATCTCAGTGGAAGGGTGTCTTAAGAGTTTTCGGTCTCCTTTGGGTTTAGAGCCATTTTTTCTTTATCCAATTTCAAAGATCCTGGAAATTGTAAAATGAGCCATTGCGCCATGTTGTTTTAACAAAACTGTACTAGAAGACCTAAATTACAATTTTCAAGTCAGTTAACCTTGGACTTAGTCCTTATTTAATGCTTTTATGAACCTTGGTGTAAAGAAAAAAATCAAAGCGGCAAAAAAGATGACGTCAGGACCATTTTGGGGGAAGTCACTTGAACTTTTGGGGCTCAATAGCTATTTGCTAAGAGATTACATGACAGTTTCAAATCATTTGTCCTTGAAAGGCACGGTTCATTTAACATTGCATTTTCATGCCCTGTCACAGTTTCACTCACTGACATATATGAGAAATCCTTTGAAGCCTAAAAAAACTGTTTTTGGACTCATTTTTGATAGTTTAATGTTTCCTATTTTTTACAAATGCTTCTTCAAAACCGTAGGAAAGTTTTTGTTCAATATTATGGGTTTTATTTTTGTTTGCTATTACATTCATTGCATTAAAAAGTAGCCCAATGAACTCTCAAGAAATGGCGAGAAGTCATCAGTCAGCTGCTATCAGTAAGGTGCGCTCGTATCATATGTCACCAGTTTGAAATCCTGCTCTTGTGTCAGATGTCGCCACCGTCGCCACTCTGTAATCCTACGCTAAACTTCACAGAGACCCTTTTTTTGAACGCATTTACCGTGAAGTATAGAATTGGACGTTATATGTTACCCAGAACTAGACACTAAAGTCCCTTGCTACACTTTCTCTACTTTACTTTAGTCTCTACCCAGAGGCGAGTTTTTTAAACGCGCGTACCTCTGATGAGTTAAGGTTTGGACGTTACCCAGAATAAGCCTCCGCTCACCACTTTGGCGAGTGCATCTTCATAACATCGAAGCCTCTAGCTCCGAGGTACGAGATTCAAATCCTAGTACTTTCGAGTTTTTCGAACTCGGCAAGATTGCCCAAACTTGAGTCTTGAGTCTTGAGTCTTTCAGAGAGGATTCGAGTTGGGCGGCAAGTTAGAAAATCAAACGACTTGCACATCTCCAGGACTAAATGACACGCTCTAATTTGCCAAAGATATCAAATTCTTGTAAAAAACGCAAGGAGGCTGGACTAACTTGTAATGGCAGGTATTCTTTTTCGTGTAAAGTGTGCTCGGAGCCAAAAAAAAAAATAGAGTGGGCTAGGTTACTGAAGCAACCCTTAACACTTTCTAGGAACTCAACAATTCGAAAATAAAACATTAATTCAAATTCTGGAAAATAATGTCTCACTTTATTTTATTGTACGACAGGGAAAAAAGAGGATTTTTTACGAACTTCCTTACCGCTACTGGAAATGGAATTTCCAGCAGTTTAAGACGAAAACCTCATTCCTTTTGCTTAACTTTAATTTTATACATATATTAGTCTATCGACCAACGAATATGAGTTGGCAGATTTGGCTAGCCCCTGAATTCTTACGTATTTGAGTGAACTATAATGATATTTCTAGTTGTCCTTGCCGCGCTCAAAAGTAGTTGTAAGGAAGAATCTTTAGTAGTAAGAAAGGACATATAAATATAACCATCATCACAACATTGGGTGTTCCAAGGTTTCGTCTTACCGAAATTTGAGTACGGTCTGTCGAGCGGGTCTTTGTTGACCTCTGCGTAGCATGGGATTAATGCCACTCCTACAAAGTATCTGAAAAACAGGATAGGAGCAATAGAACCATCACACACTTCCTAGCTGTTATAAGACCACTGGACGAGTAATTGAAGGCCACATTTTTAGATCAGTGGAGATGGAGTGGATTTTTGCGACCTGAATGGTGTCCACTTCACATTGTCTAAATGGTTTCCTACAATCTCAGAGATTGGCATGGTCCGGTTGGTCTCACGATCGTTTTCGAGATGCTAACCGATGTTTTCTCTCATGTAATCCTGTATTATATAAGTATTGGACGGATGCTGGAACCAAGCCAGAACACTCTTGATTCCAATCACAGGGATCTGTGATCATTAAGAGTATCATTTGAAGTGAAAGCAACTTGCCTCTGTTGCTCTGCCAAAACCCATCTATATCCATGTCAACACCAACTAAAATTATGTGACGAATTTGATGTTAATACATCGCAATAAACAAACGAATGAAATTTTTTGCAGTTGTTTGGCATCAAGTGTATAGGTGTACACTGTACAAAGTTTTTGCCTCATTGAAG
>NC_081440.1:2002096-2044554 GCF_007210705.1 Tigriopus californicus | reverse complement strand
CGAACTTCCTTACCGCTACTGGAAATGGAATTTCCAGCAGTTTAAGACGAAAACCTCATTCCTTTTGCTTAACTTTAATTTTATACATATATTAGTCTATCGACCAACGAATATGAGTTGGCAGATTTGGCTAGCCCCTGAATTCTTACGTATTTGAGTGAACTATAATGATATTTCTAGTTGTCCTTGCCGCGCTCAAAAGTAGTTGTAAGGAAGAATCTTTAGTAGTAAGAAAGGACATATAAATATAACCATCATCACAACATTGGGTGTTCCAAGGTTTCGTCTTACCGAAATTTGAGTACGGTCTGTCGAGCGGGTCTTTGTTGACCTCTGCGTAGCATGGGATTAATGCCACTCCTACAAAGTATCTGAAAAACAGGATAGGAGCAATAGAACCATCACACACTTCCTAGCTGTTATAAGACCACTGGACGAGTAATTGAAGGCCACATTTTTAGATCAGTGGAGATGGAGTGGATTTTTGCGACCTGAATGGTGTCCACTTCACATTGTCTAAATGGTTTCCTACAATCTCAGAGATTGGCATGGTCCGGTTGGTCTCACGATCGTTTTCGAGATGCTAACCGATGTTTTCTCTCATGTAATCCTGTATTATATTGGACGGATGCTGGAACCAAGCGAGAACACTCTTGATTCCAATCACAGGGATCTGTGATCATTAAGAATATCATTTGAAGTGAAAGCAGCTTGCCTCTATTGACTTTGCCAAAACCCATCTATATCCATGTCAACACCAACTAAAATTATGTGACGCATTTGATGTTAATACATCGCAATAAACAAACGAATGAAATTTTTTGCAGTTGTTTGGCAGCAAGTGTATAGGTATACAATGTACAAAGTTTTTGCCTCATTGAAGGAGCATGTCATTTTGTTTTTCCCACAAGTGCCTCCAATTTGCAATTTGAAGTCAAAATTTCTCTTTGCCCTGAATTTGAAAAATTGCGACTGACTTTTATCATTTCCTAAAAAGTCTAGCACTACCACACTAGAAAATCGTAATTTAATGTCTTTGTATAGTTAGCCACATTTTCCGCCAGTAATCTGGAGGCGCTTTGTTTTGGGGTACACTTTTAGTTATCGGAGATCAAGCAAGTAGCGTTTACATCAAATGTAATTTAGGCTCGCAACGAGGATTTCGCTTTTACACATGACGGAGGTTCTTCTTCACTTGAGATTGGTTCCAGGTCCCAGGGTAATGGGAAATTGAAGCAGGAAAGGAAGATGACTTGACCAATAAATTTTGAGAGGTGACTCGTACTTCGAGGCTTCATTGTTTTTTCTTAAGGGTTCAAATTAGGGTTTCAGTTCTTTTATCCATGAAGGCAATGGTTCATGTACGATTGCATTTTTGAAAAAAAATTCATTAATTAACAAGCTTGAAAAAACTTTTAAGGCAAAAAAAACTTTTTTATTTTTTACAATAATTATTTATTTTTCCTATTTTAAAAATTCCCTTTTTACACTAGACTTTTCGAAATCCCTGATAATTTTTCCTTTCCAAGTTTATCGTAAAGCTCGAGTGCAGGATCAAACAGTGCAATGAACTGATACTTTTACCCTCCAGAATTATTGACAAGAAATGTCTTTATCTTGATACAATTTTAGAGTTTCAAACAATTTCTGACAGTTCTTCCCATGGCCCAGACTCTGCGTCAAAATGTAAAACTTGAAAACAAGATTGCATTTCTTTGGTTTTAAGAACCAATCACATGCATGACTCAGACTCTTTTGCATGTCAATCGCATTGAACAATTATCAGTAACTTTCATGAACTAATTAGCTGTGATGCACTGGTATAGTATATTTAGGTAAGATTTTTATAATAGAAATAAGTCGATTCGAGATAACAATAGTTGTCACACAGTTTTCTAGAACTACTGCAGTTTTTTCATCGAGTTTGTCGTTTACTTGAATCAAGGGCGATACAATATTACCAAACAAAGGCAAAGTGAGAATTATGAAATTCAAACTGGATTGAAATTGTTCTTGGCAATGAAGTGGAAAAGACACTTGTGTCAAACAGATGCTGTACTAAATAACTAAATACCCCGTAGTCGCTTCTGGATTTGTATCGTTTGTATGCATCGATTTGTGCAACTTCCATTGGATATCTAATCCACGATCTTTGCAGCCTTCATCTTCATCCTCTTCTGAATTGGTCTTGGGGCCTTTTTCTTCTCATCTTTGGTAGGCCCGGCCTTGTTTTCTGGCCCTCCTCTCATTGGCCGCAAAAACTGAAGGCAAGAGAGAGATGGAGAGGGAGTTAGTGTGTTACCAGAGGGAGCCTTTCTGATCACCTCACTTGGCCCTGGTCTTCAAGCGCCCCAACGCAGTGAGGGTGAGAGGACCTTGGCCACTTTGGCTTCTGCTGAGTTACTACTTACTTTGGCCTGTGTGACCAGGCACCCAATCAATAGAAAGTTGTCGCCCTTCGGCCTTATTCCCCTCCTCCTCCTACTCCGCTGAGTGAGCCTCTTCGTTGTGCTACCAAGCAAAGGCCACCAATTCTGTGGCGAAGGGAAGAATGAGAGAGAAAGCAAGTCCTTTCGTTATTGTGCGGCTGCTAGTGTTGGTTGATCTAGTGAGTCGCGTGTGGTGGCAGTGAGATCAGCATTTCTGAGGGGAGGTTTTACACGAAAATTCCAGAGGCATGGACCCCGGGGGCTATGGGGGTGCCTTTGGCGGGTCCAAGGCCGGGGGTCAGCAAGATCCATTAACTTTCCTCAAGAAACCGAATGTCGTGATGCGCCTGAGCGCCTTGGTAAGCACAAACCAACTATCCAAGACACACTTCTTCTTTCGAGTTCCAAGCAGACCGAGACTACCTACTGTACGTAGTAAATGGAGCCCCCCCCCCCTCATCCTATCATCATATGACACCCAGGAGTATCAGCTGCAACATTCTATTATTTCATATCATCTCATTACATTATATTTTGAGACTAAGATTGTCATTAACTGAGATTAAAGTAGGATGTTCAAGTTAGCTCATGACTGATTACTCTTGGTCCATTCAAAGTATTTGGTTACTGTGACGATTTGTAAAAGCAGATGTAACGTTGGTTCAGGAATAGATCTGCTGTATTGTTCGAGTTGGGCTCATGGAATGATGCAAGACCATTGACAAATTAAAAGTAAAGAAATTATGTAACATACGTAATATCGGCCATCAACTATCTTAATAGTTGATCTTTAGATTCTTTGAGCGGAAATTTTCGTTCCCGTTTACAATTTGGAATATCCTCTGATCTCAAGCTCTTATGTTCATCTTGATGCCCGATCTTGATGGTTTTTGGCCGTTAACTAAACCACTAATTGCCGATTCGCACTTTACCCTTGAAAGGTCCAAACAGAGTTTAACCTTTGTTCCAGATATTTGCCACGGTGGTGTTTGGTTCGATCTCTTCCCAAGGATGGACCTACGACGACACCCTCCACAAGGATGTGTGCATCATGAACAACCAGTCGGCCACGTGTCACTTCTCGACCTTCGTGGGCGTGGTCGGATTCGTGGCCTCCATTGCCTTCTTAGTTGGGGAGTGGTTCTTCGAGCAAATGTCTTCCATCAAGACCAGGAAGCATTTCGTCATCGCCGACATGGTCTTCTCCAGCCTTTGGGCCTTCTTCTACCTCGTGGCTTGCTTGATCATGTCGGTGGCGTGGAGCAAGTCCGATGAGAAGTACGATTATGGGAGCACCAACATTCTTGGTGCCATTTTCTTCGCCCTTCTCTCCGTGTTTTCTTGGGTAGGGATCAACATGGCACTATTGGCTGTAAATCGGGTTTGAATGGACACCTAATGCCAGTTGTTTGTTCCTTTTCTACAGGGAGGCGGCGCTTTCTTTGCCTATCAGCGGTTCAAGGCCGGTTCGGACGGAGCCTTTGCCGAGGGTATTGATGATGAAGAAGGTGAGGCGCCGGACGGAGCCTACCAAGGCTATGGCACCGAGGAGGGTCAATACAGCGAGCCGCCTTTCTCAGGCGGGGGTCAAACAGGTATGGATCATGAACGGTTCTAACGAGGTTAGCAATCCTGTTCCTTCTTGTCCTCGTCATCCTCATCCATCCAAGGTGTGATCAATGAGAACTAATGAGAGCATTCCGAAGCAAAACGTCATCTTAGGTTGGTGGTTGGTTGGTTGGTTGGTTGATTGCTTAGTTCAGACAAACCTGTGCATTCTAGCTTGGATAATAGAGACCTGTAGAGGTTGATGTAGATTTTAGTTCCGCAATCCCAAAGCGCTTCTCCACACAAGAGGATCAGACACTATTAATATTCATGCCGAGAATGACACTTTTCCCATTGACGAGTTCCCCTTTGGAAGCGATGGTTTTCTTCTTGCATGGAAAGGACAACAAGCTCTCTCTCCCAAACACGACTAGGAAAGCATCTTGTTGACTTGTTGTGATTTCACTTGTTCCATACGGTGGTTATAATGTCTGTTTGAGCGTTTGCTCAAATGCCAAGACATCTAATTACGTTTTTCTTTGTCAAAGAAACAAAAGGAACAACTTTTGCAAACACATGTAACTGTCAAAAATAGCTCAGATAAGTAACTGCCAAAAGTGTAGCTCATCAATATTATTTGTACTCTTAGTTTTGTATTGACATGAAATTTCATAAACATCTATTTTAGTCGGTGCCTTGTTCTTACACATTGAAAGTTGCATTTTACACTTAAAACGATCGAAAAATGACCTGCCCATAGTGGAAGTTATTGCCCAAACACATTATTGTCTTTTTTCATGGCTTAACAAGAAATGCAAATTTGATTTCATTTTCCCTAATATTTCTATCAAGGTTAAAAGTAATGTAACATTTAAATAAGTAAAGTAACATTTAATCAAGTCTGGAAAGCTATTGCAAACTATTTTCAGATTTTACTACATGCTTCCGAAAAGTGAAATAATTTCGTTTACTTTTTGGGCAACGAAAACGTCTATTAGACTTCTTGCGCACCTGCTAAATTATATACAAATGCAACCTTTAGAAGTGTAATATCATATCTTTACGTCTGCTTGCTGGATTTTGACAAAAAAATCCAAGACTACCCCTTACATCTATTCATTACTTTTTTTTAAAAAATGGATTGACATACTAATCTGTGGCATTTTCAAAGATGATGCTTTCTTTCCTTTTGTTTTCATAGCAACGAAAATCATTCCTCTTGACATTTTGACATTTGAACGAACTCTTAATCAGTGTTGTGGACACCAACGTGTTCCTTTTGGGCAGTGTCAGTCATTGTCGGGCTTTTTAGCATGATAACTTTTTGAGTAGAAGACTGACTTCTGCAGAAAACTGATTGAATCTCCATCTTGCAGGAATGAACTACCAACAACAAGTTCAGTACTAGACAACGCTCCATTCATCCGCCCGGAGGGAAATCCAATCTCCTTTGACCTTATCCATGTCCTGCCAAAAACCCATTGGCCTGCCTATGTGCGTTGTAGCAATTCTGTTCTCTTGCACGTGTTCTCCATGTTCTAAAAAGCAGTTTGATGTGCAACAAAAATTACTGCATGAAGAGTTTGTCTAGTCCATATGAACGATCGAACGAATGAACGGCCTCTCCATGACCTTCGACAAGCCAAAAGTGAAGTTGTGAAGAATCTTTCAAATCCCATCTACACGTCATCAGCATCGATAAGACCATCCATCACAAGTCAAAAGAAAAGTCTCAAGATTCAAAAGGTTCAGCATTATTCTTGTTATCACACGTGGGGTTCTTCTTGGCTCGGCTTTTCCCGTGTCGTCCGGATTTGGTGACCCTGACCTCGTCGTTTGTCAACTAGTTAGTTAGTCAGTGTCAGGTTATATCAGTCTTCATATGATTCTTAAAATTTGACTCATTGATTCCATTGATATGTGCATTGTTAACTCTGAAACCAGTAAAGATAAAAATGTTGGCTCCTAGTTGGCTCCTTTGCCCATTGAATTCTATCGGGAAATCCTCTTTGTTGTGGAGCCAACGCCCTGTACATAAAAGCAAAAAACATAATAATTCCATAAATACGCGTTCAGTTAATATTGTTACTACAAAAAGTGGATTTTTACAATCCCATTACATTGAGGCAAATGTTAAAGTATTTATAGTTTGAGACACAATGCAAAGACACTTCAGATTGACATGAAACCAATGAAACCAAGATTGAAAAATTCATAGAGATCCGTAAGATCCATCCCAACTGCATCTTCTCTTTTGGGTCCGATGAATACAGCCATGTAATTGACTATTACTGTTAAGAACCATTTCCACTGTTTTCATTGTGAGTAAGCTTTGACGTATGGATCCAAATTCTGGAGGGAATGATACGACAATTCGCTTTTGGAGACTTTCTTGGAACACTACTAGTTAAATACTGCTCGCCCTTCCTGCCCTTCCCAACCGATTAATATTCACCTTGTTGTTTTCCATTGTTAAATCTCCCGCTCTTTTCGAACTTGCTAGTTATTGATCGTACGTAAACGAACCTCGTGTTTGTCGTTCAGTTTGATCTTTGATGATAGTTCCAAGAACATTCTCAACAAGTCACCATTTTGCCAGCTCCATTCTTTATTCTTGGACCCTTCGTTTTTTCCCCAATCTTATCAACAACAATAGGTTCTCGCGGGATGTCTGCGTCTTTTCGAGGTTGAAGAACTTTATGATTATTAAACTTTCGAAGGAACTTAAGAACAGCATCATCATGATTATTAGTGATACCAAATTGTTAACAATATCCCTTGATTTTATGAATGATGGCTAATTCCGCTTTTTTCTAAAAAAAAATTTGTGAACCAAAATTTTGAAAAGGTTGAATTGTTTATCATGAAATAAATGTTCTCCCTTGAAAAAGATCCGTGTTTTCGTTCATTTTCATTAGATTTTAGATCCGTGTTTTCGTTAGATTTAGAGACGTTAGTGATCGACATATTCAGTCTTTGGCGACCAGGATAATCCATTTTGGTTTTTGGTGGATTTTAGGAAACTAAAGTAAAAAGCTGAAATCTTAGTACTTCTATGAATAACAAAAGGATTTAGCACCAGATATTCGCAAGAGGATGTGGACTTCCAGACATTTGAAGTTTGTTTGGGCGTCAACTTTGAAGTTGAAAAGAACCCAACCTTGCTAGATTTACTAGATTTTTATCGATAGTGTTCACATCGAGCACCACTGTTGTACAGTCATTGATCAAATGTGTGAAAAGATAAGAATCCGATCTCTATAAGCCGCAACTATTCGATTGAGAATAGCTCAAAACTAGTAGTCAATCCTAGTTGACCAAGTCAAGTCCTGAGTTGGAAGACATTATGAAGTTCCTTATGGTGTATTGTGAAAAAGCACGCATTGGAGGCGATAAAGGCCTGGAACAAATGTACACGGCTGTTTCCGGCTTATCCAATGATGAACATGAATCACTTTTGTCCTTTTTGGACACGAAATCGACAGAGATGTCCCCTCAACAAGATCTCATCTTGTTACGAGTCAATCACATGCCGGTGAGTTTGATAAGAAAATCTCGGTAATAATATCACTGGATTATTCCTTTGCTGTAGGTGTAAGATTCTGCTTTTGTATGAGATCTCAGTGAGTAAATCAGGAGTTTGAGACAGATGAAATAGCTTCAGACTTTCCCCGCATTCTTTCTACGTTCCTAAGCGTTCTCTCTTCTTTATTGTTCTTGGTTTTTATTTCTAGATTCTAAATTTTCTGACGGACAATTGCGGTTATGAACTCATGGGATCCGATCCCAAAATGGAAAAGATCGTTCCCAAAATGGAGGGAAAGACTCGCTTTTTGTTTATTTATCATTTGCAAAAGAAATAGAATTCAAGTATTCATTTTCCCTGGTGTGACGATGGTTCTTCCGGAAACGTTAGATATTCCTTGATGAACTAAAAGTTTCTTTGTGAAATAAAGAAAAGGGTCACAAAGCCGTGGGTGAAAATCTTTGAAACCGGTTTCTAAACACCAATTCATCTAATCCAATTTAGGATCGACTATCTTCTCTTCGCTTATTTCGTCTAATTTTCTAATCCACTTTAAACTTTAGACAAGTGACAGAAAATGTGTTTTGCACCAAAAACTGGCATTTTCAAGGAATGTCAAATCGATACTCAATTCAAAAAGACAGTTTCCTGTCTTGAAGTACGTCGACAAAGCTAAAAGAAATGCCTCTGAAACCGTTTCATGTCCTCTGATCAGGTCAGGACTGAAAGTCTCATCAAATGGTTTGATCAAATGACAAGTTTTCTCCCAAATCAGGTTTGAAGGGCTCCAAGAAATCCGGGCGGGGTTTGCTCACCTTCTATATTAAGAAGGTAACTTTCTTTCGACTTTGTCTCATTGTCAAGTTGGACCTCGATCTATTCACAAGGGCCATCATGACTAGGACAACTCTAGTCTTGGCTATTATTCTACCTATTGCCTTGTCTTCGTTCATTCCCTTGGATCCTTATCGACAAGGAAACAAGCGAAGGCTTCAGGTCTTGGACGTGACCGTCTACAACAACCAAGGCCAATGCGACCCGCATGTGGAGGAGTGGAACGTCTGGGATGGGGGTTTCGTCGGCAAGATTCAAGTAGATGAGGACAAATCCAAGGATTGGACGGTAGAGATCGAGCTCGACAAGAGTGTCGATTCGTTCGAAGTGTTTGGCGGACAGACTGACAAATCTTCGGGGGACAAATTCGTCGTGACTTCGGGAGACTGCGAATCCAGCCAATTTGTGGTCATGGGCAAGTTTGCCAAGAACGCCGTTGGACCTATGCTGAAGACCATTAAGGTCAATAATGAAGCCATCATCTTCTGCAACAAGGAAGACGAACCTTCACCAGTTGAAACTCAACCGGATGGTCCAAATGAAACTGAGGAGACGGAAGATGAACAAGGAGAGGAAGAAGCTGCGGAAACGGTTGTGTCTCCAGCTGTTGTCCCTGGATCCAGGAACCATGTGGATCTACCAGAAAAGGTCAGGCTTGATTTGCTCGATTGGAATTGGAAACGTTTATTCTATGAAGATTGATTCTATCCGCAGATCATTGGTTTGTATGTTCTCTTGGCTGACGATGATGAAGACGGTTTCGAGAGTGAAGCTGAGTGGGAGCCCAAATTGTACTCTTGGCAGCAAAATGCCGCCAATGTGCTCTTCTTCACTTTTATCCACCCAACCACTATGGATGTCCCACCCTCTTTCAAGAAGCTTTCGGATACTCGTGGAACCAACACCGAAGGCGCAGTTCCCGCTGATACCACCATCATTTTCGCGATTGGTAAGCTTGCTAAGATTTTTCACTAGATTTCACCAGATTCTAACGGCGACTTCCTGTCTGTTTTGGTGAAGGCGGATATGCCTACTCTATCGACCCTAATCCATGGGATTGGTTGACCTCCAAAGAAAAAGCCGAAGCCATGGCTGAGAAGGTGGCTAAATGGTATGATGACTATAACTGCGATGGCATTGACTTGGATCTGGAGGAAGGTGCTGGGGCCAAGAAGGAAGCCGGACCCAACATGATTCACTTTGTTCGAAAACTGAGGCAACTTCAACCCAAGATGATCATCAGCCAGCCAACCTATGGTTACCCACAGGTATATCCAACCACCTCTCAATAATCTGGTTCACCACAAGTAATCTCATTTCACTTTTCTGTGAACAGGTTCAAGCCGAGATTGACGTGATCAACGCTGGTTGGGATGAGAATGGCAAGAGTACGAACTTGATCGATACCGTTGGGCTTATGGTTTATGAAGGTGATCAGGCCTTGAACTATGTCAAAAACTACGCCAATGGCGCAGGTCAATGGGAGGGATTCCCTGTCAAGGTCAACGTACCCACTGATGCCATCCTATTGGGAGCCAAAGGTTCCATCCGACCCGATGTGGCTATTCGATTGGCCAAGGAGTCCGTGAACCAAAACCTTCGAGGAATCATGGTTTGGTACACAAGTGTCAAGAACGGTTTCAAGTATTCCCCAGTCTGGGATTGGACTGAGGATTCGTCCTTGGGGCTTTTGGAGGCCCGACGAGTCTTCGACGAACATCTGGCACATCAATCCGGTTGATTGAATAATAATGAATCACTTATAGGAACGTCAAATTTCAAAAATAAACTCATATTCGTCTTAGTTCGCATGATTAAAAAAATGACCAATTATCAATCTCTCTCTGTTCATATATAGATGGTGGAGTTGTCGCCAAAGGAATCCACACTTGACTCGTTTGCATTCCCCACAGATTCATATAAAGTAGACAATTTGGACTCTCTATCACATTCACATTTACTTGGATCGGTGTCGGGTTCAGCTCTGGTACTTTTTGGACTAGTTTGGTCGTGGACACCTCGGATTGTCTCATCCGGGTCGAAAGCCAAATTGGCCATGCGAAGTATTTCAGGTTTGCATTCACGAACGGATTTGCCGTGACAATAGCGCATGCCCAAAAGAAAAGTACACATCCCTACTGGAAGGAACACAAGCCCATGAATGGTGCCTAGACATATGACTAAGGTCATCATTGTGGCAAAAGATTGAAGGATGTAGCTGTCTATGAAGAAAAGAGGCATCACGCCCAAAATGGTGGACAAGGCAGATTGGATGATGGGCATACCAAATGCTTCCAAACTTGATTTTATCCTTTCATTGGGATCCATGTCCACGCTTGATATGAAATGATGGGTGATATGAGCCGAGAAATCCACAGAGAAGCCAATACTGATAATGATATTGATCATGGAGATTACATCCACTTTGATGTCGGCCAAGAACATTCCGCCTAAAATTCCCATAAGTATAGAGATAATGGCCAACACAATCATGCAACTGCTAAAGGGCCTGGGAATGAAAAAGAGGGCCACAAAAAACATGGCAGTGACGCAACAAAACCCGCTCGTACTCGTTGAATAGACCACGTGATTGGATTGATCATACAGAATGAAAAATGGATTGTGAATCGCTATAGAAAGATGGGAAAGTTGCGCTACATCTCGAAGATCAAGCATTAATTTTTGCTCTTCCACTGAGTCCTTGATCGATGAGCTTTGCACAACGATCCTCGACGCAAGAATTCGGGTCCCATTATTGTTGAACTTGACATTATGTGAGACCGGGGCAGATTTGAACTCGACCAGAAACTTCTTCAGATTCATGATGAATTGCTCCGGAGGGTCGTCTTCTTCAGGAGAAAATGGGCTATCCAGGAACGAAGTGAGCCAATTTTCTTCTATCTTTGAGTTATTACTCATTCGAGGTGAGCTTTTGATGTTATCCAGGACCCGGAACATTTCTTGCTGAACTTTGACATCCGAATAGTCGAGTTCGTCATAAAATATCACTTGAATCCTGTAGGCAAAATGGTGAAAGGCTATAAAATGGTCTTGAAGGTAAGAGAACATTCTCGAATCTCGACGCATTAGATTTTTGGGCTCCAATCCGTATCCCAAGTTAAAAGATCCAATAACCGCCAAAGTAAAGTACGTTATCCAGATTATGAGCACCACAACTTTTGTCCAAGACTTTGTTAATGGTACACCGAGATAAGTCTGAAACATATCGTTTCCCGTTGGTAATTTGGTGACACATTTCAGTTCCAATTTCTTGAGTTTGGGAAGTTTCCGCAACAAGCCATCTTGAATGGAGTACAAAAAGGCCAAACCTGGGCCAAATATGAACAGAGTGCCAAGGTATATGGCTAATAATCCAGATCCCGCGTAAACACAAAATATCTCGACACAAGGAAATCCAGGCACGAGAGCTCCAATCATGAAGCTAATGATGTTGGTTAGGGACGTGATTGTGATAGACACTCCAGCTTCTTGGTAACAGTGCGACAATCTATGTGGAATATAACTTATGTGCTTCGATTTTCTCCAAGACGACAGCATCACGAAAGTGTCATCCAAACCCACGCCCAACAATAAGAAAACCGATGCCAAATTGATAGCCTGCCAATCATAGCCCATTTTCATTGTCAGTGCAAACGCAAAGAACATGCATAACACCGTGTTCAGAAGGCCTAAGAGGCTGACCAGGATCATGGTGAGCCCAAATTTGGAGTTCATGGAGTTAAAGGTGATATACAATGTGACCAGTGCCACAGTCACATCCAGATAATTGAAAGCCGAATCGATATTGGCCACGAGCCCTTGTTGCAGACTTTGAGAATGCAGAACATCAATTTGAATGGTGGTGAAGTTTTGAGATTGTGCCCAATTGGCAACTTCAACCTCCCATGTTCTGCTCAGGTTCAGTTGGTCCGGAGCTGCACTTAAGGAGTAATAGAGTTTCATGCTAAAGGCATCAATTAAATGGGTCTCTTCGGGATTAAGCACCACGTGACCAAAATGTGCCGGTAAGAAATAGTCGTTGCCACTCACGGGATTAGACATCTTTGGAAAATCCAGCACAAGCGTCCCCGATTTTATGGCCTGAATGTAGTCGAAAAGTTCTAAAACATCGTTGATAAGACAAATGTTGTCCCTCTTGACACAAAGGTGCTGAAAACCTTCTCCAGACTTTAAATGCACCAAGTTAACCACTTGGTTGTTGATCGTCATGATGTCCAACCATACTTCGGTTCTGAAAACACTTTGGTTGTCTTTCGGCTGAATAAGGAGATTCAATCCTGGGTTCATCTTGATCTCGTGGCCTGGGTGGTAATCTTGGTAATCCACCGGAAAATATCTTCCAGCAATTTCACGTTCTTGCCATGCCATTGCAGTTTTTGGGATGAATAACTTTTCAATATCTGTTTCATATCGCATGTAAGGGAGATAAATGGTGTACACCCAATACGACGTGCTCAAGAGAGTGGAAAAGTTCAATAGAAACGTTAATTCTCGCTTTCGCCCCAATAGATATCCAAGCTTTCCAAAGAAACGAGTGAGTCTATCTCCCATATGCAGATAAGCAAATATTGCCCCGATATTCCAGATCATGTTAACCACAGAACCAAACTTCACAACGCAAGAAACACTAATAATACGACGGGTGTTTCTTAGCCTTAATTCAGAAGGCGATCTCACAGACTCATTCGCCGCACCTCTCTTCTGTGTTTTCCCCGACTAACGAGATATACCCAAAAACAGGGTGACGACTGACGTTATGTGAGAATCTGCAAATTGAGTGATCAACATCATTTTTCAAACCAAGGACTGGAAAGTGCTAACCTGATTCTTATGAATTTGATTAGAGCGTAGAAGTAAATGTGGTGGTCAAATATGACTGCAAAGGGGTTGGAAACTGAATGTGTCTGCGATAAGATTTTAGTGAAATTGAAGAGAAATCTGTAATTTGACCAGAGGTGGGCTTGCCAAACAATGCGTTTTATTTCTATAGTAGATTTGTTGGTATTGGAGCTTCAATTTCCTTAACATCTAAATTCTTTGACACTACTCATTATCATTTTCAAGTGCATAGACTTTTTAAACCCAAATGGTTTGTGCATGTTCATCTTGCCGCTCAAATGATGTCTTTTAATATCGTTGTTATGGTGAAGGCCTCAATGAAGACAAGTCAGCAATGCTCAGGTTTCATTTACAATTTTTTTGTGACCTCTAATGTTAAGCACCATTTCATTGAAAAGGTCAAATTTCAAAATTTTGTGCCCAGCCCAGTCAAGCGACTGTATAAAATGGAGCCTATTGTGCTATTTTTTTTTTGGTTTGTTTTTTCACGGGCTGATCTAACCGCTACAGGGAATGTAATCCCCAGTACTATTGAAATGAAAGGTAATAATTCGTTTATTTATTACCTTTCAATCTTTATATGATATTTGGTCTACCAACGAATTTGAGTTGGCAGACCGAGCTAGTCCTTGAATGTAGGGTTGATCTGGAATGCTATCTAAAAATTTGTCCAAGTCTGACTTGAAAGATGCAACCGGATCAACAAGGCATACGTATTTGTTCCCTACAAACATTAGAGGGAAGCAAATTAAACAATCAACTTTTTTCACACACTTCAAAACTTAAGGAAAAACAACTTACTTGTAGCTATCCCTTGAGCAAGCGTAATCTTAATTGAATGAATAAATCATATTTTGATACCCATAGTTAAAAGTAGATCTGGTCATTTTGATTTATTTTGTACATGATTATCATTTTTTTCGTTAGTTGCACGATTGTCAATATTCAGTCTCCCTTAAGTTGCAACTAGTATGTACGTAAGTTGTTTTCGTTGTCAAGTTTAAAGGTACTACTTCGAAAGCAATGTTCAAATCAAAGTGAAAGCGATACCATTTGGCGATGTAAAGAGTAAGCTTCTTGCGTGTAAGACATAAGCATCACTAATTTTCCCATCTTTGCCCGAGCTTTATCTCCAAACTTGGATCTGAGATATCTATGAAGCATGAACACTTGGTTGTTCTGAATCCGTTCCACTTTCTTGCTGTCCTTGAGGTTGCTGCTCCCATCGGATGCAAATATCAGGTTGAGGATGACAATGCAAGTAATGATGGTGTCAATGGGCTGGTTCGGAATTTCCCTGAGAGCGCTTTGTATTTTGCCCATCAAATTTTTTTGAGCTTTTGAAAGATTGACATTTTTGTTAGGACAATTAGAGTAGAAAGTGTCAAATGAGAGCCCTTGAAAATTGCTCATCTTGATCACCTCAAGCGTTTCCATAGCGGTCGTCAGGGCTGGATTGTCATTAGATTGCAAAGCAATATCCAACGCCATCAAAATTTCCTCCAGATGTCGCCCAAAGTCCCCCGGGTTAAAGTAAATGGACATGATAAGGGCAAAAAAGGCTGTGCTGTTCTTTTGAACCAAAGTCTCTCGATCCTGCAAATCCAAATCGGTCATTTCCTCTAGCCCTAAGGCTATGGTCTTGAAAATGGATTTCTCTTTCTCCTCAAGAAAATGAATGAACTCTACAGTAGGTGTCCCCAAATTAAGGGCAAGTTTCCAAAGAGTCTGCAATGGGGTTAAATCACTAGCCAGGTGCTTGGCCAGCACCGACACTTTAAATTTCCTTGCGTGGTCAGAGAGTCGTTGAACCTTCAGTTGTTCCTCAATTGTAAACTTGAGCTCAACCGTTCTTTGGATTGGCACAAAATCTCTTTTCATCGTGGCCTTCATAATCTTACCACGCTTGGCTTCAAGCTTGGTTTTCCTCTCCTGATCGGTGATAATCCATTTCGGATTCATTCCGGCGAAAAGGCACTTCTTGAATCGGCACCAGGTGCAACTTTTCCTGGATTTTGAGTCAATTATGCAGTTCTTTAAGGCCTTGCATTGGTATATCGGATGGGTTTGGTTTTGAATGGAACGTCGGAAGAAGGCTCGACAGCTTTCACACACTTGTCCTCCGTAATAATTATGCTTTCCAGCTGGAAGGTTGCACACATGGCACAGCCTCGGGGAATGAGTTGGAAGAGATGATGGCAACTTCAATGTCTTGGAATGGGAGGAGCCCTCGGTAGATATTGTTGTATTAGCAGTAGAGTCCTCTGGCACTTCCAAGTTAAATGGGTCGAGGGGTTCCTCTGAGAGAATATCGCGAATAAACTGGTCCGTGATAAAGCTTTCCAACGTCTGATCGAACTCCTGGTCCGGATCGTTCATGTTTCTGAAAGGTAAGGGTGTAGTCGTTGTATTGATTACTTGTGCTTCTGAGATGCTTATGAAGACGGCTGAGGTTTATTATAAGAAACTGCTTGCAAGTGAATATCCGACAATTGTTTTGTTATGCTACTTATCATCAGCCCATCTGTAAGCTTGGCGTAAGCTTTTGTTCCCATCGTTTGTTTGAGGTAGCGATAAAGCATCATAGTATAGGTGGCTTGAAGATTCTCAATGCGGATATCTTTGGCGCCGTGATCAAGGCACACAGACATAAGTGACACCAAAACAGTTAGCATAAACAAGATCTTGTCCACTTGAGATCCATCCTGGTTCTTGGGGTATTCCTGAACCTTGTTGAACATCTCTTTGTGGCGTTGTTCCATTTCAAGTGACGGAGCCCATGGCGATGGAAAGACCGTCTCATATTTTGGCCCATGGGCCTGATATTGCATCGTCTCAAACAGATTCAGAAATGGCCTGTAGTCTGGGTGTTGCAGCACAAATGATTGTGCCATTGATTTCATTTCCGCCGCGGCCTCGGCGAAATCTTTGTCACTCATAGCCATAACTCCAAACAAAGGGAACAGTTGTCCAAAATTTTTGAGACTCAAAGTGCTTGCCAGGTCATGATCCAGCTCTCCTAAATGTGCCATTCGGTGTAAAAAGTCTGGAACCGGACCAACATGTTCGTTGATAAATACCATCAACTGTTCAAGTTCCATTTTCTGACCAAGAATGAAACTGGTCATTTTGGCACGAATACATGGTTTTCCATAAAAATAGCGTTTTATCAGGGATTGTATTCGATATTCTCTCATATGGTGCATCAGTCGGCAGATCCGCAACCGTTCCTCTTGAGTAAAGCACATTTCAGGGCTTCTGAGTGATGTACTCCTTGAGAGCCTTCTCTGGAAGTTGGCCTTGCGGTCGGCCTCCGTTGATACCCAAGTTGGTTTCATGCCTATTTTCAGGCATTTTTGGTAACGGCAAATCGCACACTTCCTTTTTACTGCCCAATGAATGGAACAAATGCCCTTCACTTTACACACCCACAAGAGATGAGATTTGTTTTGCACGGCTCTTCGGAAGAACGCCCGACAACTCTGACAGACCTTACCCCCGTAGTAGACATGATGGTTACAAATATTCTCACACACTTCACATTCTAGACCAAAAGGTTTGGGAGGGTGTGTCACTAGGGCCGTGTCCTCTCGAGTGTCACATTGCGATAGAATACTTAAATCGTTTACGTCGTCAGATAAAATTTGCGATAGAAATCGATCAGTCAAGACAACGTCCCCCTCTTCCGCATCAAAATTGGGGAAATCCATTTCCTTAAAGAAAAGAAAAAAAGGGATGAATATTCATATACGATTGAGCTATAAGTTTATAGTCAAAGATTGCAATGCATTGAAAACATCTTTGGCACAAAGTGACATAAGAAAAAGCTGGTGAAGTCTACTATTGGCAGATTCATGAAAGAGTTGCTTGAGATATCTGTGAAGTTGGAAAAGGTATTTCTGATGGCATGCCTTGATCTTGGGTCCATTCTTGAGCTTGTCGTGTCCAAATTCAGTGGAAAAAAGGAACACCTTCAAAATCAAGACTATCAGAACATTATCTCGAGAAGGATCAGAGGTTGCCTTAACCCAGTCTTGGATTTGATGCATATTTTTGACCAATCTCAATGGATCGCTCTCGTTGGTCATCTTCTCAACTCCCTGGGTTAGCTTGGTCCTTTCAGACTTTTGTAGAGGACTAATGAGCTGTTTGCCTTTCTTGTTAGCACCGTGATTAAGGTGTCGGACTAGGCCGCCTAAATAATCCGTCAAAAATTCAGGCATGCAAAACACGCTCCACATGAATCCAAATAAGATTGGGAAATTGTGGTGGATCAAAAGCATCCTGTCATGAAAGTAAAGTTGCTCAAAGTCCGGATTCCCCATGCAGTATTGCATGAGGATATCTTCGTCGAGCTTGGTCATGCATTTGAGACTATTCGAATCACTTGTCTGGCCTTGGAATACGGTCTTCACCAAGATGTCAAACATAACTGGCTGCACACTATAAAAGTCGATCACGGTATTGTAGGATTTAGTGATAAGTTGGGTGAATTCATCCACGTAGACATTCCTCTCCTCCAAAGTGAAAACAAACATCATTTGAGAACCTCTTCTTTCCAATGGGAACGACTTGCCCGAGTCTTCGACAATCTTCTTGGACCTTGTGTAATCCGAAGGGGAACTCTTGTTGATAGTTTGTCGGCCAGTGACGACGTAGCTAGGTTTCATCCCCACTTCCAGACATTTTTGGAACCGACAGACCTTGCACACTCTACTGCGTGGAGAAGAAGAAGGAATAACAATGGTGGAACAAGTTCCTCCCTTGCTACAAGTTTGTTGGACAATCTTGTTCGATTTGACTGCCCTTTGGAAGAACATTCGGCATCCGGAACATGTGTTGGCACCATAGTAGCAATGCTTTCCTGCCGATCCTCCACATATTGGGCACCTCTTTGTTGTACCCGAGTCGTTGGATGAAACATTGTCTCTTGGGTAGTTGGGGGGGATGAAAGAATGACTGGTTTGAATGTCCTTGAGATTGTCATCCGCTAGAATCTCCCAGATGTCGGCGTCGTCGAGTTCTGGAATACAGTGGTTGGGCCCGTTGCCATCCACAAAGGCCAAAAGGTCGAAATCCTCCGGTATGACACCAAAATCCATACTGACAGTCCTTCAAACTCAATACTTACATCACAATGGCAAAGACAGACGAACAAGTTCGACTGGATGTCCTAAGGTAAGACTGAACATTAGTTGCGAAGGCGCTCGAAAACATTCGTTCATATTCTTGAGAGATAAAGCGGGCCTGCTCCTAACGAGAATGGCGGGTCGGGCCAAAACGAGACTAATAAGGAAGCTCGAAGGTTTAGTTAGGCATGCGTATTGTCTAGCAACGGCGACTGTCACCGCACTTTGTAAAAGACTTTTAAACACAAGGATCCAAATAGATTGTGTTTTTAGAAACGCCCATGAATCCATACCCTTTTTTTTTTTTAGATATGTTGAACTTACCCAGTTCCTTGAGCGAGTTCTATTGAGAGAGTGATTGATATGGAGCTGTGGGTTCAAAAACACTGCCGAAATGTTATCTTTGGCGACGTGATGAAAAGCTACTTCATAAACATCTTGTTATCTTGGACTTTGCAAAAAATGCATAAGAATTGCATCTCAACATTGCTACTTTATGGGTGTTCAGATAACTGTTTTTATCTCCCCTTCATGGCAACAAATCAAGTTTCATAAGAAAAGATGGTCTGAAAGCATACGTGTGTCATTTTCAGTTCCTGCTTGAGACACAGACTCAAAACATGAATTTTTATTTCCACTGTTTGAGATCAATCCATCATCGATGCAATAAGAAAAAAAAACACCCACATTCCAAACCATAAGGAAACCTTTGCTACTGTTGTGTTATTTCCCTGCCTCCTCAAGAACGTTTGAGATCGATTTGATGCTCAAGGGGATCATGGCAGTCTCATGTAAAAGGGCGTAACTCTTCTTGCCAAACTGAGTTTTGACGTACCGATGAAGTTGCCACAAGTATTTGTCTTGAATGGCTCCACATTTGGCTGGATCGTCCAGCCGATCCGAAAATTCGGTCCCGAATAAAATGATCTTGTAGAATATCAGGATAATATTATTGTCGGGTCCGATTGCTGATCCAGATGGGTTGCACCACTCTCGTACCTTTCTCGTCTCTTGGTTTAATTCAGTTATCTTTGATTCTTGACGAAGTATCTCTGGGGGTAATATCTCGTTAAGATCCACCAAGTTCGTTTCGATTGCTGAGCATGAGGGCAATAGCTGTTCTGCCAAACAAGCCAGTGGACGATATTTGTCGTCAGTCGAAGCTTTTCCTTTGATCACTTCAAGAAAAGTGGCGTAGTATTCGTATGCACTGGAATCTTGTCCATATCCGGCCCATGTAAGACCATATAGGGCCGGAAAATTGTTCTTGATCAGAGTCATTCGGTCATGAAAGGACAGTTCGTAGCAATCGTCAAGTTGCAAACAATAGGACGTGATGGTTACTTCGTCCAATCTCATCATCATTTTCATCTTCTCCGGTGTCAAAGGGATCCCCAAAAATAGAGTCTCGTGATAGCTCTTAAAGTCGTCTAAACGGTTAACAAAGAATTCCAGACACTTTGCGTAGGTAAGATCAATCATGGACTTGAACTCATTGTCGTAATACATTTTCTCCTCTCGTGTAAAAGTCATGGCCAAATCTTGTTGCAGCTTGAGCTTGGGTAAAATTGACGTGGTCCCACTTTTAGAGCGATATCGTTGCAAGATGCGAACCTTCCTCTCTGCTGCCGATAACACATATGCCGGATTCATTCCAGCGTCGAGGCACTTTTGATATCGGCAAAATTTACAACTTTTCCGGGATGTTGAGTCGACAACACAATTGAGGTCCCCGATGCATTGGAAAATGGTTTGGTGATTATTCTGGACACTTCTTCGGAAAAATCCCCGGCAACTCACGCACACTTGCGCTCCATAGTATAAATGTTTCCCAGCCGGACGTCTGCACACGGGACATAGGTGGTTTTTAGATCCCAAGGGTCCATTCAGTGAGGGATTTGCATCAGCAAGCACTTCTTCACCAAGGATGTCCATAATATCATGCTCACTGAGTACATTGGAAACAATCGAGTCCAATGGATCCCCAGGGATAACCATATCGTGAGTGTCCCCCTCCACAAAGCTGAGGATATCAAAATCAGCATCGATCTCCATTATGAAGATGCCGTTCTCTACGCTTGCTTTATTAGAGATCAGTTCTCGACTCCATCTAGTTGAAGCACTCAATCGTCGTTGGCTATGGCCCTATAAAACTGTCAGGCCATCAAAGAGGTCGTGCTGGACGCCTCATCCAGTCTCGAGTCAGGCCCTAGGAATGTTCACAAAGCTTGCCTGGATCGAAGTTGTTGAATCCATGTGGTAGCACACATTTTGAGTGTTGCATCTCCTCCTCCCCATTGAAATAACATCAAGCTGGGCCAGAGCGTTCAGTCTTCTCAAGGAGGAGCTAAGAAAATGTGAATGGAGCAAACATAAATAGCTTTAATCTCTTTGCATTCATTAACATGGAGTATTGCAGTTCAAGTATGAGATATTGCTGGGTTTGTGGTGAGGAATCTAACGAATTATAAGTACTTTACAACGAGTTCAAACGGGACCTGGGACCTCAACAGTGACAACATATTTCTTCACATGTTGAGATTGGGGTTGGGGCAAATTGCAGTCCATTTGTGTTGACTAAATCATTGAAGTCTAACTGAGGAAGTGGCGGACAGACAAGCGAGTCCTAGGCTGATAAACAGTACAATAAACGACTTGAAGGTCTTACATTGTTTTGCCAATCGATAATTGCCGATAATTCGACATCCACCAATAAGAATGTGCTTAAAGTAATGATACATTGCGTTACTTTTTAGACACAAGCTGAAGTGTAAGGGTCAAAGTTAGCTACCCATCCAAATGCATCAACGGGGTCCTTGCAGTGATCCAAAGCTGTTTTTGCTGACTTTCATTACCCACTATTGAGATAAAATGGAAGTAGAATTAATAATCTCTAACAGTTTTTCAGATTTTGACAACCCACCAGTGCTTCCTCGACGCCCAAAGAATGCCAATCACTCAATCAGTCATGGAGCACACATACTTTATTCCTTAAACGGTTGCTATTGCTTTCATCTTTAAAATTCAAATGCGGAACTAATGCTTTTTTTATATTAAATTGTTAAATTAGATTTCCAGACATTGGTTGTCGGACGGCCGACCAATCGGTTGGCTAAACGGTACAATGGATGGTCTCGTGGGAAATGATCGCAAACTTGCTTGTCGCAGTGCTTAGCCAACCAAGTGTCTAGAAATTTCAGTAAAACTATAATTTGTAAGTGCCCAAAAAACTTTCAATTATTTCAAAAAGATGCCTTTCGTTGACATGCCTTAGAGAGCTTCTACAATTGTTAGAATTTGCAACTTTTCGGCTCGCCAGGGTTGGTCATGAAATCGAGCCCCAACTTTCCGCGGGTTATTTCGTTGAACCTGGAGCTGCTCCATGTCTGGTCCGGAGACCACCCAACCTAACCCAACCCACTGACTCGTTCTTCAATGAGGAAAGCGGTCATGTTGTCTATGTTTCTTTCCTTCTTCCCAACTCCCAACTCCCTTCTCTCCATGGCTTATACTAGCTTATTCACTTCATCCAAGCCCTGCCTTCCCTTCGCTCATCACTGATCGGCCAAAACGCCCGATTTGGGCTGGAGGCCAGGCCCAGGCAGTCCTTGAGTGGGCCAGCCTCGCGGGACAGAAGTGTTCATAGGACTGGACTGCTGGTCTATTTTCAGCTTTGCTTCACCAGATTTAATTTCCGTGTTTTATGCCAGTTCGAGGCACTTTCCGTGAAGCCCGAGTGCTGGACAGGGCCTTCGGTGTCAAGACAGACCTCCGAGGATCGGGTTCCAATGGAGGGCACACGTGGGAATGGCGATTTTCGGGTTATGCATGTGCCTGACGGGATGGCTTTAACGTTGCCTGAGAACGAATCTGATGAGAGTAGAAATAATAAGCGATTGTTATCTCCACCGCCTCTCCAGAATGCGGAGGTTCACGCCCCCGCCGGAGTGGAGGTGGAACAAAGGCTCTTGGGGGTGACTAATGATGTTTTGACGGGTGCCGTCGATGACAAACTTGCCCACCCCTATCAGTCGGAGGAGAATGGCTTGGAAGATATTGTTCCAAGTGTCCCCCTGGGACCTAGTGCCAAGCCGGTCTCCAATTTGCCAGAGTTTGATCCTCACCTCAATACTGTCGCTGAGGATATCTTGGAGCCAGTCACTGATACTCCAGTCCAAGTGTTGGTTAAAGTGGCCGACAAGATCTTTCCGCATTTCTCTCTGGCGGATCTGCTATTCTTCAAAGCCACCAATTACTCTCAGTACAACTATGAAAATGGCTTTGATTTGGTTCTTCAAGAGATTGAGGGCCTCTTAGAAGCTACCAATCAACTCATCAAGGATCTGTTGGAGCCCATTGAACACCAAATAACAACCTCCACCAATGACTTGACGCTAAGTCCAAAGATGGAGCAAGTGCTTGGTATGAGTCGACATTGGTGCAGAAGAACTGATCTTCATCCCAGCCTAGCTAGTGACCTGAATACTCTGCTTCCTCAGAAGCTCGGGGATGTGGAAGTGAAGAAAGAATATAATGTGTCCACGTTTTTAAATTATCACAAGAAGAATCTCAAAGAAATGTGTGGCCTTCATAGCCTAGACTCAACGACTCTGTCCAAGTTGGCCTCCTCCGATCTGGGAGCCAATATCAAGCAAGAACAGCAACAGCAAAATAAGGATAATAAGACCTATCCGAAGGTGCCTTTAGCTCTGTGCCAGAAATGTGGTAAAGAAATCCAGGAGCAGGGAGATGTATTCGACCAGGATCTGGTCATTACCCCGGATATCTATGCGGACGACTTTCTCTTTCCTTCGGAATTGGCCTCGAGAAAACGAGGTCGAAAGAAAACCACCAAAGTCACTCGAAAGCGGAAGCAGGTCAAGTATGAAATGGACGATGACTTTGTCGCTCCAGATGATGATGAAGGCGATGAAGATACCCGAGGATTTCACAGCAACAGCAATGGCACCGATCCGAGTGTCAAAGCCGACCCCGACGAATCCAACATTTTTGATGAGAAGCCAATCGACTCTCGAAATAAGGTTGACAGTGTCATAGATCGATCCGAGTCCAAGGATAAGTCCAAGGATAAGTCCAAGAGAACGAAGTTGAAGCGCAGACCGAAATTGGAAATGAATGAAGACGGCGAATACTGTTGTAAACGTTGCAAAGAGGCCTTTAAAGATGAACTGAGTTTCGCTCGCCACGAGACCATTTGTAATCCTCAGAATGTTCCTATCCCCAAGTACGACAAGCTGGGAGAGAACCAATTTCGTTGCAAATTTCGTCTGTGCAACTCCAATCAAGTGTTCCCTTCCCTCTTCAGCCTTCGAAAACATTTCTTTTCCACCCATGTTTCTGAAGAGGATCTCAAGTTCCCTTGTGAGTATTGCGGGCAACGATTTGCTCGAGGAGGAGCGCTTAACGATCACATCACGTCCAAGCATAAGAAGAATCACACTTGTGAAGAGTGCGGCAAGGCCTTCAATGCTCCCAATCGACTTCGAGAGCACATGCTCACTCATACTGGTGCAAAACCGTTTGCGTGTGATTTGTGTGATCACAAGTGTGCCAGGAGTAATGCTCTGAAACGCCATAAGGAGCTTGTCCACAAGAAATTTGAGATTGGAAACTATTTTTGCGACATTTGTGGCCGAAGCTTCAACCAAGAGCGAATCCTTCGCCGCCATATCAACCAAACCCACGAGAATCCCAAAGAGGAGGTTGTTCACCAATGTCAGAGGTGTGACTACATTGCTGACAACAAGAGCCACTTAACCCAACACATGACCATCCATCACAGTGACACGGCCGATGATCAATATCCTTGTGACCAGTGCAACAAAGCTTTCCGGATAGAGAAATACTTAAAATATCACAAAAAGTACGTCCACTCGGGTAAGACCCGAAACAAACGGAGTGGAGGCCTGGGGGGTGAAGGTGACGAAGGCGGCAATTCTCGACCCGAGAACGATCCCGAATCAGGCGATGGTTCGATCGATCTCATGGGAGCGAATGGTCCACAAGAACCACAAGGGCCACAAGGGCCATTGGTTCATCAGAGCCTGGCACCTGTCCAACTTCTCATCCCCAACCCTCCCGACCACCATTCGACAGCCTCCAACTCCACCAATGCATCACCCGGGCCCACTCCCAACCCTCTACAGCAACAGAGGTTCATGAGCCATTTGCCTTACCCACCGTACTCATTCAACTTGAATTAAGGAGTCTCATCTCTGAGGGTCCATCTCGACCACTAAAAGGATACCATTGACCGGCCTAACACATAATCAGATGCAACTTGTAGAATCTAGTGAATACACTATTGGTAGGTGCTTGAAGAGTATTATAGGCATTGCAGGAAAATATAAATGTACATCTTCCTGAGTAGATGGTCGATAATTTATTTCAGTCGCTATTTCTCCCAATGAGTGTTCCACGGTTGGACGTCAGCATTGCCAAAAATGACGAAGACTAGATCACACACCAAGTAGACTCCTGTAGACAAAAGGAAAACGATTCGCCAAGCCGCAAATGTTTGCTGAAAGAAGAAAAGAAAGAATGCCTAAAGCAATCCGATCCACTTTCGCAATTTTTGAAGTGAACACTCACGTTGCCGTTGGTTATTGCACCAGCCACGGCAGGGGTAACGAACCCACAGATATTGGCGAACATATTCGTGATTCCCATCAGAGTACCCGCATAATTTGGAGACAGATCCACGTGATTAACCTAAAACGGTGTAAATTCAGAGCACTAGTTCTACTATCGGAAACTACAGGGTGGCCAAAAATACCTGCAATTTGAAATTGATCAGTAACTCAAATCAATATATCCTGCATACATATCTGAACCTTGGTCATCTGACAACGAACATTCTCTACAAACAAGTTGTACTCATTTTCCACTATCAAAGTGATAAGAGCGAATTTGTGACCCCATCACAAGTCACATCTGTTCATTGCGAAAGCCCTGCCTTGCTATACTTGCTAAATTGATAAACTCATTGCTGCTACTTCCGGCCACCCTGTGAAGTTGAAGTGGTTAAGATTACGTACCTGAAATCCAGAGTAGATGGCTCCGTTGAAGCCAACAGCCACGCAAAGAGCGGCAATGGCCGTCACCCGGTCACAGCCCACAAATGAAAGCCAAACTAAACCAAGGGCTGGAATCACAAACCCAATGGTATTGAATAATTTTCTAGAATTGACCACAGATATCTTCTTGGAAGAGATGAGAAAATCTGCCAAGGAACCAATACAAATCGAGAAGATCCACATGCACAAGTAAGGCAAGGCAGATAGGAGTCCGTTCTGGAATCCAAATATTGTATTGATTAAGGGCTCGGCAAAGCGGGATCAATTTGAGCTTCACTCACTGTTTTTAGGGAGAAGTGCTGAATCTCACTCAAGTAAGTGGGCGTCTCCGTTAGCAAGGTGTAGAATCCCCAGTTTTGTCCGAAATGTACCACAATCAGAGAGAGGAATGGCAAGGATGAGAAGATCTTCAAAAGCGGAGGGAATGGAAGACTGGATTGTTCGTTGTCGCTCGGAATATGGCTTTCAATGTAGTCCTTTTCCTCCTGTCAACACAAAAAAACGACCCGTTTTTTTAATGCAAAAGTACAGTCGATAGTTTTTGGGGTTTAGGTTCGGATGCAGAATCTTTTTATCAGGTGCTAATCATATTCCTTTATGGTGGGGGGTTAAGCTTTTAGTTTAATTTCAGTTTACTTTCAAGAGCCCTCAATTTGCTGTATGAATTTCGCAATTGTTCAAAATCATTTTCACAATGTAAACGGAAGAAGACGAGAGAACTCTAGGTTCTTTAAGGAACGGTTGTCTGATGACTAGAGCCGTAAAAACAATTAAATTCGGCAAAATAGCGGCTAAAAAAGGCTGGAAAATGGCAAAATAGTTGGGAAAATAGTTGAAAAAATACGCGGAAAACAAGCATTTGGTGGTGTATTTCTAGTTTTAGGTACAAGAAGCTCGATTACCAATCTAAAAGCTCTGGACATTAAGCAAACCACAACGGGCCCTAAAAGGTAGCTAATTTGGAAATTGCTTTCCTAAAACTTCCAAAATTGAACGATCTTCCCGTCAATCTGGTCAACCTGAAGAAAATGTTAGCAAATTACTTGGAAGTTATTAATGCTTATGTGAAGCATTCCATCAATAGTATCAGGTTCAAATGGTCTTGGAGAGAAGGCTTCAATACATCAGAAAATGAGAGTGAGACATGGCTAAGTACCTCTACAAATCGTTTTGTTCGACCCGTAAGTGCAGTTCTTCGGCGTGCAGCTGTGAGCTTTGTTGGGACAACTACTCACTAGCCATATCCATGGAGTGTGCCCTAGCTCTCCCTGGTTTGAAACATAACAACGTGATCTCGACGTTTGCCATTTTCTTACGCTTCGTTGTGTTTTGATTTCTCTTGTTGCGTTGAAGGAAGCAGGAACGTTCGAACGAAAGTAGACAAAATGCGAAAAATGGACGAAATGTGTGAAAACGGCAAAAAGCTGGAAAAAGTCGAATGGTCTCCAAATAGTCAAATAGACCCTAAAAAGTCGAAAAACGTGTTAAAAAGCTCTTCGACTTTTTTCACAGTTATACTGATGACTCTTCGCTAATTTTGGGAGGTCACTGACCTAATTTGACTTGTGTTTT
Source organism: Tigriopus californicus (assembly GCF_007210705.1). Lineage (NCBI taxonomy): Eukaryota > Metazoa > Arthropoda > Copepoda > Harpacticoida > Harpacticidae > Tigriopus > Tigriopus californicus. Next base: position 2,017,559 of record NC_081440.1, on the reverse strand, counting down.
TCTTTTCTTAACTGACCTTCATTGAACTGAAGATATTGCCATTGACCTCCAAAGAGTTGTGGCGGTGACGTCATAAGACAGCTATCTGTTGCTTAGAGGATCCCTCCCGTTTTTTCAAGTCAACATGTTGAACCTCTTTCAAGCTTCTGCAAGGCCATGTGTACTCGTACGTAAAGTAGCCACAAGACAGACCAAAGGGTTTTTTTTTGTCACAAATGTGCAAATGGGAATTTATTCTCACCTAATATCTCAGTCCTGTCATTCTTTAGAAACACAAGATTTCAAACACGACTGAAGAATGAAGATGCCCAACTGGCTGGACAAGCACCTAAGTGATTGTACTTTCAATATGATCGAATATCTAATTCAGTTCTCAATGCCGCGGTCAAGGAGTTGTTCTTACTGTGATATTTATTGCTCGTGACATTTTCAAGCTTGGAGCAGCTTCAACTTTTCAAGACTTGCATAAATTTCCAGCCATGGGCAAGGTTAAATTTTGTTCCTTCGATTGGCTGTTTCAGTTACTCAATCTTCATCATGTCTCAGGGTGTATATTGCAAAATCCACGTAATAGCTTAAAATCTGAACCACTATATCTAGTGAAGGCAGGGTGGTCCTAAACTCGTCAATGGTACAGATTTTTTGGTGATAACGGCATAACCTTACACGAAATTGTCGGAAAGTTCGGTATCGTGATGAATCGTGCTCCATCAGTAGATGATCTTATTATAGGCTCATAGAAAAGGTTTTTTTCCATAAATTACATTCATGATACAAGGGTGAGCGGCATTTCCCGAGAGAGAACCATGGTTTTATAAGAAGTACAGCATTAACGATTTGCACAATACTTCGTCAGAGGTCATTTTTTCAAGCAATATTTACAACAAAAGTATATTCGCCTATGATGTTGACAGTAACAGGAACAGTAACATTAGCTTTGGAAATTAGATTGTAACAATTTAGTACGTAAGATAATTGTATTTGAGTCTCTCAAATGAGCGAGGCAGATTTTGGTATCTGAGTTTAGACCCTCTAGCACATTGACCTAAAAGGATGACTAAGACTTGAATGTAAATTGAAAATGATTCCATAAGGCTTAATGGATATAAACAAGTTCAACTGAAATATTTAGTTGCACTTGCTATCAAAACAGGATTTTTTAGCGAACTATGAGCCAGGCCATGCAAAGAGTTCGAAAAGATGAACCGCATTCGGATCAATGAGGAAGTATTGTTCATTAGGACTCGGCGCCGTTACGTCACAAAGTGTAAGCTAAAATTAAAGAAAGACTGCCATTGAAAGAGCGCACAAGCAAAGTCAAACAAGCAGTCCCCGTCAAGGTAAAGAGGCGACGGAGGCGCGAAATTCAAAAATGTTACCAAGATATGACTTTTTCGTGGCAGATTAAGAATTAACCACAAATAGAATCTTTTTTTCACCGTACTCTGGGCAAGAGGGAAAAATTGTTCATACCAGCACATAAAGTTCAAGCCAATTTCCTCACATTTTTACATGTATCGTAAACTTGATGACGGCCAGAATATTAAAATCTCCAAATCAACCCTGCAATGGATTTCCCAGAAGGTCATCTTTTCTTTGATTCAATGATCATTTATCAAACGAAAATGCATGGTCAAGGTTATAAAAAACCGAAGATTTCACCCATGGAAAAGGATGCATTTTCGAAGCTGCCGAGCCCCTATTGATAGCTCACTCACACATTAAAATATAAAAAAAGTTAAGGCAGTGTAGGAAAGGTAGAAGCATCATATAGAAAGGGTTCATCGTCATTCTATATTCGCCTTGCTCTTTCCGTTTCAATTTTGTAACCCACTCTCTGTGTCATCAAATCTGATGTATGAGTGCTTCAAACAATAAATGCAATTAACGGTTTTAGATTACCAACACTGTGGAGTGCTTCTTTCCCGTATGCAACTAACATATTTCATACTTTACTATCCATTCCTAGGCATGAATAAAGTTTGCAAGCTTGATTAATGTTGAAAACAAGGTTGGGAACCTAATGTTTTCAAATCTGTGTATAGCATTAACCATATTTGGAAAAAAAAAACTTTTTTGGTCTTTTCATAACCATAAACGAAACCCTAAATAAAGCATCATCCTCACCATCAATTCGTGAATTTCTTTAAATATTTGCCACAACAAAAAAGTTATGATCACTGTCGAAAAATTTTGTTGCTTCTTACAGTAAGTCTTGTCATTAAACGATTTTGCACTTCTTACCTGGGATATTCTGGGATGCTCTGCTGGCGAGTTAAAGCAAAAGAAGATCCAAAAGCCAAACCAAACGATGCCCAGTGCACCAAACACGTAAAAGACCGACTCCCAACCCAGGTCATCTGCCAAGTATCCACTTACAGGCAAAGACACCACTGTCCCCGCCTGAGCTCCTATTCCAATCAATCAACACTCTTTTAAGATCAGAATGTAATCTTCCAGGTTAGCCAATAGTGATCTTACCCGCCCAAATGAGAGAACCAAGTCGACTTCGCTCCTTGGGAGGGATCCACTTGGCAATCATGGCATGCATAGAGGGGAACGTGACGCCCTAGAGCAAGTAATGAACAACTCATGTGATTGAATTCTTGCCAACGAACCAATTTAAAGAGACAGTCAACCACTCACTTCTCCCAGTCCCATGAGGACGCGATTGGCCACCAACCATCCCACTCCAGCATGAGCACTCACGGGCGTCAATAGAGTGAGCACGGCAGTGATGAGCGTGCCCAACCCGAACATCCACTTGCCCCCGAACTTTTCAGCTAGAATGCCCGCAGGGATCTGTGTGATTATGTACCCGTAGAAGAAGGCTCCCAAGATGGTTCCCTGGGTGTTGGAGTCCCAATCGAAATCTCCCGGGGAGCTTTCGCCCGTGTCTTCAATTGGACAACTATCCGACTCACTGGTAGTGTTCGATTTCCCTGTAAGACAAAGGGTCACCCACTCATCCAGGGTACTACCACTTAGTGGGTAAACGTTATTCTCCACCGATTAGTTGGCGGTGCTACTTTTTTAACTTAACCTCTACTTATCAAACCTAACCTAACCTTACCTAACCTAACACGATATTAATAGTCCTTAAAGTCTCTATCTAAACCTTTCTAACAGTTTGTCACAAATTTCGAAATGAGCACCGCCAACTAATAGGTGGAGAATAACGTTTATCCCACTCAGTGTAACAACGGCATAAGCCAATACTTACCGGCCATGGCGACAATGGCCACGGACAAGTTCACCCTCATGGCATAGACATTGGCAAAGCCGAAGAAAGCGATCAGTGCGAAAACGTATCGGGACTGAATCCATCCTTTAAAAAACAGGGTTCACGGTCTCTCGTTTTCACTTGCCAGGTCAACTCGTGATTTTAGGATCAAGTGCGCTGAACAAACTGGTTGGGCTTACCTTTTGGTTTGGGAACCTCGTGAGGAGTGAGACCAGTGGTTGATCCATACGAGGATCTCTTTTCAGAGTCGGACATGTTTCACCCTTGCAGCTCCGAAGCGTACTCGAAAGCTGGTAAATAGATTAGGTCTCTCGCACAATCTCGTTATTTCGAGGCCTGACTGACATGTATTGCGAAAGTTTGATCAAAAACAGACAGCAACTCTCCTTGACAGTTATCAGTTCACCTGTTTCCTGAGATTGATTTACAACACGTCGATTTCAGAGACCTTGACTTTGCTGATTGGAAACGGACGGACTTGAAACAAATGCGCGTGCGTGCTCATCTCCTCCTTCATTGAGGTATGTATCTAGGCATGCAACCTTCCACTATGCTCATGCAAATCATATAGATTACAGTGATGTCCTTGCGACCTATCTACGCTCATTTGTGGGGGCATGCCCCTCTCTTATTGCTCTATGTAAAGTTTTTCCAACAAGTACCATTTTTGCCACATGTTCTTATATTTGTCCATATTTGTCCGTATTTGTCATGCTTACAAAAGTTACAAAAACAGAGTGTCCCGCATTTACACGTCATTCCACGATTGAAGGCTGCCACTTCCAAGGAGAAGGTAGATGATATTACAGAAGGCATAAAATCCACTTGAAATTAAAAACACCGTTCGCCAGGCTTCGATAGTTTGCTGTAATGAAATTCATCATAAACGCGAGTGTGTCCTTTTACAACATTTCAAAATCAATTGTCTATGCGTGGGGGATAGGTTAGTGAAGGGCTAAAAGAGATTGTTCGACAAAAAGAAAGAATGTGTTTGCTCGCGAATCATTGAGTCTTGTAAAACAACACAGTCAGCAATGAAGTATGCTTATGTCAAAAAATACGTGTTTGTTAACAATGCTAAGTAAAGTGTGTTAGGTCTAATCCAAATCAAATACATGCTTAGCTACGTCGATCGTCTGCAAGTTCGATTATAAGATTTGGGCATTTGATATGAAACACCATTTCCCTTGTATGGCATCGGGTTCTCTTTTTTCAGTGCACCTTATTTAGGGCTGTATAAGTATTGGTGCTGGGACGATTCTTTTATTTGCCCGAACTCACCGATTCGGCCACAAGACTGGAGTTGGGCAGAGGACTCGAGTACTTTAGCTGACCCAAGTCCACAAAAACACTATTTTCATTTTACTTAACTCAAACAGACAATATGAACGCTGTTCAAAATCTTTAGCCTGACATGGTCAATTCGTGAAGGACTTTGACCCGTTGCTGAATAAATCCAATACAAATAAGTCTAATTTATTATGAAGAGACTCGAGTCCGGTCAATTTCACCAAATTCGAGTAAAAGCCTCTAACGCACTCGAACTCGAGTCCGGGCTCACCCCAACACTAATAAATGCGTACAAGGGGGCTGTATGATATCTGGAATGCTCTTTTCATAATATTTTTGATTGCACTAACTGACTTGACTTTCCTGGTATAGTTTCGTCTGCGTAAAGTTAGTGCGAGATATTTTATGCAATCTCGATGAAAGGGCAAGCATATTTATATCCATTAGGAATAGCAATGTGTTTGAAAAGGTATTCTTACATTTTGGTCAGTGATCGCCCCTGCCACATAGGGTGTGACGAAACCGCAAATATTGGCGAAGAAATTCGTTATGCCCATGAGAGTGGCCGCATAATTGGGAGATAAGTCCGTGTGATTGACTTGAAATCCAGAATAAACCGCCCCATTGAGGCCAACGCTCAAGCTCAAGGCCACCACAGCCAAAGTCCGATCACAACGCACAAAGGCCAACCAGATCAAGCCAAGGGTGGGGCCAAAGAAAGCGATGGAATTGAAGAATTTTCGCACGAACACGATTGAGAAGCCTTTCTTGGAGATCATAAAATCAGCTAGGAATCCCATTGGGATTGAAAAGAGCCACATCAAAAGGTAGGGCAAGGCCGAGAGAAATCCATTCTGAGGAGGAGTTCCCAAGGCTTATTGAAAAAATTTTACGCCAAAAGCGAGGGGAAATTGTTACCGTTTTCAGAGAAAAATGCTGAATATTGTTCAAGTAGGTGGGCGTTTGAGTAAGAAGGGTATTAAAGCCCCAATTTTCACCCATGTGAGCCACAATTAAGGCAATGACGGGCCAAGATGTCATGATCTTTAGTAAAGGTGGAAACTTTCGTTGTTCTTTTGGATTGGACGCTGGTATATTTTCCCGAATGTAGGTTCTCTCTTCCTGGGGAGTGTAGGTGCATGTTGTAGACAAAGGTATGAGATTATCATGTTTTTTAACAAGTTCACCTGCGATATTCTGGGATGACTGGAGGGCTCTTCATATACCAGAAAGCACCAAAATACAAACCAAATACATCCAAGACTTCCAAAAACATAAAAGATCCAATCCCACCCCAGTTCATCTGCCAAAACTCCACTTATTGGCAACGAAATCACCGTCCCAGCTTGACCTCCTGCAACATGCTTAGGTAATCTCGGAGAAACAATCACGTGCAAAAATGGCACTCAATTCTAACCTGCCCAAATGAAGGCTGCCAATTGACCTTTTTCTTTGATAGGCAACCATTTTGCAATCAGTGCATGCATGGCAGGAAAGGTCACACCCTAAAAGTTGAACCGATTCAAAGTCTCTTCTTGGAAAACTGATTAAAATTTTAGGTGCAACTTGTATTTGAATTTACCTCCCCCAATCCCTCGAGGACCCTAACTGTGATCACATAAGGAATGCCAGCCCTTGCTGCCAATGGCGTGAGTAGGGTGAGGACGGCCGTACAAAATGTCCCCAATCCAAAGAGCCATTTCCCTCCGATTTTTTCCGCCAAGATGCCTCCAGGTATTTGCGTAGCGATGTAACCGTAAAAGAAAGCACCTAGAACAAGGCCTTGTTCCCTTGAGCTCCAATTTAGGTCACCCGGATGATCCTAGGTCGGCGCTCAAGGGTATTTTCACTATCACAACGAATGCATTTCCTATTAAGCTTACCCCCGACGAGTCGTCAATATCCTCTGGAATGGAGCATTGCTCTCCTGAGGCCCCCGAGTTGCTGGAAGCTGAAACGCATGGTCCCCTATTGATCACATGTTTGTAGGGAATACTGGCTTCAGAGCGAATCAACTTACTTGAATTGACCATAGCCACTATGCCCACCGACAGATTGGATCTCATTGCGAATAAATTGGCGAACCCCAAAAATGCCATGACGGCAAAGGTATGACGTGTACCCCAAGAGCCTTAAGAGGGTTCAAAGAATAATAAAAGTAACACAAAATTCGATGTCCGTTCACTCACCCATGCTGAATGCGAAAGAGTTGCCAACCCAATATTAAGATGATATGAATACTGATTAGCAACTATGATTGTTTCATAAGAATGCTCATTCAAGCGAGTTTCTTATCTTGCATTTTTAATATTCGCGCCAATTTCAACAGCTAACATTTGTATAAACATCAGAAATTGAAAATATCAGCCCCTTCACTTCAAGTACAAAAATGCATTCCAGCATGATCCCAACTAAGTCAACAATTTCTGCAGACAATAATCCTCCTTGGTATTTAGAGGATGACGATAGCATGGACGACGATTGGTTTTACTCATCCATCAAACGGTAGAAGCAAAATGAAATGTGCTTTGATATCCAAGACAATTCGTGTTTTCCTATCATTCCAGATATCAGCAGATATCCATGTTTCATCTATCTTGCGATATCCAATCGTTGGATGTCTTGGCTCGAACTAACCTGCTTGTCTTGGCTGGAAAATTTGATTTGGAGCAAATTGAACTTGCTGTGTACGAAATCCCAGAGAAACTGACGGCATTATGTCCTTTGAAAGAAGGTTTACTTCATCAAAGAGATTTTAGTTTCGTGGCTGGATCCAGAACTTTATCGCAAGATCCCGTCATTCAGGTTGTTTGAATGAATTAGTTTACTCATTGTCAGGAAAGTTTTGGATAGAAATGACTTCTTTTTCACATATCTTACAGGTCAAGTTTGTGGATGTACCGGGATTGTTGAAAGTGATTTTGTTGCAGAAATTCAAGATCTCGTCATGGGAAAGAAAAACAGAGACTGGTAGGGATTGATTCAGTCAGGTTGCATTACGTGCATTACAAACATAATTAAGGGCTTTTTTTCAGATTTACTGGTGATATCTCAAGAACTTGACTTAGACCGAACACCACATTTCATGGATGTGTCGAATAAAATCATTGTGATAAGTGAAAATTCAACAATGACTGTATTGAACATCTGCCAACTCCAAGTGCTTCACAAGATCACGCTCACCAACAGTGTGAATGGGTGTTCCTTGAGCTCTTCCAACTTGACAATCTGTCTTTCAAATGGAACCGTGGTTGACTTTAACCCAGATACTATGAAAAAAGTGAGGTCCACATCCGTGTCAACTTCATTTCCAAAAATGAAGTGTTCTTCCATGAAGAAGAGCGGTCCATATCAGTTAGCTTTCATCTCTGAAGAAGACAATTTATTCTTTTTCAAAGAACATGATCCAGTCCCAGAAGCTCCATTTCACCCTCATCCAACTGGTTTGTCGAATATTTCCGCCATCAAGTGGAATAGTGATGGGACATTGATTGTTTCCAGCTTGTCTCAAGTGATTATTTTTGAGGTGGAAGTATCCAAATTGACCCAGATCTTCGTTCATGACGCTCATAAGAGTTTCATAATGGATTGCATCCCTCATCCCACTGTACCCAAATTATTGTTTTCTAGCGACTCCAGAAAGCGGCTTCATGCTTGGTTGTACAATAATGAAAATAAATGACAACTGAGGAGCCTATGCAGTCACTTCCGCGGGTGAAGTAACAATTAATGATAAATGCATAAAACGGGTGAGAAGCAGAAGTGTTGCGTATTCCAAAAAAGGGCTCAGTAGAACTCTTTAAAATTGCTCACAATACACGACATCACGGGCCCAATTGCCGTTTCAACAAGATACCTGCGAGACGAAACAAGGCAGAGTGGGTGAATCTGGTTGAACATAATTCAGCCTCAATAGTTCTAGTTGAAAAAGAATTACCAATTATTTTTTATTTAAATGAAGTTTAAAATTACGGTAATCGCATTCATGTCGATGTCGTTCAGAGTAGCTATTGGCTTTCTAACACATGGTGAGATATGTACTGTTTAAAGGGATAAAATATCAGTAGTCAAAACAAGGCAAAAACACCACCAAAGGCACTTTTTCCTTTTCATAGCCTTTGTCATGCCTTGGAATATCCATCATCAACAGTTGTAAGTCTTAGCGAGGTAACTACAAATACCCTTCCGTTGCCTTGAGTTGGTGTGCCTTTTCCGCATTATGATTAAATTGTAAATAGCATCCAATAAATGATAATCCTAAAATAAATACGAACGGCATGTTATGAGCCAAAGTGAGTTGCTTAGACAGAAATTCTTTCCCCATTCCAGAAAGTCAATAATCACATACGTTTAAGTCAGAAGTACGCTCGTAGTTGTTATGCTAGCAATAATTTATATTTTTGGGAAGGTATGCAAACTATCACATGAATAAAGTCATATTTTGAGACGAGTCAAATTCGGCGATCAATAGCATAAGATGACTCTGGCTACTTGGCCAGATCTAGCTCTATTGGTCCTTAGTTGGATTAAGCAGGGACTCTAAAGCAAGGAAACGACACGGTTTTCCTTCGTCCGCCAAGTTAGGCCATTCACGGTGCCCAAATCCATTAATTTTGAAAAATGGACGAGGGGAGCAACATGGTATCTCGTTTTGAATACAACAAGACCGGGACTATTAGAAGATAGTAAGCGGGAATTGTTTCAATTGTTCATTTTTGGGCTTAATTCATGTTTTTTTCTACAATTTTTATATATTTGGTCTACCAACGAATTTGAGTTGGCAGACCGAGCTAGTCCTTGAATGTAGGGTTGATCTGGAATGCTATCTAAAAAATGGTCCAAGTCTGACTTGAAAGATGTTACCTGATCAATAAGGCCTACCGATTCCCTAGGAATATTAGAGAGAAGCAAATTGAACAATGAAAGAGCCCGGGAATGAAGAGATGTGGACTTCATTCTTGGAACTAGCTTGGATTCTCGAAGACTTGAAGGTGCTCTCAAAACGCACATTAAGCGTGAACAATCGACTTGTAAAGACTTTTGCAAACCTGCTGAACTCATTGGAGCCCAAATGGGTGAAGCATATTCAAGATGTGGCAGAACAATCGACTTGTACGGAGTTATCATCGTGATGCTATCTCTGGACTTAAACGTGCGATATATCCAACCACGCATTTGAAAAGCTTTACCCTCCTTTAACTGGATATGCTCATCGAACTTTCCAATATTTTGGATGACTACACTTAAATCTTTCATAGATGAGACCTGCTCAATAACTTTACTTCCACTTTCTACGAGTGGAGTATTCAAACGAGTTGACCCGAAGGTCATTGCGCAGAATTTCATTCCGTTCAAGGGCATATTGCTCTCAGTAACCCAAGAGTAGATTATCTCTAGGTCCTTTGCAAGGCTAGTCGAATCTTGGCCATTCCTACCAGAAAATAACTTTGTATCGTCAGCATAAAAAGAGAGACTGACAGTAATACTAAGCTTTTGAAGCGGGGCAACGAATATTATAAAAAGGAGGGGCCCTAAGATCGAACCCTGGGGAACACCTGACTTGACATCATGTATATCACTAAGAGATCCCTCGACTTTAACAATTTGCTTCGTTTCCTGAATGAAGCTTCTTATCCAATTGAGAACCTTGCCTTGGATCCAATGGCATGAAGTCTATTCAACAAAAGACCATGACATACTGTATCTGAGGCCCTGGCAAAATCAAGATAGACAACATCAGCTGACTCGTGTCTTTCCAGCTCCTGAATGACTTGCTCTAAGTGCTCAATGAGATGGGTAACCGAGCAAAAATGTGCTCGGAACCTGTGCTGGTTAGGAGGAAGGACTTCATTGACTTCAAAAAACTCAGCAAATTTGGACTTCTCAAACACCTTCGCAATATTTGAAGTGAGAGAAAGCGGCCTATAGTTACTGGGGAGCGACTTATCTCTCCCTTTAAAAATTGGAACAACTTAAGCCAACTTTAGCAAAGAGGATGGAAACTTGCCCTGATCCAAGATGCAACGCATCAAGTACGAGAAAACAGGAGCAAGAACCAGTGAACATCTCATCAGAAACTGAGATGTCATTTCAACTCTTTTGAAAGTTCGTCATGATTCACTCATTGGTCAATGGCCATACGTGATTATAACAAAGAATTCGATTGTAGGCGTGTTTGTGCAATCCGTGGCTGTTATCATCTCGAGTCTGAAAATTGCTTCAAGTTTTTTGATAGTTTTCTCAGTGAAATGGCGCCACTTGCCAATTCTTTCTGCATTTGTGGTTTTTAGAGAAAGTTTGTCATTTGTGCATTTGTTTTCTGGTACAATTTTGCCACTAAGTCTTCTCTTTCTTGCTTTGAATATCTGCTTTATTTTAAGACTCGTTTAACCACTAACAAGCCAATGGAAAGATTAACCTTTGCCCAATGATATGGCAACTAAGTTCAAGCCTTACTTTTGACATGCACATTAATTGATCCCTGCATCGAGCACACAAACACACACACACATCAAGTCTTGACCCGAAGTCAAGAGAATAGACGGAATTTGCCTTGCTCCTTATCAGTTTTTTGCCAATTGGTTATGCTTAAAATAGAAATTCATTTCTAATCAGGAATATCACATGACAATTGACCAATGACCGATTACTCATGAAGTCGGATCCCATAATCAAAAGCAAAGGACGATTCTGGCTCCTTTCCCACCTCTGGCCCTATTAGCCCTCAATTGGATGTTGAATGTCCTTTTCTCCACAGTGAAGATTTTGTCGCTAGATAATGACCCGCAAAATTTGGTTCTTTCGTCATCAGAGTCTTGGTCTTGGTCGTCACCGGGATTATCGTTAACAAGATTCTTCATGGAAAGGTGATCAACACATGAACCACTTGAACCTATGCCTTGCAGCTCGAAAGTGCTGCCATCGATTCTCCCATCAGCTTTTGTTCCTCGAGGCAGCTAGAATAAATGACATAACATAAGATTCAATTTCTTTGTGAGTGTCACTTCAACATAACTCACCGAATTTACCCAGGTACAAATATAAGCCACATTCTCTGCTGAGGGATAACCAGAGGTGTCATAGTTTGGAGTCTTAAATTCATAACATCCGGGAGTGTCGGGAAATTGGATAGGAATTTTAGATTTGACCACGCGTTCACTAGGATCAGAAGCCGGGGGGCAGGTTTGGCTAGGGTCCGTTGTCTCTGGCCAGGGCATCAACGGGGCCGTGGAGGCGTCAAATTGGGCCAAAAAGTTGCCAATATTTGCAAAGGAGCCACCTATTTAGAGAAGATTTCCAGAGGAAAGAGTTACGTGGGGTGTTGTTTTAACGTGTTTGAAGACATGTCTAAATCTACACAAATAGACAAAGGGGGATTAGTTACCAGATTTCTTTTGAACATGCGCACTAAAGGATAAATTGATAAAAAATCAACAAGTTAATAACAAATGCACATTGTTACAATTTTAAAGATTAACATTATTTTCAACATCAGGTACAACTGACTTAAAGTTGTGCAAATTTGCGTCAAGGATCAAGGATGTAAAAAAGAATAGCCATTAAAAGCGGACGAAGTGAGAAAAATTCCGCATTATCCTTACCTGGTCGAAATGGAATAGCGGCAACTAATGTCTGACTAATGGTAAAGATCAAGATCACGTGGAAGCCAATCATACTTTGAATAGGTTTGGATAGTCCACGTCCTGCAGGAGGTAGGTACACGCTTATTGGATACGTAATTCGAAAGATTTGATGCAATATCTATTAGGCGACTTGAAAATAATGTCGCTTTTGCTATCTTTAAGAAAAATCTAAACCACCCAGAAAAAGAAGGCCATTTTGCATTCTACAACATTACAAAAGTGTGACAATTAGAAAGTCTTTCTTCAAACCAAATTACTCTTGAAGATTAATTTGGTTTTTATTGTTTAATGAAACATCTTACGTAAATATTGCATCACTTGGAAACGTTATCTTTTGCTTACCAGTAATGGTATGGTAAAGTCGATTGATCATTTAACTTGCAAAAGTATAACTTGTGAAAAAACTCGGTTGTTAGAAAAGGCTCAAATTCTTAATTTATGCTAAAATTACTATTTCAGATCAAGCTCTATTACATGGTTAGTGAAATGTTTTTACCGCATTTAATTTTACTAACACGGCCGCACACTAAATTTTCAATGATGCTAAGCTATGTTACAAAGTTCAAGACAGCTGACCTCCTGTGATAATGTTGGCACCGTAGCACTATTCTTGATTAATATCAGAATATCGCTTCTATAAACAGGGTTACGTTTTGAAATTATTATTGAATTTCATCCATGCATTGTTGAGATTAAGGAGTAACATTGTCGCCACTTTTGGTTCTTTAGGTTGGGTCAGCTAAAAGTTTTGGCGGAGGTTTTGAATCACTTCTCATCATCAATTCCCTGCCGATATCAGATGAAAGTAAAGTGAACAAAGAAGAAGCCAATAAAGAAGAGATAAGAATTTGATTGATTAAACTAATCCTGGATTCTCGAGGGGTTGAAAGTGCCCTCAAAACGCTCATTAAGCCTGTATGGTCACTGCTATTGGCTCTAAAACACTGAGTTGGGACAAGGCTCTTGAATGCTTTAGAAAACATGAAGCAACGGATAGATACGTTGCGTACCTTCTCTGAATACTGTAATAGCAATGAACTGGATTGAAAACTCGTATGCTTAACTCTTCATCTAAGACCCTTGGCCCGCAGCCAAGTTCCTGTTATGAAAAAGTCCCTTAATTCGTTACTGGAACCTTTGGACCGCTCTGCATCACTCACAGCTTCATGTTACATTCCTCAGAATTGTCTCGTTTTTTATAGCTTGACGTGAATTTTATCTAGACATGAAAATGTATACATAACTTAGCTTCAATCTTATTGAGTTACAAGTTCCAAGTATGGAACGATTGGCTTACCTACAATGTACAATTCTGCAAGATGAAACCACGATTGATGTTTTCCATGTGGAGGAGGAATATTTTATACCACAGACTGCCAGTCAAGCCAGTGCAGTTAAACAAAAAAAATCGTCCAATTTTGCGACTAAGGAGATTTCACTTTTCATGGATTTCATGATTTTACTATATTTGGAATGACTCAAATCAAAGACGACTGAATTGGGAGATTCATTGGTCCGTATTTTCATACATCAGAATGACTTCCATCTTTTTAACTAGATTCTGTGGGTTTTTTTAAGCCAAGGATCGGACAGACCAAAGGAAAGTAATAGCAAGAAATTATAAATTATAAATATTCTTGCTTGAACCTTTGAGGCCCAGATTGTTGTATTAACTTGCATTGGTAGAAGACTTTGATCTTAACATCTGAAATTACTTTGAATGGTGAAAAACATCGCAATCAAGTACAATAAGAAAAATGTCAATAATTGATTGCGTCCGTCACTCTTGATTTGAGCAAACCACAAAGGTACAAAAATTGCACAGGTTTGTGATATTGCACATTTTGACAATAGCAAGGGGTATTCATTGCACTTTTTGACATTTACCACCAGTGAGGGCAAGATATCGTTTCACAACTTGATTTCTAGATCCTTAATGATAGCCAGGTTTGTGAAAACTACGCCAGGGACTTTTGCATGATTCACCAAAAACCATATTTTATCACCGTCTTGCTTAGCGCCGCCTTTAAGCATAAATCACCTAAAATGCCATTTGCGACCAATTCAAAACACATTTTTATTTTTTGGCGATAGAAAAAAAATCAGTCAAGTTCGTCTTGAATTTTTTCAAGCTTTTCTGTTTTGATGGACTTTCTTATAAATGATTGATAGCTATTTATTCAATAGGAGGGTCTTTCTTTGCGTGCAGTATTCAACAAAGTGAGGCTTGAAGAAAGTCGATACCCTGAACGCGTGCGCCATTTAATTCCGTCGAGTTTGAAGAGAAGACGGAGGGCTTACCCGAGCTTCTGTTCACCCGAAAGGACATTATGAAATGGCGAACCAGTTCTACCGACTATTTGAAATCCGAACTTCAATAAATTACATGCAAAGAAAGCAAAGAAATTTCCAATGTATGATTTTCATTTGAAACCGTTTAAAGCCAAATTAGGCGAGAGGAAATGTTCTTTCTATTTACAAGTGACCGGAAATGAGCACAGAGCCATCAAATAAAGTTTCTTACAGTTGCGTTTGGTTTCCTTTGGTGGCATGAAAGTGAACATTATACCTCTGAAAACCGATTCTCAGGAAAAAAAAATCTATCTTGCACCTCACCCTTGCCATGGTTTATTTTTAAGAATGTTATTTCTTATGCCTGAATATTATGCCTTCGAGGCTTTTTTGACAAAAAAGATTTGAAAAGCATCAAAAAGTCATATTTTGCTTGCATGTACTAAATCAATTGTGTTGATATATCAAAACAATCAAGAAAAATATATCGTCGGAATTAAGGGCTTATCAATTCTACATTATTTCATTGATAACTGGTTGTATTGTCAAAAAGCTAATGTGATATACCTAGGGTGGGTAGAATGAATGAATGTTTTTTGGTCTTCGGGAGTAAAAATTTTTGAAATGGTGGGATAGGATATAATTAGTTGGGCCGGCCAAAACTTGCAGATAAATATGGTATTTATTGATACCAAATTTGCCTCGAAAATTAACCGAATTTCCACCAAAAATTGCATAGAAATTTTCTGAAATATAGGCATCAACTCTGGGGGTCTGTAAGGGCTATTTTTCCCGTCCATATCAGACAAAATGTATATGAAAAGGAAAATTATATCATAATATCTTCCAGCACCTGGATTTGAGGGTGAACTCCGTAGGTAGCAGGGCCTTGCCTTGTCCATTGTGCCTCCTGCCCTGATCGGTAGGCCTCGGAAGCAAAATTCTTTTTGAGGGCCAAATAATCAGTAACAAATTTGAAAGCACGGAAGAACTT
>NC_081440.1:1948831-2002056 GCF_007210705.1 Tigriopus californicus | reverse complement strand
GGTTTAAATACATTTCATAATTTCAAAATCTTAAAAATCAAAAGCCCTCAAAGTTGTCTCGTAACAAGGACCGGCAAATTGATACCCTAAACCATGCAGATTTCTAGATCAAATTTTCTTCGTCTGGGTGAAGAATAAATGTAAATACTTTAAAATTTAATGTTTTGTGTTTTAAGTATTGAGATTCCAATTGCATTTTCAAGAAAAGATTGAGCTTTTGCCACCAGGACAAGCAGGAATAACGTGAGATTTAGAGAGCATTTATTTTATTCCGACAAACCTAGAAGATTGGGCCAATGCAGTATTTAAAGAAGGTGCAGAGGGTATCTTTTACCATATGTCTTCAAGAATATCCATGAGCTCTTTCCTCAAGCAGGTTTTAATAATCAATTGCAATGAATATAAAGGTTTAAAGTTTTAATGTTTTGAGCCCTCCAAAGTATCCAGGCTAGTCAAAACATTCAAGCACTTGCTTCTTTTTGGGCTCCTTCCATGTTGAATTGTTAAACTTTTTAAATGTGTTTCCTTGATCCTCCCTCTAATATGAGGTTGATTAGATACTCAGTTCATTTGATCCGTCAGTTCCCTCCTTTTGTGTGCGTTTGTGAAACCACATTGGTTTTAACATGATTTGAGAAGATACCAGATATAAGCACGAGACAACCAAGTCCAACGTTTTGATAATCCCGAAATAAATCTTTGTGTGAAAACCCCATCACATTGAATGCAGATAAAAAGAGCTATTTAAGATGAATGGAATACATAGGCATTAAAGTACAAAAAGTGCTTTGTGCTAAGGAGATCTGAAAAAATAATCAGGCAATATTATTGCCTAGGATTTTTGAAAATTGTTCACAAATATAGATAATTTTTGCTGAAATGGCTCAAAATGCACAATAAAATGCAAAAAAATGTCAATTATTGATTGCTCTTAAATTTGCAAAATTTGCAGATGCAATAATTTTGCAGAAGAATATTGGTTGTGCAAGTTTTATGCAAAATTTGCACAATATGCAGGATGCAAGTTTTGGCTGGCCCTAAAAATAAGACTGTGGAACTTCATAAGCCATAACGGCTTGTTTTCGTGAGGCCCCTTGTTCTGGTGTCTATTTTTACATTACAAGCATTCGATTCGCCACACCGTTTTGGACCTAAGGACTTGAAGAGGGACATAATTCAATTTTGGAGGGTTAATCGGTCACTCCAAAACTACTCGCACTATTGACATGCCAAACAATTAAAGTTTGCACAAACAAATGAATAGGAGCTAATGATTTGATCTCTCAGGCACCCAGTGCATCGTTTGAGAGTTGCTTCGGGGTCAAATTTAACTTGTGCTTTGCATGATGTGCGTTCCATTCATGGGCGAAAAGAAAATCTGGCAGTTTTTGATGCTAGGTTTGTCTATGTCTAACGCATGTAAAGTTAAGATAAGGTAAAGGTAAAATATACCGCCTCTTGCACCTTGTGATTGAAGTTGTGCATAATATTCGGGGATAACTCTTTTAAGCAACTAAAACATACTGTATTTCAAGCACTTTTCTTTTCCCAAATCTGCAATTCTTAAGACATTTTTTGAGTTTTTTGAAGTATGCCGTTGTATGAGCATTACGTTTTGCCATTACAACCCATTTATCGCTCTCTTCTGAACGGTGAAAAGTCCATTTAGCGAAGAACCGTGGCTCAAAGATTCGAGACAATACTCCAGCTTGCTTTTAATTAGGGTGTTATATAATATTAATCTAAGGTCCGATGATAAAGCATTATTAGACATGAATAAGGTGCAAGGATCTGCCTGAAGTATTTACTTAGATCATTTATATGCTCTTTCCGAGACAATTTATCGTCAATTAGCACCCTAAGAAACTTTACCTAAGTAGCGATAGCCATGTTCAAAGCTGTTCGATTATATGCCCGTTGCTTGTTAGCAAAAAGTCATGGCTTTTGCTTCTACGGGAAGGGATCTGCAGCATCAGTTTCGTCCTTTTTACATTAATCGCCAGCTTGTTGCTTTTAAGCCATTTCATCAGGCTGTCAAAACCAGAGTTGCATTCCACCTCCATTTGTTTCAGATCATTGAAAAAGTATTGAAGGGTTGTATCATTCGATAGGAGAATAGTTTTAAATGTTGTTACCATCGGAAGGATATGAATATAAATCTGAAATAAAAGTGGGCCTAATATACTTCCCTGAGGTACGCAACAGGTCATAGGAATAAAATTAGAAACGATGCCATCCAATTGCACATTGTTCCCGTCCGTTAGTGTCACAATGCTAACTCTGTACAAGTTGATTGTTCAGCCAAATGTTGAATATGCCTCGCCCATTTCGGCTCCAACGAGTTAAGTAGGTTTGCAAAAGGTGAAACAAATCCATGTGTTTCACTAGGAACAATACAGGAATGAGAGAGCTCTCGTATTGGGAGAGACTAAAAAGGTTGTGACTGTACAGTGTTCAGATAAGGTTCGAAAGGTATCTGATACTGTACGTCTTCAAAAGCATCCATGAGCTTTGTCCCAACCCATGATTTAGGGTCAATTGTAGTGACCGTAGAGGCTTAATGTGCGTTTTGAGAGCACCTTCAAGCCCTCGTAAATCCAGGCTAGTTCGAACAATGAAGTCCACATCTCTTCTTTTTCGGGCTTCTTCATTGCTTAATTAGTTTCCCTCTAATATTCGTAGGGAACACGTAGTAGACCTTATTGATCCGGTAGCATCTTTCAAGTCAGACTTGGACAAATTTTTAAATAGCATTCCAGATCAACCCTAAATTCAAGGACTAACTCGGTCCGTCAACTCAAATTCGTTGGTTAACCAAATATCATATAAAGATTAAAGGGTAATGAATAGACGAATTATAACCTTTCATTTTAATAGTTCGGGGGATTACATTTCCTGTAACTCTTAGAAAAGCCCGTGAAAACCCAAACCAAAAAAATGTACTTGTTCTCGCCTAATGAGACGTTTCAATGCACTTGATGGGCAATATTTGCCATTAGTGATCGAGCCATTCATTGAAACTTGGGAAGACAACCAAGAAATGTGGATCACTTGCTGATGAAATGTAATCCATGTCAAAAAACAGCTATCTTAAAAGAGGATGGGTGATCATTTGACACAACTTTGAGAGCCTTTATCATTTCTCAAAACGTCCCCAAGTCAAAGTGGACTTGATGGCATTCGAAGAGACGTGGCCTAGTGGTTAATGCAGTTTCCTGGCATGAGATCGGTCCAATTTTTTTTTATTTAGAGTGCTAGTGTCGGAGGGATGAGCCTCGCCCGGCGAGCGAAGCCAGCCATCACATAGTCCATTTCAAAATTCCGTGAGGCAGTTTCATGTCTGGTATCAGTTTTTGGTTTTTCGTTTGTGGGTGGGGTTAGTGTCTAAAATTTTCCTTTGAAGAAAGGTTGGGGAGGAGAATCGAACCAAGGACCTCTCTCACCCCATTAAAGTGCGCTAACCACTACACCACGTCCACTCCAAAGCTATTACCAAGAAAAAAAATTAGATTTGTACTCCACACCACACACAATTACAAATGGAGAGCCAATCTGATACCGGAGTTGACACTGAACAATGGAAAAATGCAGGAATTACATTATGGGTTAGGATCAACTATCCGACCCAAGCCCCTCATAACCGCAGAGGTACAATACTAGTCCCGATACCAATTCGTGCTAACAAGATGGAAGAAAAGGCAGTGGGCTATGAAGTGTTAAGAAATCATGACCCCGTCCCCTCTCGTTTCCCAAGAGTTGATTTTTGTCCACACATGTGCAAAGGCGATGCTCTATTTCCGCCCTGGAATATTGATTCTGAAAAAATCCCTCCCGTTGAATGTGCTTTGCCTTAGTTGTGAGCCTTGAAAAGAATGTATGGACCTCCGTCGGTCGTGATCAGCCTCACAGTAGCACTAAGGAAATGCAATAGATCTAACCGATTTTTTTTTTAAATTGGCTTTCAACGAGGTCTCTCATCAACCTTATGGCGGCAATCACGTCGGGGTCACCAATAGGGCAATCAACTACCATCTCTATCATCATTCTATGAGCAGCTCATCAATTGTACGATCTTTGGACGCTTGATAGTTGTGTAAACTAGTTGATTTGGCGTTATTTCTGAGTGCTTTGTATAATGATGTGAATTAGGAAATATTGTAAGCATCACTTTCACCGATCAATTTCTGGCGAAGTGGATTATTACCTTATGCAGCAAATTTGACTATACACTTAAAAGATGCATGATCCTTGAAATGGCGATACTGACTTTTTGCTCCAAAGCGGGTTTTTTACGAACGGATTGCAAAAGAAAAGCAGTTGTTGATATGACGTCGCGCCTGGCCATCCCTACCAGATCTGAAGGCCCTTGGGATCACCCAGAAGGCCGTCTATGACATCAATAATTGTTGGAAGTCTACTGGAATGATGGATAGAAAGAGAGGAAAAGCAAGAAAACGTGCAATCCGGACAAAGGCCAAGGTCAGAGCCATTAAAAGCCAGATTGACAGAAATCTATCCAGACAATGAGGGGGATGGCCAAGGAGCTGAACATGCGTGAGAGGATGGTCCGAAGAGCAATCAAAGAGGACTGTGGAGCCAAGTCAAGGGCTTAGAGGAAAAAACACTTGATCAACAATGCCATGAAAAGGAAAAGATTAGTCAAGTAGAAGTTGCTTCTCAATTGCCTCAAGCACAATCCAAGAAATGCGCCCCATATTCATCCCAGAGGAGGAAAAGTCAACACCAAGGGCTATATCCGGCTCTTGAGGGACCAGGTGATCCCGTGGATCAACAAGCAGTATAGGGGTACATGGTACATATTCCAGCAAGACGGTACCCCTTGCCACATGAGCAAGAAGACCCAGGCATTCCTGAAGGCCAACCTGGAGTCCTGAGGGCCAACCTGGAGTCCTGAGGGCCAACCTGGAGTCCTGAGGGCCAACCTGGAGTCCTTCAGGGCCAAGGAGTTTTGGCCTCCCAGCTCTCCTGACTCGAACCTGTTGGACTTCTCCATCCAAGCACAAGTCAAGAGAAATACATGTAGCAAGCCACATGGGTCAACAGCCTCACTTGGGTCCGCTATCAAAGTCGCGTGGTCCAACTTGGATGAGGACTACATCCGCAACATGTGCAACTGCTTCCAGAGGAGGTTGTAGGCCGTCATCAAGGCCAAAGGCGGCCATATCGAATGAAAAAGTCACTTTGAAACAACTAATGAATTCTTATGTAACAAATTTTTGTGTAAAGTTGTCCCCGAACTAGTTCTTGAAGATTTTTTTTGAAATTGAAAATAAGTGTATAGTTAAATATGCCGCATAGTGTATTCGAACATTTAGGCAAGTGCTGGTACCAGCAAACAAACTTGCCTGCCAATGCCAGTGATGCAAAATTGGCGTTTCAAACTGGTTTTATCGAATCTGACTTATCCTCATATAGCAGCTAAAGAAGAGTCAGCTTCTCAAAAACGTGTTTGAAGCCCCAAACTTGCATCACTGAGATTGGTACCAGCAAACAAACGAACCTGCCCGAGCTTGCCTAAACATCCCCATGGTCACGATGAAGGGCCTCCATGGACAGATATACAAGTACTTGAATGTTTCTACGACATTTCAAGGCAAAGTGAACCTTTGCAAATTGTAAACACGTCACGTATTATCATAAAAAAATTGAACAGAAGTCCATAGAAAAACTATTGAAATGACTGATTTTCCAGGTTTGCAATCGGTAGAGACTGAAGTACTTTAGTCTCTAGTAATCGGTATGACAACTGGCCACGCTGAACAACGAGATGCAGGTTATTTCATCTAAAGGGGGGGAAAACTCAAAATCTGGTCCGACTTTCCACTATTTCTTATAACTTGAAAAGGTACTAAAGTGACCACTACTTGCCCAAGGTCCTAAAATATAGGCGTGGATAGAGCCACTATAATATAATCTATTATAGTGGCTCTAGGCGTGGACACCTCAGAAAGTAAACAAACCGGGGGGAGGAGGGTGACGTCATAGCGGATAGAAGAGGGGAAGAGCACAGAGAGAAAACATCTAAAACGGTTTGTTCAATTGAGAACTCCGACTGGGCGTCGTTGTCCCATTGATGGGTAGAAATACAAAGTTGCCTTTCACCCTTGAGGCAACCATACTCATTATTCCTCCTCTTTTTAATGATAATGATGCTAAAGGTTGCACCATGCAAAGGGTATACTAGTAGGCTTTATGGGCGTTATCCACAGTATTGATAACCTATTTTTTAACAACACGAGTTGTAACAAGCAATTTCAAAATTAAAAAGACAAAAATAAAAGCTTTAGAAAAAACGTTTCTTGTTTAGCTCAATTTTGTACATAAAGGCATTTGAAGTTTAAACATGAATACTTGAAACATTATATTTTATGTTTGATCGAACTTATATGCAATTGAAAAACTCTAACAAAACTGAACATGTTAGGTGGAAAACATTTCATGCATTAGCCAAATTTGAGAAAAAAACAAGTTGTAATCTTTGATTGATTCAACTAAACGAGTATTTTTTTCTTGGACTCTAGAAATATATGTTATAACATGGGTTTCAAAATATTGCTCAAAGTTAATATTAGAGCATGAAAAAGATGCATCAGAAGTCTTACAACAATGGTCAATGCTAAAATGAATGTTCAAGTGCGCTTTTTCCATAAAAATAATGATAATGTTGACCTTATAAAACTTCATAACCTTCTTATTGGGCACAAGAATGCTTGGATGTAACATGAAACAATGTTCAAGGCTTTTGATGCATCTTTTTCACATCTTTAGTTTCATTTCGTAAAGCTTTCAGGAGGGAATAATCATCATAAATTTCAAGTAACCCTTTGATATGAAAAGAAACAGTATATAGAAAACACATTTTTCCATGAAGCCCTCCAAGTGCAACCGTTGGACTTGCCTAACAAACAGAACAGTAATCAAGCCGTGAAAATACAAAATAACATTGTTTCAAAAATTGGATTATATCTTTTGTACTTCGCATGATCGTTCGATTGGTCAAGTAAGGATGAAGCGAGTAGTAAAGTAACGAGAGATTTATTTGATAAGATAGTAGAAATGAAAGTTATTTAACAAAAAGGGTACATCTGAAATCATTGCTCATAAGTTCTCGACAAAGCTCGTGCACATCAACCACTACAACATCCCAGTACTATTTTTATGCTATTAACGTCTTCGCTAGCCAAAGCAAATTGATTTTTAACTCGAGGTTCATTTTAGTTCCAATAGTAAGAGTACATTGTTTTCAATTAATCTAAATGAATTTTCCGATCACCGATCAAATCCGAAGCAGCACCCACACACACACACACGTCAGCAAAGCGCGGCTTATTCTTTTGCGACAGGAAATTCTGCGCGTCTCTCGACAACGAAACTGAGAAAAATGAGCGTTTCTTCCAAACTTGCAGTTCCTAGCTTCATAATGTTGGTTGACACTAAGGGGGTGTCTCGTGTAATACTTGTTCTACCTTAGAAAGGACACCAGTCTCGTGGAGTAACTTTATTCATCCAAAAATCCGTCGGAACGGGGAAAAATCAAATCCATTTTGGTTTAATGGATTTATTGAAGAGTCAACACGCTTCAGTAGTACACATCCTATTAAAGAGGAGACCGGTCTACTTCTTGCCCTTGCCCTTCTTGGCCTTGCCCTTCTTGGCTAGAGCGGCAGCTCGCTTCACGTTAGGTTGAGGAGCAGGCTTTTGACCGGCCTTCTTGGCCTTCACGGCCGCCTTCTCTCGGAGCCGTTTGGCGGCCAAGAGCTCGGCGTTCTTCTTCTGAACCACAGCGTAGGGATTCAATTGTACCATGGCTCTGGTATTCTTCAGTGGATTGGTCTTCATGACGGCCTTGTAGATCTTCTTGTTGGGAGCTCGGAGCACCTTCCGGATCTCCTCGGACTTGAGAAGCTTAGCCAAATCGGTCTGAGCCATCTTCGGCTGGGGCAAGTTCCAGTTCTTCTTTTCGGACGAGGCCTTGCGCCAAGTACCGTACAGAGCGTCCAACTTCTTGAAAGCGGACTCGGTCCAGATACAGAAGCGACCCACGTGACCACCGGGAGCCAACTTCAACAGGTTTAGGTTGTCCACGCAGATGGTGTCTACACCAGGGATGTTACGGAAAGCACGAGTCAGACCCTAAAGAAAAGAATTGCTAGTGAGAATTCTAGTCCATTCTAATCAGTGGCATAGCCATTGATCCAATCTTATCAGGACTTCATAGTTGAGATCACGAATTTCATAAACACGGACCGAAGTTAAGACCTCATCATGATTTTTGAGCCAGAATAGATCAAGGCACACATTTCTTAAATACCTGGTCATTGGCATAGATGACGAGGGGTCCCAACTTCTGGACGCGACGACGATTGCGCATCTTGCCCTTTCCAGCCCTCATTCGCTTGGTGTTGTAGACCTGTTCGATGTCGGACCAGGCCTTCAATCGGCGGAGCAAAATCACGGCCTCCTTGGTCTTGTTGTAGCTTTGAATCTTGTCCGACACAACCAGAGGCACCTCGGGGATGTTCTCAATGCGATGACCTAGATCGATAACAAAACCCAGTGTTGAATATCACGTCGAATCATATTAATCAAAAGTTGGACTCCCTCAAGTGCATCAGGGTTTCTAATATAATCACAAATTTCAGGAACACAGACCAAGAAATAAAATCATCACTTAGTTTCCAACTCAGCTCTCCAGACCTAGTTCTCAACTTACCCTTGGCCATCACGAGGGCGGGCACGCCGGTGGCGGCGATAGCAGAGCACATGGCATACCGCTTCTGGGCCACGTTGACCTTGCGGTGCCATCTGCGCCAGGTCTTGGTGGGGGCGAACATGTGACCGCCTCGGCACATGTTGCCGTAAGCTCCCTGACCGGAGCGGTGGGTACCACCTCCGCGGACGCGAGGAATACGAGCCACGGCGCGGCCAGTTCCCCAGGATTCAGCACTGGTTTGATGACCTGCCAAGGAAGAGAGGTTTCATAAATGCATTGTTTGAAGAAACGTGAGCAAGATCGAGTGATCCTGTGAGGATGAGTGAGGGGTTGAATATTGGGTGTCAGGAGGCGTTACCGCGAGCCTACTCGTAATGGAGTGGGCCCACAACGCCAACCTCCTGATTGATCTGGCATTTGCTTAGGATCGGGGCGACCATTGGCCTTGACCGGCACACCCCGAGGACATGAAATGCTTAACTGCTCTCCAAAAAGGCAGACCATTTTTTTTGTTTTGGTTTTTCACGGGCTTTTCTAACCGCTACAGGGAATGTAATCCCCAGTACTATTGAATTGAAAGGTTATAATTCGTCTATTTATTACCTTTCAATCTTTATATAACATTTGGTCTACCAACGAATTTGAGTTGGCAGACTGAGCTAGTCCTTGAATGTAGGGTTGATCTGGAATGCTATCTAAAAATTACAGAGATTACAAAATGCCAAAATACAGTTCAATGTGTTGTTGGTCATTAACCTAGCACCTCATTCTGACCAGGGTCTGGGCCCGTCCCATAGAGAAAACCTCAAGACGTTGATAAAGCACGCTCAAACTCAATTTCGGTCCATAAGGATCATTTATCTTCCTTAGATAGCTAACCTTTTGCTATCAGGTGCCAATGTTTTCGAGGCCCTTGCCACAAAGCTGCCGCGGCCTAGGCGTCACCAGGTCCTTGCAACCGAAAGATTAGGTTAGTTGAGGTACATTTTTCTTCCAGACATCTTCGTCCAAACCTCCAAACAACAGCTGATGAAAAAGGTTAGCTACGTAGGAACCATAAGGATCAGATCGCTACCACTTAATATCAAGATTGCCACGTGGCTATGAAACACCTTAACCGTTCAACTCTTGTGTAGTGAACCGGAAAGGCATCTTCTTAGCTTAAAGGACCTAAGCTAGGGCTCCCAACTTTAGCAAGTATTTATCAAAAATGCTTAACAGAGTGTCAAAACGTGACTCTGCCTTCCTACGACTCAAACAGAAGTTGCTTCAAGCCTCTTTCTTGATCCTTGATTGCTCGGCAGTGCCTTTTATTTTCTCAAGTTGTGAACCCTAACGGAGGTCCTTCAAGCGAATTAACCGATTCACAAGAGAAACATATTGACGAAAACGTCGACCTAGGAGCTCCCAGGCTAAGAATCTTACCAGAGTCCTGGTTGACCGCATAAGCCTGTCGGTGATTCTTGGCGATCTCGTGATGAATGACCGACACGATATCCGGTCGGATGGGGGCCTTGTACACGGCCGGCAAAGAGCAAGTCGTGCCCGAGGGCTCGTTCTTCTCGCCGTAAACCGTAATCACGGGACGGGCGGCCGACAGAGACTGAAACAATCAAACGCAATCCATCAATACCCTATCCAACCCATATTCTCTTCAATGCCTACAATAGGGCCTGATTTGTGAGCCTCCTTATCACCGAGATGGCACAAGTCCATCCATCGCAGCTTGAGAGGACGCCCGATTCATCCTCTAGCACATGACATTACTGCGAATCACGAAGCATGGTCGACACCCGAAAGTGGCGTGCTCCGGTCGCTGTACCATTGATGTGCAATTAAGCCAATCCAAGATTATCCCCATCATCCCGCCCCCCATGCGCCCTTCGGAGCAAATAACCAATCCCAAGGGCAGAGAGACGAGATCCCCAGACAATCGTCGAACTTACTCACCATGGTGAAGTCTTTGTGGAGCTGCTGGAGGAGGAATCCAAGAGACGAGATCCGACACTTCCGTCGTTCTCGCAAGTCCAAAGGAAAAGGAAGTGATGAGCGTGCAAGGAAGAAAAGAAAACTTAAAACGGATGACGAACCCTTCAGGATATGTCACGTGTTGATTGACTGAGCATTCTTTGACTGGAGGCAAGGTTTGAAGGAGATTGAATGACACGGTAAAGGACTATGATGGAAGGTCTAAATGGCAATATGAGGCGCTTTTGATCTATGACATCGTTTTTCTTTCTCTTATTTTGATTTGATGGCCGAAAATAGGGTGACTAGGTTGAGTTGGATTGATTAGAATTAATTCTGACTTGAAGATGCAGAAAAACTCTTTGGAGCTTGAAAATGGCCCCTAAGGTGGCCCATGAAACGTTTGTTGTACTTGACATATCATTCAAATCATCACTCATGGCGAGAAAAGTTTGTTCATACCTTAATGTGAGTGTGACATTCTCTGCCTTTAACTTTCAAACCAATCAGCTGATTGGTGAGTAGTGCCGCCAATTAGGAACATGCTGAGTCAATTTCCTTATCTGTTACGAGTATTTGAGAGGGTTCAACCTCTGTTGGATACATCCATCCATTTTGAATAACACTTTCTCTTTTATCATTGCAGTTTCTTGAGATACACTATATGAAAGGTTGGGACGCAGTTTGTTTGAGCAAAATACATGTCCTTTAAAAATCAGACACTTCCTAACATCTTTCCATGGGGTATCAGTAAATGGGCGAGAGACGGATGAAAGAATTGGCCCGCTACCATTCTAAGTTTCAAAGAACATGAATGCAGTTTAATCATATCTCATATCTCTATCATGTAATGAAACTAAATCTTAATATCAAAACTGTTGTGTAATAGTTTCATTACCAATATATTTTTGATGAACTCAGATATCTTTTTATCAAGCAGTATAAAATATATAGGTCCAAGATTCTAGTCTAGCTGATTGGTCTGAGAGGCAGCGTGAACAATCCAAGAATCTTCTTCCCAGGTTTGTTTGTTTGTTTGTTACAAAGTCAGATGGTAGCTCTCTTGCTTGGCCGGCCATCTGATGATGGCTGTCCTAATTAAGGAATATCCCCTTTTGTTAATTATTTTAGATTGATTATGATCTCACTTTTGGAAATGACCGCAGGTTTGCCCATTTAAGCAGTCCAAGTAGCAACTTATGCTGTAGTTTAAGCACTGCAAGGAAGTTTGAACTTAGTTAGACAGGGATCAAACCAGGATTCGTAAATCGGAGACCAGATGCTCAATCAATATAGTACCACAGCTAGACTCTGCTGCCCTTCTACGTATAGCAGGTTCAAGCAAGAACTCCACCAATTCTTGAGTTCTTCTTGGTACAGGTTATGGTGCTGGGAGTTATTGTGATAAAATGTTCCTTTTGGCAATTGACTTTTGATTGATTTGGAAGGCAAAAATAGTCTCTACGCCCCTCCAGATAGAACCAGTGCCTGTGTTTCGACAAGTTTATTTGCAATTTGTTGTGCAAATTCAGGTGATTTTTGGGGTTCAAATTTGTTGTCAATAAAGACCATATTAATATGCAAGTTTTGGCCGGCCCGAAATTTACTGACGGATTTTGCCAAATGTTCGGTCCATTTACCATTCTTTCTTTTAGCAACACTTGATCTTTTGTTTACATTGATTGAAACTGAGACCTCCTGGCCCATGCATCCCAATCATCCCAATATTCATAGGAGACTGTTCGAGTAAATGTGATGATCCGATGATTCTGCCATTTCACCACGATTTGTCTTCTACGGATCCTCGTTGCGTGCTTCCTCATGCTCAAGCCTCTGCTTCAAGTTCGTCCCTGTTGATCCAGGATGACAGCCATCCTTGTGTACCACGTCAATTTCGTCGTTTGGTCATCGGGAGGCCTCTGTACTTGGCCACCGTCTTGGCCTTGCTAGCCTTGTCAATAACCTTGATCTTCGTTACTCGAAATGTGATCCTCCAGTCCCAGAAGCAAACCAGATTAGAGGGTTATGGAATTGAGGTACGTCATAGAGCGACGCAGTTTCACCTGGAAATTGGAAGAAAAGAAAGGACGAGTGAGATCCAAGGGATTTCAACGTATTCCATAGCTGAAACTTGCTTATCAGAGATAAATATGAAAACAAAAGCATTGCTATCTACTTCCACTTTACCCAAAGGCACAGAAACAGTGCAAAGCTGGACGTCAAGTCCTTAAAAATTGATACATATTTTTTTGCTTTCATTCAACGGGCTTTTATTTTAGGTAAAAGGACAACTGTTACTTATTTTATTGTGATTTGGCCATATCGAACTAACGATTTTACAAGTTTCTCACTTTTTGTCAAAATACTTTTCTCACTAACGCATTTCCTGTTGATTATTTGGGGAACTAAGGTCGGAGGAGCGAGCCATCATCGTATCATGCAGTATCAAATTCTCATAGTAGGTAATATTATTGTCACTTATCTGATTGTTTCTCCGTCTGAGGGCGTGATTCGCGTCGTCAAAAAGTTTTGCTTGCCGAAGGTTGGGAAGGAGAACCGAACCAATAACTTATCTCATGCTTGGAAACTGCGCTGGTCACTTCGCCACGTAATTAATTCAACTACTGAATGTAAAGCTCTAATAGGGCCCCTGAAAACTATGCAATGGGGCTACTGGCTTCCTAATCATTGGGATTCTTACCCAGTTGTATTTATTAGTTACTCTTTGTCTTTCAGTTGAACGAAGTGAGTCAGCATTTGAACAACTTGAACATCAAAATCGACTCAGTTCATCGGAACGTAGCCGACATTAGCCAGTATTTAGAGGTGTTTAACCGAGATTCCTCACTCAAATCCGTCCAATATGAGTCAAAACGTGGCCATCACGTGTGAGGTTTGTGATGGCACAACCTTTTACAAGAAAGATGGGATCAGCGTCTGTCGGACTTGTCAAACTGAATCTCAAGAGCATGGCCAAGACACCGTCGCTGATGCTGAAACCATGGGGATATTTGGCGCAGGTGCCGGGCCTCTCCAACTTCAAAAAGTGTAAGTAGCCCTTGATCCCCTCCATTTATTTCTACTCTCATTAATGTTTTGTCAGTCAATTGTTGGTGTTCTTTTGTATCCACAGATTAGTCCGATCAAAAAAGGCCAAGAAAGCCAAAACCCAAAAGCTTATCAAAAGTCCGACGAGTTTCACCACCACGGACTTGAGTTCGTTTGTCCTCAAAGGTTGGGTAGATGAGCTCATCGCTCTGGGCGCTGATCCGTCCCTTAAGGAAATTACACTAACATTATGGTCTTTGCGATTGCAATTGAGTGGTCAAGGCTTTGGAAAAGACATGAAGTCCAAGTTCAACTCGGTTCGAGACTTGCAAGTCAAGCTGTTCAATCGAAAGCGAATGGTGATTGGTAGTGAACGTAAATACTTCAAACGCAAACGTACCCAACATGTTCCGATTGTCTCGTCCGATGAGGAGGAGAATCAATTTGATGCTCGCGAACAGAGGAAGAAACGAGCTCGGAAGCGACGAAAGTTTCTCAAGAACTTGGTGGATGAGTCGTTTTCGGAGAATTCTGGCAACTCCACAATAAGTAGCAACACTTCGTGGTTGAGCAATTATGATCAGGGATTCGACACTTCGGATGTGGAGAAAACTCCGGAAAGCCAACGTCCCACGTCCTCAAACGCCTCCCAATCCAACAACGAATCCGATTGGGAGAATCTGTCTATGAATGCGTCCTCAGTCAATCCTTCCTCCACCACCGAGGAGCCAGTCAGTGACAAGAGCGAAAATGAAGATCACGATGAAACTCGTGAGACTCAAAGCATGATTATTGACCGGAGCACGCGCCACTACCGACACATTGGCGAGCGTTCGCCGTTCTCGAAGCCACAGATGATGACCACACTTTTGCTAGCCTTAGCCCTCACCGAAAACAACCAATGGACCGTGGCCGATATCTTGTTCTGGATTCGGACCGGGGCTATTTCGTACTACCACCCATGGCCATTGATCCCAAAGTGTATGAAAGCGTATGTCCGAATAGATACAGCCCTCTCCGACGCATTTGAAATCACCCATGACATCAGTGGTGAGGTACGATATTTGGGCTGCTTCTTCGAGTTGGGCGAAGTCGAGCTCAACCGCTATGAGATTCTTCAGAACACTTTAAGGAGGTACTTGGAGGACTTGTGCCTGCCCAAGGAACTCTTCGATGTGATCACGGCCAGTTTGACGCCTAACACTGGCTTGTTGGAATTGAAGGTCCTCCTAGGCGGGTCAAATTTGAACAAAGTGGAAGACACGACGGCTTCTTGCGAACGCCGGGTTTTGGCTTTGATCTTGTTTTGCCTCAAGTATCTCTATGTTTTAGACGACTCGACAGAGTTGGTCTATTCGGATTATGCCCGAACTTGGAACCAATCTCATCGACCAGAGTCATCGAATGAGATGTTTGATATCGGAGCTTGGCTAGCCATGTCCAAGGTTCGACTCCAACTTGCGTGCAAGTACGCATTTCCTCTGCGGACTCAATACGAACATCTCTTTCCGGAGGTAGAAATGAGTCTAGGGACATTGATGCAAAAGTACGAATTTCAAGAGTCCAACTCCAAAGAAGGTCTCGTCTTTGGGAAACGTAGCAGATATCTCAATTTTATAGCCACTCTACCGTTGTTTAAGCGACACGCCAGTATTCCAACCCCCTTCAACCGTTTGGATCTTGTCACTAGTTTGCGACCTTTGTCAGATTTCTCAGCTTACTTTCTCTCCGACCTTCCTAGTGGGCACGAGACAATTTCAACGTACGCCAAGTCAGCCTTGCGAAAGCTCAAACTCATAGGAGAGTCGCACATCCACTGGCCAGAAGTGGAACCATCGGCCACAGACGTGGATATCAAATTCCATTGGAAGAAATTCTCGGAGCGTGTTATTCGCTTTAAAAACATCAATCATGGCCATTTGTATAACTCACAGTTGTTGAGCTCACGCCGCCAAAGGTTCAATCAACACGAAGGACTTGTCTATCCAAGATTCAATTATTATTGGTTCCTGAATTATGGACTCAGATCGAACAGGCCAAAAGTTCGTGGCAGTACGAACAAGGCGATGGCCGATATGCACATCTTGCAACTGCCGGATAACTTCCAGTGGATCGCTTCCTACTTGGCAGCTTACATTCACTGCTCGACCATTGGACTTCTGAATGAACTTCGATTTGTGGAAAACCAAATCCGCCTCGTTTCGCCCTTATATTTTGGCGCGCATCCTGTTTCTGACTGAGTCGAACTTGTTTGCCCCCATTGCATTTATCATTGTCACGCAACCTCTATTTTTTTGCTACTGTCTCAACTTCGGTGATAAAATAATTTGGAAGATCCGTTCAGTGTCTTGGTGTCAATTGAACTTGATGATTCCTTCGGGGATAATTGGATGAAGCGAACATGGCAGGCTAATGATGTCACCATTATTATCTCTTGGAGTTTGATGTGTGCCAAGTGACGAATTACGTCGGAAAGATAGCAAAAACCGATCAAGTCTAATGATTGAGCTCGACCACAATCTGAGTGCCAGGCATAATGCTCGAGTCACGAACGGCTTTAGTGGACGAAAACCATTTCAGATAAGCTCTTTTCTCCGCCGTGGATGGTTCCACTTTCGGCCTGAAGATTAGTTGCGCGCATTCACAAAGAACACGGAAAGAAAAAAAAAAGAGTTCAATAAATGCATCGTTTAGTCAGAACACCAAGGGACTTTGCTATTATTCCTCATTTTCTTCCCACTTCATGCACTCTTTGAGAGAGATCTGCAAATCGACCTCAACTCATTCGCATTCGCTATTGCGATGTGAACAGTTTTAAAAAGAGATCCGATATGACGATGGAAATCCCTACAAAGAGAGTTCAACGCTCGCTCGGTGGTTCAAAGTTTATGGGCGAGAAGCGAAAGGTAGAAGAGGAAAATCGCCTCATTCCGGATTGTTGATAATGCACATCTGTTCCTCAATTTATCACAACGCACACCTTTCTTTAAGATGAACGGTTTTTGAGTGCATTTTGGCATGGATGTCAGGGAACAATTAGAATGTATCTTTATCCTCTAGAAGTTTAATTACCAACATGCCTTCACTTTACACAACACTTGTCACCAATCGAAATGAAGCTGGAATTCATGATTCATTATATACATATGAATTCAAATGACTTCTTGTATTTTTTAAAAAACCCAGGAAAAGGCACGTATGGCATGAAAATTGCATTCCTTTGGATCTGGCAAGTCTTTCTACCCACTCTCTCTCTCTCTCTCTCTTTCTCTCTTTCGGTGAGTACACCACGCCATTACAAGCGGAATCTTTGAACGATTAATCCCAGTTTTGGATACATTATACCCAACCCTGCCGAGCCGAAACAAAGAGGTACGTGCCTGGCATCTTCTAAACAAATAAGGGCTGTCAGTCCCCCGAAATGCAACCATCATTTCTGTTCATGGTCCTCGCGTTCTTTCTCTGCCCGGCAGAAGACAAACTGGGTGATGCCACTAAAGAGGTTAGATAAAAACGACCCCCAAACAAAGGCCTCAGGGCTCGACCGACACTAGGAAGCCAAACCTGACATTCCAAGCACACTGGTCGAATTATTCCATTTTACCACCTCACATCATATCATCAGTAACCCGTTCCGAAGCTACTACCGGCTACTACCCATTTCTTGACCACACGGATAGACGCTTCCTTCAGTGTTGCCAGGAGTGGGTCCTAACATGACTAGAATCTAAATCAGGAATTACCTCGATGCTCTTCATGAATTGTCTCATAAATCTTGGAATGATCCCCCAGCCAAGTTTGACTTTGATCTAATCTAAATTGTCCATTAATTACTAAACATGTTACCTCTGAGGACGCTGCATTACGATGTGTCCATCCAGGCTTTGAGCCCCCGACCATAATAAAGAATATTTTCTCTCCCAAGCTCTTTTTGTTCGATTTGAATGAGAACAAAAAGCTTGTCTACTACCTCCCGTCCTAGAAATGATGGTTGTTGGTCCAAGTCATTCTCCTCCTCCCGTTTCTTTGAGCATAGCAGTCATGGGAGATGTAGAGGTATTATTCCTCTCATCAATGAGCATTATTCAGCACCAAAGTGTTTGCTTTGAAAAGTCATCTATCATTTAGGATTTCTTACTCAGTCCTAGCTCAAAATGGAATTGTGTGGATCCTCCATCCTGCTTTGACTGGATCAAGACTAGTTCACGATGAGAGCAAAGTGAGCATGTCTGGATAATGAGGGCCATTTCTCTGGACAGCCCGCATCCAAGGACGATGACTGACCTTTGGCCTTTAAAATGCATGAGGCTCCAATCAAGGGACAAGCTAATAAACTTACTGCTACACTAAAGGTCTGGCGATCAGCCTGTGAAAAAATTAAACAAACGAAGTTCATTTTCACTTTACTCATATGGAAGAAGAGGTCGACTTGGGATTCATTCTTCACAGCTGGTCCGATGAGAGCAAAGTGAGCATGTCTGGATAATGAGGGCCATTTCTCTGGACAGCCCGCATCCAAGGACGATGACTGACCTTTGGCCTTTAAAATGCATGAGGCTCCAATCAAGGGACAAGCTAATAAACTTACTGCTACACTAAAGGTCTGGCGATCAGTCTGTGAAAAAATTAAACAAACGAAGTTCATTTTCACTTTACTCATATGGAAGAAGAGGTCGACTTGGGATTCATTCTTCACAGCTGGTCCGAATTCTTCGTCTAATCTTCTTGGCATGAACGGCGTAGGCAGTGTGTGGTATCAACGCTGATCATAACGAGAAAGTCGATTTTATTCTCAACCCGGTCACGTATGGAGAAAGAAAGAGAGAGAGAGAGAGAGAGAGAGAGAGATCTTTGAACCATTTGAAGACTTTTGATTCGAGTGACGCCAACTCTGGAGATCTGATCTTCTCCTTACTCGCTCTATCGAGGAGTCGGCAACCTCGCCGTCTCCGATCTTCAGGTTGGTTCTTTTTTTCTTTCTCGCTTTCTTCATTCTTCTCGTGAGTTGTTGTGCGATGACCCGAATCAATAGAAAACGGCCCGCATTCTCGCCAAGGAAACCCTCTGAAATCAATTACCAACCCAATCCATCCTCATTCCAAGATCTTTGTGACAACGACCGAGTTATTGGGGCAAGAGAAGGCATGAAAAAGCATGTCCGATAACTTTCTTTGCGCGTTTTTGGTTTGCGAGGAAAACGGCGGATCTAGTTGATAGTCCTCTCAAATTTTGGACGCGTCCATTTCTGAGCGAGGATGAGCAAGTTGCAAGTTTTGAGTGTCAGATAAACCTGACAAACATTAAATTGTGGCATGCCCTGTTGGCCTTTTTACGAGTATGACTGTGCCATGGAGCACGGAGAGGTCTACAAGCAATTAGGCCAAGCGACAGAATCTTAAAGGCCTCCAGCAAATTATCTCCGACCCCACGAGGTACACTCATATTTATGACCTCATTGGTTGTCCGGCCATCTATCCGGATGTGAATAATGGGTGTACATTGTACAATATCACCCTCCGATCCATATTTACGTCGGTTCTCGCTTCTGAAATGTCATTGCAGCCCTTGATTTACGACCCTCTTGGGCACTATTGAGTTCAGGTTGCTCGGGTCAGGCATTTTTGTTTCCGAATCTCTTTCTCGCTCTTGTTGTGCTCTGTGCGTACGTCTGTCGTCTTTGGAAGCGATCTGCGAGCATCATTCATTGTTGTTAATGTTGTAAACCAACTTGCTGGAATCGCTGGAATGCACGCAAACTCAATAAATTGGTCTTTGTCCCGTGCTAAGAATGGGCGACCATGACCACGGGAGGGTTCATGTTGTGTGGGAAGGCCTCGGGAGGAGAAATAAAATAGATCATCCTTGGAGGTTCAATTATGACCAGATCTTCATTTTTTATTAGCGTCTTCACATGATGCAATTATACCCTGAGAAGTACTCAGGAGTTGATTTAGCGCTCCATATTGGCCCCTCATCAAAAGTGTCATCCACGGTGCCGAGATCTTTTAGAGTTGAATAAAAATCCCACTCTTGGAAGTAGTGTTTTCTCTGCCAATCTAACTGGGCTGGGCTGGGCTGTAAAAGTACAACAACAACAACAATAACAACAACACCATACGAACTGCGACGGCCATCGTGATTGTCGTCGGAGTGGCCGACGACGTTTCTCAAGCAAGTTTCGGTACTCTTTTTTTTTCCAACCCAAGTCAGGTTTGGTTCTCTTTAGCTTGTCTTCTGAATCGATCTCCCTGCTCCCTCTGCTCTTTCTTCGCCTTCGCCTTTGCCTTCGCCCCAACTACTTCGGAGATTGTACAGTTACATTCCGGACCAAAGGCACGACTTGGTCTCGAACTTCTTGGAAAGAGAGAAAGAGAGAGAGAGAGAGAGAACATGGAGGTGGTTGTTGTTAGTACATGTTGGTTCATATATGAGTGGAGGTAGAGTACCTGGCCCTGCCTGACGGGTTCAGGGGATAGAAGCCGGCAACGGGCAACAGGCAACAACAACAACAACGCCGACGTCGTCGTCATCATCATCATCATCATCACTATCATTGCCATGGACTGTTGGTGCCCAGGTCTTGTGTGTCTCTCCCTTTCTTTGGCTTTGTTGCCTGGGTTTGGGCCTGAGGCTTCTTTGAATAAGTCTCCCCGCTTTTCGGCCAGGTTTCGTCTCCGACTCTGTCTTTCGTTCGTTCGATCGTTCTTTCTTTATGATGATAAGCTTTGGAGAGTTCAAGAACACCTTATCTCATCCCAGTCATTGACAACTCCTCCGAGGACCGGGCCAGACGTCAACCAGAAAGAGTAGTGTGGCTTTGGTGCTTTGGTGTCAATAGTTTGATCGTGGGCAGATCTTATTAATGGAATACATGCAAGAATATTACAAGTACAACAAACGCCATCAGCACCACCTTCTTCTTCTTCATCATCATCATCATCATCCAAACCTCCTGATTGGCCACCTTCGAAACGAGATCAACCAGCTGTAAAAATCAACCTCGTTCGAACTCGCCGTTGTCGGAGAGCTCAAGAGCTGCAGCTAGACGAGGATCGTTGTCCTCTTGCTGGACAGAGGATGGGCGATCGACAATGTCACAAAGCTCGCTTCGACCCTCGCATGAATGGAGAAATACAAGTAAGAAGACGATTCTAACGAATTTTTGCCCCCATTGTTACTGTCCCTGGTAGTGAGTGCTCTGAAAAGCTCTGAATTGCCATGTTCGACCCCGTCGTCTCACCCGAGACTCCCTCGGTCCTCTTTCTCCCGGTATCCATACTACCCGCATGGACACGTTCATATGGTACACGGGACTAGGCTAGCATGTACTTCGTATCCACCACTTCCACTGGTACTACTCTTTGTGACATATATTCTCGATCCTTGAGCAACAGTTCACGTTCGTCATTCCGACTCGGCCACCTTGAGCACATTGTGCATTGAAAATTGAAAAGTTCGGTCAAACGGAAAGGGGGATTTTTGTCTGCTCTACCTTGCTCTCTCTCTCTCTTTGTATGTTTGTCAAAAGAGCGGATATCTGGTCAGAAACTTATTATGGACGGGTCACCTGTCTAAAACTACCTCGTTTTTTGAGCGCGAGAACCGTTCGACAAGAGTTCCACGTGGTTGGCGAACCCGATGTTCTAACTTGTTGCCATTCAATTTATGCAGGGTTGCTGAAGTTGTCTTGAAAGGACAGGAAACTGAGATTCTTTTCGGCCCCATTCATCTTGGACCTCGTTGATGTTTTTTCCGAGGATATGCCACCATTTTCTTGCCTTTCAACGCCTTTGGAATTCGTTCTTCCAATACGGATGTCTCCAATTTCATGAGGAAGTTCATCTTTTGTAAGTACAAAGATTAGCTTAAGCCCAAATGAATCTTGCACGGAGGAGGAGGGGATATGGACGGCCATTTTGCCATGAGTTTTGGACACTCACTCCGATTAGTTCGCTTGGCAGATAGGTTCATCCAGATTTTTCCACGGATTGTCATAAAGTAGTGGGACTGGTGTGTAGGTGTTATGTTTCCAAAGCATGGCTGGATCGACTAAGGTGTGGGCTCAGCCCCTCCTTTACCTCCTCCTCTCCCATTACTACTTCTTCTACCTCTACCGTATTTATATGATTGGTTGCAAACGCCTCGTCTGTCTAGGCGGGATGCCGGAGAAATTGCCCGGCAACGCCCAAATTTAACTCCCCTTATCAGTGGCCGACAAGAAAACCACGCTTGAGAACATAACCCGCTTTGAGAGCAACAAATCTGGGAGCACCTCGCCATACACTTCTGCACTTCAAACCCCATTTCCCATTATGACGACTCAGTACTGCAGTACGAGTGTTTGCTTTGGCGGAGTGCTCTGGCACGGGAGTACTGCTTTCCTGGTCGACATGACCGGAGCAACTGAAAACAGGGGTGTGGAGTCAGGGAAATTAGCCTCTCCCTATTTCGGCCTTCATTATGCAAGATTTATCTCGCCCAAAGTGAATCTTAAGATGATTTAAATTGCCTTCTTTAGCATCTTTAGCCCTTGTGCCAGTCCCGGATTTGTAGTCAGGCAATGGGACTTCTTTCCAGGTTTACTTCTACTTCAAGTAGTACTTTTACTCCGCTGATCTACTCGTAGCCGTGCATGTGGTAATATTGGCTTGGAGATCCGCTTATGGCAATTTGGCTTTTGAGGGCCATGATTTATGACCACCTATTATGAGTGTGTTCTTTTGAAGCTCTTTGAGGATGAGCATATGTTAACTTTTCTTGACAGCTCCTCAATGAATGAAAGTGTAGAAGAGTTATTTAATTGAAGGGCAATTGGGAATTTCGGCCCCAGAATTACGATACCTTTTCCTGCCCATCTCATGCAAAGATTCAGAGCTCCAAGATCGCTTTCCGATGCATATGATTTTTTTTTCTTTCTTCAATGGATTTAGAATGCATGATGGGGCTTCCTTGGTGGGATTTGTTCTCAAAAGGGGCAACAAAACAAAGAAAGAAAGAACGAACGAACGAACGAACGAGAAGAAAGAGGCAGTAACAACTCCACATGGCCAGACATCCACATGCATGGGAAAACGAGGTCTTTGTTCTAAGTCATATCCGAGAAGGGGTTCCATGCTGATTCGCATTATGAACTTCGATTAGATTTCTCTCCTCAATGCTCCTTCTCTCTCTCTTTCTCCCTGTCTGTACTCTCCTCCCTTCATGGGTTACAAGAACATGGAGAACCAACTAACAACAAACCAACCAACCAACCAACCAACCAACCAACCAACGAGTGGGTAGTGTACAGTAGTGGTGGTTGCGAGATTGGACAAAGACGGGGGCTTCTGGAGAAATGAATTGGGCCTGGGCTTGCCTTTTGATCGGCCTCTGGAATTTATTAATTTACCTTTGAACATTCCAACGCGGGATCTCATTGGACACATCCACTAAATCTCGGGGCCTGAGCAAGAGTGCTGCAAGACCAATTTGGATGGGGTAGTAAAGTTTTGTACCCAAAGAAGTAGGACACGCTTGAAATAAATGATGCTTGGTTTGGTGAAACACTTCGGTGATGATTAACAAGAAATTATTGGCCTGAGATATTTCGCTGGATGGCAAGACTTAGTCTGAGGTTTCATGAAAATGTGTCCAGCTGCTCAAGATCCATTGGTGGCTCATGAAGGAACTTCTGAATTGTTGGCATTTTTGTTTTGTACCCTCCTCCTCACACAAAGGCGATGAAAAAGAGCGAAGGAAAAAACTTGTTAGCATAATCATGTTTTTAGAGCATTCCAATCCATCCCAGCTCTTGACAAGCCGTTAGTCTTTTAGTCCGCTTCTGGTGAAATAGCAAAAAAAGGGATCAGATTCCACTGACGGAAATGATGCCGTTGCTTTTTTCATGAATGACTTCACTCGCACGGTTGACAAGGTTGATCTTGATAGATCTTATTGCTCCATGAGCTCTTTGACATCCAAATTACTTACATATATTGACATGAACTAGCGGCAATGTTGCTCAACTGAAAATTCCCTCAGTTGGTCATTAGTCAAATATGATTCCTCTCTGCTAACCAGATAAGTCTTAAGTGAGTTTTGGCACAGAAGATGATGCATCATGAATATTCACAAATCCGTGGTAAAACTCTTCCTCAATTTTATGTTTCGGCTTCTTCTCTTACCTAGAACTCTCAATGAAGAGAAGCTTGACTGAACATCATGCGCTCATGAGTCCAACCACGTGTTGCAAGAAGTCACTCCCATTTTTTCGTCGAACTAGTTTTTTTGTTCACAACATTGGATAGGGTGACTGAACTCCGAGCTCTTTAACAAGACACAAGCCAGAAATCAAGCAAACATCATCAAGCAGAACACTTTGGTGCGCTATTCAGGGAAATGATTGCGACCTCATTGCACATGTGAACAGGGATCCGTGAGAAAACATTTCGTTTAGCAAATTCACGGACTTTCTGACAGCCAAGAGGAGTGTGTAATTTGTGGAATTTAATGATTTTAGTCTCCCTGGCTCACCGGAACTGAGTGCCCTGTGGTGGTAAATAGTAATTAAGTAATTGAAGGCTTCGAAGTGCAAGAGAAAGAGGCTACTGCTTTCAGAGTTGGTATTGTTCAGCTCGCCAGCTATTAAAGGTGGCTTACGTCTTGATTGTGCTTTCCATATAAGGTTTTTGGGGGCGGGATGAGGTCTGCCATGGCATTCAAGCAGCTGTTGCTCGATTGGATGGTTGGAAATGAGATTGGTCATCAATCTTGAGTAAACAACGGTGTTTATTTCAACAAACTCAGACTTACATTCAGACTTGTTGATCAATGAGGTATTGTCCTCGGCATTCTTGTATTTTCTCTCCCATTCACTAAACGACAACTTCATTTCGCGTCCACGTAACTGAAAACGCGGGATTTTCCCACCGAAAACAGTTCAACTCGACAAAATCAGAGAGTTTTTGGTCGATCCATAATTTACGAGCCACTTGGCTGTGCAGGTAATGTAATGCTTCTTTGAACCAGTTTGCCTCGCCGAAATCGTGCTAGTAGAGCGGAATTTTAATATTTTGTCGATGATGCGGCAGAAAGTTCGGCTCCCCCCACTTGAAAAATGGAAAGATAATTTTCAAGAAAAAACACCTTCAGCTAACTATATGTTTCCCTCCGATCCGCAATTCTTGACATCAGTTCGGCGGCCGAAAGCAACAACGGGTTGTTCATTTGTTCTCGAATGATGGGAAAATTCCTGTCCTTCAGGATATTTCATTGAGAGAGAATGTTAAGCCGTCTCGGCGGCTTCCATTGTCACGAATGAGCGGGATATTTTTTTGTGTCCCTTTGTAGACTCGACAGACATCACTCACAGAATCAATATCGGCCCCACAGAGTGCAGCGCATATCGCGGCGCACAATTTCCATGGGAAACTAATCTACATATTCGGACATATCCGTCGTCGACGGTTTACCCTCTAGTTCCACTGTACAATAGTTGCAATAGCTGCACTGTTGCAATTCGGTCATGGAACCAAAGGTAGGCAGGCTCAAATTTTATTCCGACTCATTATCAACTGATTCAGGATCCAAGAGTCTGGACTACCTAAAATCCAAATGCGAGAGCAAGTTTGGCCAGGGAGGGGCGAAGGATAATCTGGATCAAGTGTGGCTTTGTCCGTGCGTCCCAACCATGTTTCAAAGCCTCAAATGGGCTTGAGGGTGCCAAGTTCTGAGAACTTGGACAAAAAAGAGATCCTTTGTAAATATCTAAAGGCGACAGATTTTTTGGCGTACACGCACTTCCAACTCATCGCCCGTCTGGTACTTTTTCCCATACATTGTTCAGTTTTTATTTTCGAGCCAAAGGCTAACGAAAGTTGAAAGGCTACAGAGAGGTCTTCACTTGGTTGAATTTGGTTTGAACTTTTGGTTTTGTTATAAGTAGCAACATTTCATCGATCCAATCACTTGAAGGATTTGAAGCTAGCTCTACAATGAGAGGCGGTTGTTTCGAGCCAATCTTTTAGAATTACCATCAAAAAGCCATGTGCAGTGTGAGAATATGGCTTTGAGGACCTAATGCGTCGTACATAATTCAATTTATTATTTGACATGCAGTGATCACGCGGATGGATGCACTTATTGATGGCCTTATTTCCGAGCTTGTAAAATTAGATGCCTTATTTGATCGCCAAACGAGGATGAAGACGAGCAAGGAGGAGAAGGAGGAGAAGGTTTCCTCGATGACAAAGTAAGCCGAGCATTGTTCACTAATGAAAAATTGAAGCTAGTCCCGTTTTGGTTGATTAATTCCTCGATGATCAATCTCCTCTCAAATAATATGGGATTAGGTTCTACTTGATCACTTTGGGCCATTTCTTCTTCATGAACTGTGGGAAATCTGCCGCGTCATGGGCAAGATATTGTACTTCCAATACCCGGCAAGCTCCTGAACGCGACTGAAATATTGGAAAGTCCACTGAATCTCTTTCTCACAAACTCTGACGAGAAAAATTCCGAAAACCAATTGGAACTTTCATACTCGCTTTCTTCGATGCCCTCCAAAGTGAATCCCACGAACAGAAATGGTTTCCTAAACAACAAAGAACGAAACACTTTGATCACGATGGTCCAAGTTCAAAACCGAAGAATGCAACTAGCGTGGAATACTGACTCGTCCAAAGCCCTTTGAGCTTGGATATGAACTCCTCGTATTCAACTCATAAGGAAGGGGAGTGTCTAAACTGGTAGATGTGAACTTTTGAGAATTCACATCCCCCATCGCCATTTTTCGGGACCGTCCACATTCTACCTACTGTGCAGTTTATACAGTGACCATGGTTTGGGGGTCCTCAAATCGAGGAAGCTTTTTCCGAGGTGAAAACTAGATGAAGCCAAAGCAAAACCTAGGGGGCCACCTACTATATCATTATTGAACACTGAACTATACGATACTATCGGTCTTTCCAGCTTTATGGCACAGTTTTCTTTG
The DNA here is from genome assembly GCF_007210705.1 of Tigriopus californicus. Classification (NCBI taxonomy): domain Eukaryota; kingdom Metazoa; phylum Arthropoda; class Copepoda; order Harpacticoida; family Harpacticidae; genus Tigriopus; species Tigriopus californicus. The sequence continues at coordinate 1,975,336 of NC_081440.1, read as the reverse complement.
TACTCATTGGACGTGTGTGATATACGTACGTACGTATGTGAGTAACGGGGCTTCATGTAAGAAGGCTAGCAACAATTGGTGCTTTGATCCCCGACCATGTGACAAAGCTTGGCTTTGGGGTTCATTTCATATTTAGATCCCATATGTGCATTGTGAGATGGGGGAGATGTGTACATATATTGTACGCTCTTAGCTTCTAGGCAATGGTTGTCGTGACCTATGCATATGATTTGAGCCAGTAGTATGTGCTCTGGAATGGTTGGTGGTAAGCACAATGTGAGTAAACCCACATAGACAGAAGAGTGAGTATGTGTGTGTGTGTGTGTGTGTGTGTGTGTGAGAGAGAGAGAGAGAGTCCGAATTCAAGCCATAAAAGTGGGGTCGCTTTTACAATTGGGTTTGGAGAGATGGAAGGGCCACGGAAGGGCCACCGAGAGAAGCATGCATGATGTGAGTCGTATGCGATCCATCTTTGGAGATGAAGGAGAGGAGCAGGATGATTTTGATTAGTGGGATTTTTGGCATGTGTGCTATTAGACCTATTTAGGCCGGGCCAATCCGGAGCTACCTGCCAAAACCCGATGATTGAGTGGAGCACATGTGGAAGTAACTCGCCTATTCACATTGACTCTAGAAAAATCCACAGCAGTAGCTTCATCTCCGAGGATGTTTTGTTCATGGTGGATCCGTCCAATCAGAACTTTTGCTTGTAACAAAAGACTTCATTAGCATGGAAGTAACTGAAGGAGACTCATTCCAAGCCTGGCTGGGTGTTACTCTTCCCTATGGTCATTGCCACTATTGCCACTATTGCCAGCGTCTCTGCCCATGGATAGAGCTTCGAGCTTCATCTAGTTCGTCTTGGATTGCTCTAAATCTACTTTTGAGATGCTCGTCGAGTTTATGGGTGAACTATTGGGAGATCTCCAGATCTTTGTTGAGTTTCAGCGTCAAGCTATTGATGACGCCACATGTACGTCGTCGTAGAGATGTGGAACTGGGCAGCCAGCTCTCTGAACAAGGGACGGGAGAGAAAGAAACACTTGGCTTCGAGATGAACAACTACGTCAGGCTGCTGCTTGGAGGTACTTGGGCTGATACTGCTTCTTCATCATCATCTAAAGTACCAAGTTCACGTATGCCCGCGGAGTCGAGTTGAAGGGGTCCACACGGATTCTCTGATCGCATTCTTGAATTGGCCTGAATCTGGCACAAAAGATCTTTGGCAGAGCAATGAGACGCGGGCAGATTGGACCAACGACGAGAGGCGTGAATTGGCCAAGAGATATATTGAGATTGAACCTTAATTGACACCACCGGAGTCTCAATTGTCAGAATTAACCACCTTGGTCAGGCTCAAGGAGAGTATGCGGAGCGCAAGATCTTGTGCCGAGATGTTCACCGACAATTATACCATTCATGTTTTCCGTCTCCGTCTGTCTCATTGATATGCTGCCAATTCAGAAATCTGATGAGGGAATGCATGGTGGGGAAGGTCGAAGGCATCCATCCATCCCTAGTCTCAGTAGTGTATGGTGTGTGGATGAAGGGAGACGAGGAGACAGACCCCAGGTCATTCTTGAACTCTGTTGCCCTCTGTCTCCTTCTCTCTCTCACTCTCTCACTCTCCATGATCTTCAGGCATATTGGAAGACAACATTCTCTTCCAAGACCAAGAGGATGAGGTTTCGGACCGACCGACCGACCAACCGACGAGTTTCAGGCCAAGAAGCTCTCCACTCTGCTTGATTGGCGCCCCACTTTGCCCCCATAATCCAAGTGCGACAAGCTCTGGTAGTTCAAAGAGAACCAACGCACGATTAGAGCAACATCCCGAACTCCCTAGTGAACTCCCTAGTGAACTCCCAGGTCGTGAAGCTTTTGGCTCTGCTTGATTGGCGCCCCACTTTGCCCCCATAATCCAAGTGCGACAAGCTCTGGTAGTTCAAAGAGAACCAACGCACGATTAGAGCAACATCCCGAACTCCCTAGTGAACTCCCAGGTCGTGAAGCTTTTGGACTCACAACCTTCTCCTCCTCCTCCTCCTTCTTCTCCTCCTCCTCCTTCTCCTTCTCCTCCTCCTATTCCACTTTCAGAGCCCTCGTCAATTTCTCAGTCGCTTTCATGCCTTCAAACTGGCAACCACCTACATGCTTCTCAGGGTTGCTCTTTACTTTAGAAGAAAGCGGACCAACTGAGCGTTCAAATAAGGTCATCTCGGACAGAAAATTATTCATTCTCGTCGAGTGGAGCATCTTAATGTCATTCATCCAACACTTCAGTCGCGCTCCACTAGCCATAAAAGGGAAACCAGTGGTCCAAAACAATGAGTAAGTAGATTTAGGGTTGACGGAACACGTGTGAGAACAAATGTAGACGAATGGTGTCACTGAACCCCTTTGACATCACTTACGTGCGCAAAGGTTCATTTCAAAAAACTGTTCACAAAACAGATTGGTTTTTATGGTCGATCATCAAACAACGCCAAAAGGGGACGGATCAACCTTCATCAGATTAATTCCGAAACCACCAGGCACTGTGCCAGATCACCAGATTCGGCGAATGTGGCCAATCAGTTTCCTACGACGCAACCCTGACACCCTTCTCGATTCCCCATCACTTTCAAGCGGCGGTGGTAACTCGCGCCAATTTGGCGACGACCCGGTTCACCGCGCCCCTTAGGATGCTCCTCGGAGGAAGACTCGAAGCCTCGTAGATTCGAAGCCTCGAAGACTTGGATAGAGGAAGGAAGGAACCGCGACCGCCGTCGAAATGGATGTCGCCCGCGAGTGGATGCCTCCTTGACTTCCCAGGGAGAGAAAGGGAACCTTACCCAAAGTGTTTGTGGACCTGGCTGAGGAGGAGCGAGTTCTGACTATGGGCTGGTGGTGGTGGTGGTGATTGGGATGATGATGATGATGGTGGTGGTGGTGGGCAGTGAGTGAGACAAGCACGGAAGATGAGCACATCTCCTCACCACTGCTCATTCTTAGGTCATGCTTGGAACTGAGCAAACGTGAAGCAACATTGGAAGAGCCCAAAAGAGAAATTTCCGCCTACCCACGACTCATCCGTTCATCCGTCCATCCATCCATCCATCTATTCATCCTCTTAACTCAAAGGCAGTAGTAGTAGTAGTAGTAGTTGTGGACACCGAGGTAATGGGTTCTCGATCTTTGCATACCTCATGTCAATCGGTGACTTATCTTCCACGAGTGATAGTTTGTTTGGCAAGCCCTTGTGAAAGTTCATCAGATCAGACCTTCGACCACGATCAAACAGTCTTGGATTATTGGGCTGCTCTCCGATTATGTAAGTCCATCCAGCTATTGCTCTAACCCCAATAAATGCACGACGACTTGAGGTACTTTGGCGGCTCTCAGTCCCGTTGAGATTATCTTTCGAGCCCAAGATGGCCTCGCTCCTCCAAACTTGAAGTGATCTTGAGGATCATTCAAATGATGTGATGAATCATGCCCTTTTGAGGACGTTGCCATGAAATCATGCTCTCTCTCTCAAACATATGTTGGAACTCCTCTTGACCGTATGTGCCTTTAAGGGATTCCTTGAAAAAATAACTAACTTAGCATTATCATTGCCACCAACGCAAGATGCCGCTTTAGTCTCTGTGGCCAATCGTTTTTCAGTCCTTAAATCCGAGATTTACTTGCATCGTAAGTCCAAAAGCAGGCATGTCGACAAAACTGGGGAAAAAAGCTTCAGTGTTTTTTGGGGAGGCTTCGAGATCGTTGCTCAATGCTCACACCAGCCTCCATTTCGCCCCAAGAAACGAGCAAGATCATGTTTCTTGGCATTCATTTAGTCACAGCTTGAAGAGTAAGAAGTGAGAATGGAATCATTTCGAGCCCAGAGTCCCATTTCTTCATCTGTAAATGGGCCAATAAAGCAGCAACATCATCTTGTCCAAGACCTTCGAGCTCAACCGGTTCGTTCATCATTTCTCTGGGACTAACCCTGATTGTTGTTGACGTTGGTGAGGATTGAACAATCGAGTCTAGTTCAAGTCCGTGCAGGTCAGATCCGTGATATTTTTCGAGCGGCATGCCGATTGAAAACCGAAGAAAAATATGCTGACAAACCTGAGACTCATGTGATGAGACTGACTTCTTGTCTGTCCACGTTGAATTGAACCACCGTGAACAACTGAACGAGGCAGGCATTCCTCAGGAAATTGACGACGATCCGTCCGTCGAACGAAAGTTTTGCATTCGAGTAGAAATCATGTTTGGCTGAAGAAACACTGCGGGCTATGAATTTACTATGCAATTCAGACTGTGAATCTTGATGGTGAAGCCATAAACCATTTGATTGCTTGAGAGACGGACAACTTGGAAGTATTCGAGTTCGAGCTGTCTTTCAGTCTTTCACTTGGCAAACAATGTTTGTCGCTCGTTGCCAATTCGTTACCAAATCTCTAGACTTTCAGACTCTCTCCGTTTCATCTTGTTTGGCTTGGGAGGTCTTCTTGTCGTTTGAATTTATCTACATTGTTTATCTTCTATTTCAGTTGGAGCGAGTGATTGGACAGAGCACGTGGATTGGATGGGTCCTCTGCTTATGACAAATGAGCCACCAAGGCGCCCGCACGTTCCACTATCGGCATCTTTTCATCGTCGCATCTTCACATCCCACCTAAGGACCGCAAACTCCCAAAGAGAGAGACTGATTAGTAAACTAGGCTGTGCCTCGTGCAAGTTTTGTCTTTCTGAAAATTCAAATTGCACTTGTCCCGGCCTGCTGTACTATCGCTCGACAACTTATCCATCCACAACTTCACCCGTTCGTTGAATGCCTCATTCTCATCCTCATAAGAGCCTGTTAGCTCAATCACTGACAGACCTTCTATCTCAATTCACATGTGATAAAGATGCAAATCCATACCACTTGGAAAAAAGACATTAAAATGTTTACTCGCCCCCCATGGTTATGAGCTTGGACCATTTTTATTATTGTGAATAGAATGTGCTTAAGCACATTTAACGAATGTGAGTGATAAATGCATGAGTGATGTTTTTAGCTTCGAATGGAATGAAAGGCGCTGCTGAATCAAGATGTTGACTTGTGTTGACTTTGTTTTTACGACAATTGGGATTAAATGATATCTCTGAGTCCGTTAACATTTGCCAGCGGCAATGTTTTTCTCAATTGATTTGACATCAGATTTAAAACTTAATTTCATGTACAAATGAGAAGATGATATTCAGTGATAACCCCACATGCAGAGATAGCAAATCCGAGCTGACTCGCATAACGATGGCTGGCTGGCATGAATGTGAAATTGTTTGAATTCATTTTCCTACTCAGAAACATATCTTCAATCAATTTCTAGATTTTAATCCAGAATACGTTTTCATTGGCAATATATACTGTATTTGACTTTTTTATTCTATTGGTCGTCGACCAGGTCTCTATTCCAAGGATGAGGGTTTTCAAAATATATGAGTATTTTTACAAGTAATTCTACTTAAAAATAAAATAATAAAAAAGAGATCATTTTTCTAGTCCGTTAAGAGTGACTAGACAGGTAAAAATTTGAAAATATGAATATCGACGCAAAATGCTTTGAACACAGTCGCTTATTATTTAGAAACTTCCCAGCAGTGCATGTTTACCAATTAGGTCGGAATTCATTCGTATGGTCATCGACCTTTCGTTTTTGGAGTTTTCAAATTTAGCTTCTAGCCACCCTGATGATTGGCTGAACGTTTCCTTTTCCCTCAAAGCCGTCTCTTAGTGTCTCCGAATTTTGCATGTGTTCACTCCGATTTGAACCTGGGTTCCTCCCATATCAATGCCAAGCTTGCACAATCGGAACTACTGGTTGTTATAGGCCCCTGATTGTTCTCTGATTGGGTTTGAATTTGAATACAAAGAGCCCCAATCCCAGAATTAACCGCCTGAATTCAACATTTTCGATCAAAATCAAGTATGTAAATCTTACCATCTATCTGATCTGTATTGTCTACTTTCGTTCAGCCTTCTGGCGATCAACTCTAGCTATAAATTAGTAACCTTCGCTGACACTTTCATGGGCAAAAGCTTCTGCTACCTCCCTGAACGTAAACTAAAAGACCTGCCATTTTTTTGCGCCACTGAACCTAATTTTAACCCACATCTCTTGAAAGGCGGGAAACATGACTCCATTCAAGATAAAATTACTAACCTTTTTCATCAAAATAATCGTTCAACCCTTTCTTCACATTGAATGCATTGACAATAAGACCTCGTCTGTTTTGCATTTCTTCACGTAGCTTTTTCTGGAGAGCCTGCGTTCAGCTGACCAAGGCCAGCGTTTGCTAGCAAAGCCGCAAACTCGACATTGGTCTCTGGATTGGTTGTGTTGAGGCCTCTCTATCTTGCTCTCTGTCCCTCTATCTTCCAAGATGGCGCAATGGGATCTGAGCTCCAAGATCGTGCCCTATCTGGACCGGCACTTGGTGATTCCCCTGTTGGAGTTCCTCTCCGTGAAGGAGATCTACAGCGAGACGGATCTGCTCAAGGCTAAACTGGATGTGCTGTCAAAAACGAACATGGTGGATTTCGTCATGGATATCCATCAGGTCTTGTATCCGTGTCAGGATGAGCCATTGGCCAAACTACGGGAGAAGCGTGAGACCGTGGTTCAGCGGTTCGATGTGCTGCAAAACGAGGCCGAGCCCGTTTTGCAGATGTTTTCCAACAGCGATGTCACGGCTCAGGCCCAGTCTTCCCGTGATCCCAAGCAGTTGTTGGACTACGTGACCAAGCACCACAATTTTAAGCCCGCACTGACGGATGCGTGCCATAGCTTTGCCAAGTTCCAATTTGACTGCGGAAACTATGCGGGTGAGATTACAGCAGACCGGGCTGAGATGGATGTCAGGAAACGGCTCTGAAAGAGCACTACTTTGTGCCAAAAGCTTGTCCACATGTATCATGATTACTGTTGTTTTTATACTTTTTATATTTTGCTTACAGGCTGCTTGGAGTACCTGTATTTTCAACGGGCTCTCATCCAGGTGACGGATGCCACTTTCATGAGTGGATTGTGGGGTAAATTGGCCTGCGAGATCCTGACCCAGAGCTGGGATGCGGCTTTGGAGGATTTGAAGCGTTTGCAGAGCTTGATCGATGACCCGTCGTTCGGAAATTCGCTTCAGACCCTGCAACAACGGACGTGGCTGATTCACTGGTCGCTGTACGTGTTCTTCAACCACCCCAAGGGCAAAGATTTGATCATTGAGCTGTTCCTCCACCAAAAGCAGTACCTCAATGCCATCCAGACCACGTGTCCTTGGATCCTTCGGTATCTGTCCACGGCTGTCATCATCAATAAGAGCTCCCGCGGCGACGATATGAAGGACTTGGTCAAGGTCATTCAGGAAGAATCCTACACCTACCGGGACCCCATCACCTCGTTCATCGAGGATCTCTATGTCAAGTTCGACTTTGACGGGGCCCAACAGAAGCTCCGCGAGTGCGAGACCGTCTTGGCCAACGACTTCTTCTTGGTGGCGTGCATCGACGATTTCATCGAAAACTCGCGTCTCATGATCTTCGAGACCTTCTGTCGGATCCATCAGTGCATCAGTATCGACATGTTGGCCGCCAAACTGAACATGACTCCCGGAGAGGCCGAGAAATGGATCGTGAACCTGATCCGGAACGCCAAGTTGGATGCTAAGATTGATTCGCAATTGGGTCACGTGGTCATGGGTACCCAAACCATGTCCCCGTATCAGCAACTCATCGAGAAAACCAAGGCCTTGTCCTTTCGCAGTCAAATGCTGCAAATGAATGTGGAAAAGAAGAAGAAAGCCCAAGAGCAACCCAATTGGGGCAACGAGGGCTTCTAAATCCGATCACACAAACTCTCACGTTTTGTTTCTCCATTTTCGCTCTTGTACGTTTATTATAACTTCATGTATGCCGATGAACTTCGTGGTCATTCATTCCTCCATCAGCTTAAGTCATCACTTTTTTTTGCTTACAATCCCGTCTTGGGGTTCGAATTCATTTCTCTCAGGTTTTAAATTAGTGCCAAATAACACTTCAAGAACAGGTTTCCACTAATACCATCGTATATGGTATGAGAGTACGTAGTGAGCAATTTAAGAGAGCATTCGGTCAATCCCCACTAGAAATTGACAAATTACTCAACAAAAAGAAATCAGATTCTAGAAAATCTACAGCGGCGCTCATTGAAATTATGAAAATGGTTGAGGTTGCTCTCGCAAAAAAATAGAGGGGGAAAACTGCTGCTTCACATTATACGGCATTGTCAAAACACTACGAAAAACATCTAGTGGACGGTGTAGTAGGCAATCTTCTCCCTTCGCCCGTCGATATGTGCAATGTTCGGCACAAAGCATTTGTCTCTTTTATTGGCACGGGTTCAGATTCCCTCACAAGCTAAAGCCATGAGTACACATTACAAACACCCAAGTTCCGCCGGCGATTTCTCAAACAAGATACATTCAATTCAGACACTTTACAGCGTTCGCGCTTTTCCTTGTAGTCGGGCTTTTTTTTGTTTGTTTGGTTTGTCACGGGGTTTTCTCGCCGCTACAGGGAATGTAACTATTACTATTACCAGTACTATTAGGATGAAAGGTTACGCTAATTTCGTCTATTTTTTTCTTTGAATCTTTATAAGATATTTGGTCTACCAACGAATTTGAGTTGGCAGACCGAGCTAGCCCTTGAACGTAGGTTTCATTTGGAACGCTTGGTAAAAATTGTCCAAGTCTGACTTGAAAGATGCTACCGGATCAATGAGGCCTACGTATTCCCTGCGAATATTAGAGGGAAGCAAGTTAAACAATGAAGGAGCCCGAGAAAGAAGAAAAGTGGACTTCATTGTTCGAACTAGCCTGGATTCTCGAGGACTTGAAGGTGCTCTCAAAACGCACGTTAAGCCCCTACGGTCACTAGAATTGNCGTTCGCGCTTTTCCTTGTAGTCGGGCTTTTTTTTGTTTGTTTGGTTTGTTCGAACTAGCCTGGATTCTCGAGGACTTGAAGGTGCTCTCAAAACGCACGTTAAGCCCCTACGGTCACTAGAATTGACCCTAAATCCTGGGTTGGATATACTTTCCATGTTCATTGAAACATATAAATCGACACCTTTTCCATCTTCAACGATATAAGTGTATATGAGGAGCGGTCGTTGGTCACAGGGAAAGTCAAAGCTACATGTTCAAGTCATCGAGTTCAGAAGGGGCACGTGTCCAAAAGAATGCCTGTGCAGTCAAAGGTAACAAAGAGTACCTTCATTAGTCAAATGTGAGTGTCTGACTGTGTTCAGGCATGAAGAAAAGGGTCAAGCCTTACAAATTAGAATTGAAAAATGCGCGGTGTTGTCTTCTTGCTTGACAAAAAGCGCACTTTCGGAACGAAGAGTAATGTCAAATTTCATGCCTTCTTGTGAACATGAATAAATTATCCACCCTTTGTGTTTTGATTCGCTGAGCTCACCAGGGACGCCTAGACCCCTGGATGACTCTTCTTGAAGCCTTAAAACGACCATTACTCTCAGGTCAGTTGTGCTCAGCGCAAGACCCTTTTGGAGGGACTTACCTGAATGAGCACTTGCCCGTTTATAGGCCTTGAAGATCTAGTGTTCATACCGAAAAACAACAGGTTAAAGGCTATCACTTTACAATGAAGGTCCGCATCTCATCAGATTTATCTTTTCGTTGGTATTTGCAAAGGACTTTCGTTGGGTTGAGGATTATTCGTTCGTTCTCAAGTACATTCAATCCGTGAAGATCCCATCGCAATCCTTCCTTTTCAGAAAACCATTTTAGGAGGATCTTGGAGACCTGGTCGTGAATATTGTGGTGTGAGAAAAAGTCGACATTCGGACTCGTAAGAATTGGTTGTTGGTCCAACACTTACACTGTGACCGTAAAGTTCACGCACCATTGAAGTACAGCGGCATTTTATATTTCTTGCCACATATGCATTGCTTCTGAGAAAAAAACAACAGATATTTGGTTAACCAAAGGCACGTGCTATGTATTATCAACAATGAAGAGGGAAATTACAATTAACACAATGGTACAATAGCTGTTTCAGCCAAGGTGTATTAATCGCCAAAGTATCACTTCTCTGGAAAAGTGAAATACCGCCTGGCACCAAAGTCGTCCTCAGAGGATGGCGGTTGGTTGGTATGATAGAGGCTGGAGTGACTGCATTAGCTTCTTGGGGATCTCATTGCGAACTGTTAAACTTTTGTGGGTTCGCCAATGGGCTGATAAAGCCTCCAAGACCCAAGACAAACCTTGATCCGGAAAGAGGCTACAGAGCACCTGAAAGCTGTCAGCTAGGCTATCCAAAAAAAGATTATTGGTGGGTAGGAAGTCCCAAAGGGTTCATTTGAAGCATCACTTTGGCACCCATGCCTATAAGCATCAAACAAAGCCCCTCCTTACTGAAACAATGAAAAAAGCCAAGTTAACCTTTGTCAAAGACAAAAATCCTGGACTTCAGAAGATTGGAAATAAGTAATGTAGTCAGAAGAAGGCCCTTTCCTGTTATTCCTTCCTCCAAACTCAATGTGCTTATCAATACTTTTGGGCTTAAAATTCGGAAAACATCTTGTGTGCTCCAGTGGTGAAGCACCCTCAAAAGATCATGGGATGGGCAATGTTTGGCTCTTACAGAGCGTCTGATTTGCATTTCATTCCTCAAAACACCAAAGTAAATGCCCAGCACTACCAGGAGGAGATGTTGGCTCAAATAAACCTCCCTGCCATCAAGATGAAGTTCACCACAGACACATTGACCCGAGGAAAACTCTCCCCCTCAAGTTCAACAGTAATTTTAAATAAATATTTTGTTCCACCTCAAACAATCAAAAACACTGGTAACTGTCTGGAAACTAATGTTCATCACTTCTTTAGGAAACAGGTGTGGCCTGGTGATTCACTTGACCTCAAGTACATAGAGAATTTATGATCAGTCCTTGAAATGAGGGTAAGTTAAATGGGACCGACCTCTTCTATCAAACACCTTGAGAAGCAGCTTCTACGTAGAAGTATGGTCTGGGATTGCGTAAAACCTTTCAGTCCTTAGTTGAGCCTATACCAGAGAAAATGAAAACAGGTCGTTGAATTGAAATGTGATAAGACTGGAGGCTAAATGAAATGAGTTATTCATTTCCTTCATCAGTTTTATCACTTTTATCAAGGAGCAAAAACTTTCCGGTCATAGTGTAAGAGACTTAAACAACAGTAAGATTCATGGCATAATTTAAAAGACAAAAAAAACCACTGATCATGTTTTTCATGCAATCCATTGTTTTGTTGATTTTATACCCTCACACCAAAAATCCCTAAAAGTTTTGATTCCGTTTGCATTTAGACTCAGAGGTGCAAAGATCTTTAATTCACGACTTAGTGGATTCCTTGGATCTCCAAAATAAATTTGGCAACCAATTTCACCTTTGGGATCTCAGTTGTTAAGACGACAGCGTGACCAAAAGTGGCACTAAAATTGATGAGCTGATACATCAGAGGCAATACAAGATGATGCAAAATGGAAATAAGACCAGTACCGAGAACTTTGAAAGAATCCAAGTGGTTTTTCTCGACTCCTTGGGGGGAATCTTTTGTCCAATTTGGTCCCCCGTGGATTTCCTGCCCCCTCCATCCTCATGAAATGGTCATTCTGAAAGGTCATTTACCAGATAATCATGTTCAAAGACTCTCTTTCGATCTTACTAACACGTTCATTTAAAAAAAAACCCAATGATCTCATTTTCAACCCCGTCAATTAAGAACATTTTTCAAGAAATATCACACACAAGTATTCCTGTGATATGGTTTAGAATTAGAGGCGAAATGTGATGGTCTGAGCATGGGTGTTTTGGTTTTGGCTGGAATTTGGACTTTGGTCTCTACCGTTTGGACATGAGATACCCTGACCACAAATTAATCTACTTTGGAATGCGGCCTCCCTTGAAGCGTGTCAATAGAGAGACAAATAGTTTGGGTTTTTGACCACAATAAAAGCAGTCTCCTGGTTGGCATCTGGCAACCTTTTTTCACCTAATCCTTTGAGAGATGCTGAAATGGCTTAGGCTCTCGCAGATATCTAGCCACTGTAGATATCATGTTTGCGTTCACCACCTTCCAAAATCCAGCAGTGTAGGTTGAACAAACGGCCAAAAAATGTGATCAAGATCAGCATGGCTGGTCATGATGGAGGATGCTCGATTACGTCGCACTCCTCAGAGATTAATTTATTGAGCTTTATGAGAAAGAATGGATGTGCAAACTTCCTGAAAATCTTGCCCAACCAAACAATATTCGAGTCGGTCAAATACATGATTTTCACTTTGGAGCTAGATGAGGTCGGGCATTGGGATTCCCATCCAGATCAATGGAGGAAAGAGAGAGGGAGCGGGAGTAAGAACTTGACTACGAGAAGGAGAAGGAGGCCAAATAAGGGTTCAGATTAGGATTTCTTCTCGCTCCCAAATCAGTAATGCAGCCATGAAGAGAATGCTGATCCTACAAAGACCCAGTTAGAGCACACCAAGAGATATGCATGTGTGAAATGTACTCTTTTTTGGTCTTGTACGAGGTGTTTCAGTGGGGAAGGTGACACATGCACTCAACATATAGAGATTGAGAACAAACTTTTAACAGGGCTTTTGAGGATTATGGTTCAGCCTGTTATGTTAATGTGATGGCATCAAAAATGAAGCCAAGGCAATGGGTTCTCACAGCTGTGATCCTCCAAATGTATGCATGCCAAGCTCGAGGCCCTAAAGCACCAATCCAAAGCTCAAGCATTTCGAAAGGGTCACCGTTTAGATCTTGTGGACATAAACCTAGGATACCAAGTCCAAAGTCAATATTGTTTTCATTGAATAAAAGCAACTTTTTTCGAGTGATGGAGCACAAATAAAACGATTTTGCTTCAGTTTCTTCCCTAAGGGACAGGCCAAGAAGAGGACAGGCTAATCTATAGTGTGGATAATGCGAGTTACACGACTCCCTATCTTTCCATTGTACACAAACTCTCTGGATCAGGAAATGGCAAGATCTCGATCACTATTCACCAAAGGACTGAATGTTAAGTGAAAAGCGTGCCTAATACACCCTCAGCACTGCTTCAAAAGATCGTTTCTTGAGGATGTGGCCATCTACATGAAGAATATTACACTGTTTTAGGGTTCAAAAATTTTGATCAGTGCTTTTGTCAGGGGCCATAGAAACTGGGCTACTTAGACATTATATATGTGTTTCGGATTGAGCACAATGGAGATTTGGGCTGGGTCCGTTCAGATCACCCTTGTCCGTGTGTTCGGAATAATAAGAAATGTGGAAGGACATTCATGTGCGTTTGAAAGCAGCTGCTCCATTTCATTTCAACTCTTCAACAACGCTCTTCCGTAGACTTCTTTACAATGCCAATATTCCGAATCTTCAATGATCTATTAAGCTTTCGAAGTCCGTGTTCGTGATACTTCTCTAAAGACATAGATAGAAATCAAGAAAGTGATGGGTATCTTATCAAACAAGTTCATTAAGAGGTTTATGACTGTTGAATCTAGGAGAAGGCAAGGATCCTTTTGAGAATCAGTTACAATGGGAATGGTAATCCAAAGCGAACAAAACATCTGGAGCAAGGCTCGAAACGAAGGAGCCCAAGGTTTGCCCCTTCGTTTCTGAAAGCGACAATAATCAGTCTGAAAATAGGGAATGTTCGAGAAGGCTACTTCGTTTATCCAGTGAATGAACACTGAGCAAAGCAAATGGACTGTAGAGTTTGGCATTGGTATCGGTAGTGATGATGATGATGATGATAATGATCCTCATCGCAGTCATTACCATCGCTTTGGCCCATATTTTCAACTTCAATAATAACAGATGTCAGTCGTAAATGCTGATGGACCTCATAAAGACATCGAAACCGACCTATGTATCTTTACATTAGTACCTTGCCTTCTTTTAAAATGGATAAGTATCGAGAAAAGTGAAGATATCTTTACTTAGTGTAATAGCTATTTATTCAATTGCGGGGGCATTCTTTGCTTGGAGTTTATAATAGTGAGGCTTGAAGAAAGTCGACAAGGTCAAGATACCTTGAATGCGTTCGCTATTTCAGGCCGTCGAGTTTGAAGAGAAGAGCGAGGGCTTGTCCGAGCTTCTCTTCACGAGTGGCTGGAAACTTAAATTCCGGCCGCTCGTGAACACAGCGCCATGAAATAAGGTTTGTAATGGCGGCATTTGGTTTCCTTTGCGTGCCGGAGAGGGAACTTTATACCGCTGAAAAATGGTCCTTGTAAAAGAATACCTATGGAATACCCAGTTTTTGTTTAAAAGAACCGGTTTTCAAGGTATGATTTTCCCTTGACACCACTCAAAGCCAAATTTGACGTTAGATAATGTCTGTTTTCTTCACGAGTGGCTGGAAACTTAGATTCCGGCCACTCGTGAACACAGCGCCATGAAATAAGGTTTGTAATGGCGGCATTTGGTTTCCTTTGCGTGCCGGAGAGGGAACTTTATACCGCTGAAAAATGGTCCTTGTAAAAGAATACCTATGGAATACCCAGTTTTTGTTTAAAAGAATCCGTTTTCCAAGTATGATTTTCCCATGACACCACTCAAAGCCAAATTTGACGTTAGAGAATGTCTGTTTTCTTCACGAGTGGCTGGAAACTTAGATTCCGGCCACTCGTGAACATAGCGCCATGAAATAAGGTTTGAAATGGCGGCGTTTGGTTTCCTTTGCGTGCCGGAGAGGGAACTTCATATTGCTGAAAACCGGTCCTTGTAAAAGAAAAGATCTTTTGACTATTCCAAGAACACCTTAACGTTATAGACCGAATAAGAAATTAAATATGATCTCGCAAGAGAAGAGACCACAATCAAGGCATGAGACGAAAGTGAGGTTCTCTTAACAATATTCTTTATGTAATTATGGTGCTAAAGCCGGAGGACCATCACATCATCCATTTCCAAAGTACACAGTGCCATATCTGGAATCAGATTTGTTCTCCTTGTGTGGTTGTGATTAACATCTAAAGGTTTCCTTGAGAAAAGTCGGAAAGGGAGAAACGAACCGGTGACCTCTCTAATGTCAGGAAACGGAGCTAGCTACCATACTACGCGTCCTACTTGTGGTAGAACGTGGATATTTCAAAAAACTTCAGCACATTAATAGGTTGTAGAAATTTAAATAATAAAGCACTCTCACACATGACAAATTTGGTGAAAAAATTTGCATATGCTTTGTGGAAAAGAAATTAAAAGCTTAACTTTTTTGCTGCACATACTTTTCTCATCAGTCCATCTAAACCCTTACCTAAAGACTTTGTAGTCAATCTAATAAGGTGGGCTATGTTTCGACGAGAAATAGTACATCAACATATGAACTCATTTTTGCTCGTTCCTGAAGTGCATTCACTCTTTCCAGCACTATCAAACGCAGGTTTGATCAATAAATTTGCTCAGGTATAAACATCCTATGACAACAAAATCGGTTCCATTTGCCTTCGGGGAAGGAGGCTTCCACAAACTATATCTTCTGAATGATGTACATGGCCTAGTCCTCATACATTTCCTCTAATGAAGAATGACCAGAATTCCAGTGACGCTCCATCGAAGAGCAGAGAATCAACCCAAGAAGTACCTCAAGGTAGCATTCTCGGTCCACAGAGAGGAGGCAAGACGCCTGAAAAAAAGATGGCCAACAACTCAACAGTCGGCGAAGAGGCATCATCATCATTGTCGTTGCTGTCGAGCGACGGGGTAATTTTAGATGGCGATCAAATCCCTGAAGGAATTTCTCGCAATTTCGTCCGATTGCCTGGGGAGGATGGCACGGATTTCTATAATCGTGTCACACACTTGCATCACCAGCGCCAAAAGATCCGACAAATAGGAGACTTGTCTCTGGTAAAGAATTTGACCGTTTTGTATCTCTACGAGAACCGACTCGACTCCATCGAGCGACTGGACAATTTGGTCAACTTGCAAATGCTCTACTTGCAACGGAATCGGATTCGAGTTCTCGGTGGATTGAGCGGACTCAAGAAATTAAAGAAGCTTTATCTGTCTGGTAATCGAATCAGGAGAGTGGAGAATCTGGAAATGCTCACCTCCTTGCAAGGTAAGTTGCGTCTATAAAAACCAAGGTTCAGACTTCAATCAACCCAAGATTGATGGAGGTGATTAGATGTTTCGGGTCGAAAATTAGCTCCTCCGTGTGTTCGGAATTGGTCCACATGAAGGGTGGGTCAGATGGAGTGAATAATGGGGAGGATTGAAAGAGGTGGTTTGGCAAATCAGCTTGTTAAAAGTGAACAAATGATGCCTTCAAAAACCATTAAACCCATTTAGTTTCTAGTTTTAGGAAGTATTTTTCAGCCAGATTTTCATTTGCTTTGGTTTTGGCCATTTTTTCTTTTTTTGTGTGTTTCCTATTTTTCACATTTTAGGACATTTTTGCTTTTATTTGTCATATGGGTCCTTACCTTTTGGATCCAAGATAAGAACCTAGCCTAACCCAACCAAGATGGCCTAAAACTGCAAAACAACCGTTTTAAAACAATTCTTTGATGTTTACTAAGTATGAAGTGAAACAAATAACGAATATAACAGGTTACAAGGGGACAAGGATACAAGGGTTCGAAGATCAATTGTTTTTTGGTTTTAATCTTTTTTCACTTTTACTAAACGTGTTGATATGCACTTTTTCATATTACTTTTCATGGTTTGAAGAAAGTGAACTGGTTTGACGAGAGGAAAATCAAGGTTACATTTTGAGGCAAACTTGAGGGTTTTCAGTCACGCAACTAGTTACGTAATACATCATAGAAAATCTTAATTGATAACCCTAGTCACAGCCACCCGTGATCATTCATTTTATCCCATCAGTAGCAAATAAGTACTTCATAAGAGACGGAACTTTTAAAAAAATCGGGGAGGAAACGATTATATATTTTCCCCCATTTAAAAAAGAAAAAAGTATCGGTAATAGGAGGGCTAAAAGCGCCGTTCCGTTACCGTACCGTTACTTCTGTAGTAAAGTAACTCATTACCGGTAGCGTTACTCAATAAGTAACGCGTTATCGGTATCGTTAAGTAACGTGTTACTAGTAACGCCGTTACTCAAGCCTGGTCATTTCCTGTCATGTTCGTTCTTAACCTATATTCGGGGAACACCATGCGAAGGTTTCCCAGCGAAAGGTCAAGGAAGAGACTGGGAAGTAGTGGCTGTTTTTGTCTTCCCTATCAAGCAAGACGTAGATAAAAAGGAAAATCAAATCATATTATCTTCCAGCACTGGGATTTAAATCTGTTATCCCAAGGGAGCAGATTCTTGTCTGGTCCATGCTGCCTCCAGGCTGGCCAGGTTTTATTCTGCCAGCAATGCTAGCTCCTGATTCATAGATGCTAAAAATGCTAATTGGAATTCGAAAATGCTTGAGCAATGCTTCTTTTTTAACAAAAGCATATTATTCATGGTGCTCATAAAGGATTTCAGATTCGCAATTCAATTATATTTGGCACTCTTTGACAGGGTATGTTCAGGCAATGTTTTGAAAATTTTACTTTAAGATTGTTTTTTTAATTCACAAGAATAAAAAAAACCCTCGCAGTAAAAATTTATGCAGTTGTGTCGATGATATTCTCCTAATTTTGCACCCTGAGACTTCGAAGCGGACACCAAAAAGTGACAAGCTTTATTTGAGCAAAAACGTATTTTTAAGATTTGAACAAGGTTTGGATCAAGGTTTTTTTACACACAATTATAATTGTTCTTATCACCAAACAATGTTCTTCTTGGGTGAGATTAGATCATGAAAATAAGATAAATTGTTTTTTTTTATCGTTTTATCGACATTAGCAAAAGCTACAATAAGTTTCTATATCCAGAGAACTCAATTGTGGTCTATCTCTTCTATTTGGATTTGTTTTTGCTACTTTTGAATCTTGTACTTTGGTTAACTTCGAATGTGTGTGGAAGGAATACTTTTCAGAACACAATAAAACGAACCAAAATATTTATGTTTATTTGAATATTAGTGTGAAATCAACCCGTACTTACATTTTTCTTAAGGATTGGTAGTTCGTCCTTTTACACGCGCTGACCAGTTAATCAATTTCTTTATTTGTGTTAGTCAACCCAAAATCTTTTTGAATGTCAAAAGTCTAGTTACAAACAGAAATTTGGCTAAAACTCCCTTTGATCATTTTGATTGATTAATGTAAAGTAAACATTCCAATGAAAATCACTTTGTGGCTACAGCCTGTCAATTTCATGGAAGGGGAAAGGGAGTTCCCTTGTGAGATTTGTTTTGCTTTTCTTCCCTTTTGGTCAATTTTTCAATGAAATAATGCTAGGAAAATGCTAAAATGCTAGATAAGATGCGCAATGCTTGGACCATGCAAGTGATGCTAGTTTAATGCTAAAAACTAGACCAATGCTAATAAAAAAAATTCCAATGGTAGCGGCTTTGAAATAAAATGCTACCTGGCCGGCCTAGCTGCCTCCTAGACTGATCAGCATTTTGCACATCGTTAATGATTAGTGAAAAAGATAAATTTCAGGTCATTGACATAAAAACAATAATGTCCGAGCATGGCAAATGTAATGCGTAAAATCTTTGTTAAGAAAATATTACTTTCAAGTTTTACATCCACCGCATGACCATTTACTCCATAAATCATGATGCACGTCAAGATGTGCCTGATTTTTAAAGGAGACGTTCATTGCTCAAACAAAACTGACTTCCAACATTTGAAATAGAGTATCTTTTTAAAATAATAATTTTGAAAAAATGATAAAAGCTAATTAAAATAAATGGAATGTATAAGCAGGTGGTGGGTAATATGTCTGAAATCTATTTCATACCTAGGTGTCCTTTTTCAAAAAGATTTAAAAAAAAAAACAGGTTGCAAAATTTCACATTTTTCCATTAAGTTGACAAAATTCTGGAAAATTATCATGAATTTTCACAAATATTGTTTTTTTTGCTAAAATTGCTTGAAGTGCAGAAAATGTCAAGTATTGCTGTTAAAATTGCCAAATTTGCAGAAAAATCTCTTATGTGCGAGTTTTTTTGCAAAAATGTGCACAATATGCAGGATGCAAGGTTTGGCTGGCCTTACTTATTACTACAGTCCTTAACCAAGAATTTGACCCTTCAATTTTCAGAGCTGTACGTAGACCACCAACACCTCAAAGAAAATGAGAAAGTGGATTTTGATCCCAGAACGTGCTTGTCTCTCAAATCGCTTCAAGTGCTGAACACGTCCCACAATCGTATGGATACTCTTCAGGATTTGCAAAAACTAAAGTCAATCGTGACTCTGGATGCGAGCAATAACAATTTGGGAGCAGATTCCAAAATAGTGGAACATTTGTCCAAAATGTCCACCCTCCGAGAATTGGATCTCCGGGGCAATCCTGCAGCTCGGGGAACCCGTCATTGGGAGACCTTGGTAGGTGAATGTGGACATATCTGTAACTTGAACGGAAAACCCGTCTCCCACACCACAAGGACCATGCTCAAGAATATGAAAGCAATGCTGTCCAACGCAAACTTGCCCGGTCCACATCAATCGAGTGGAACGAGGGATCACACGAAGACTCGCATGAAACTTTAACCAACAGTGTTTCAACCTGACATGCTGCTGAAGGAAATGCTTAGCTGTGGTGAATAAGCCTACAAAACACGAATGTGCTTCCGTCAACCCGAAGTGTTCACGCAAGCTGGAGATAATGAACCAACTTTTTTGTTCTCCACCCTCGATTTAAAGTTTCACGGGATAATAACGCTTATTAGTGGAGCGCTTCCGGACTGCAGGGAGCACTTTTTTAGCGAACGACGAGACGCATACTACTTTCTCTCCCCCCCCCAAAAAAGACGAATTTGGACACGTTCGGACGATAATGTGTTATTTCAAGTTTTGTCGGAGTTGCAGGATTAACTGGTAGAAAAGTTACTTCGCCCTATTAGAAATTGGGATCTGGATAGATCCCTCTGATGCAATGATCAATTGGCGCAAGAGTATGTACTAGATACAAGAGATATACCGGCATCATCATCATCATCCATGTTTAGATTGAGGAGCAAAGAACGGAAAGAGTGTCGACAAATAACACGTTGAATCTTGTTCAATCCAGTTGTCTTCTTTCTTTCTTGGTAATTAGTGATCGTCGAGTCACTGGAATCGCTTGTTTGTGACCGGTAAAAAAATTCTGGTCTTAACTTCTATTCGTCGTCTTCGTCCTCCTCATCAGATTCTACAAGAAAATAGAAAAAAAAACGGTTCACATTGGAATGGGTACAAGCTCATAGAAATGGCAGTCTGGAATAAATATATCGTTTTGTTTCAGTCTTGATGAACATCTTTAATACAGAATTTAGAAAATGGATCCATAACATGAAGCACTTTTCGATGCAGCGAGGAATAATGTAATGCTTTTTGATAGGCTTGTGGGAATAACACGATGGAGATGTTGTGCAGTGGAACACACTTTTGAATCAATGTCTCTAAACAGTTTTCAGAGTCATCATTCCTCTGAAGAAGACATATCAACGCTATTTGGGTCTGAGAGTCGATTGGAAAAAGCGCAACAGGGTTGTTAGCTTTTTTCAGGACCATCTCCCCAATGGATCGGATCATGGCCACAAAGTTCATGTCGCAGTCCAACACCAACAATTGAGCCTCTGCAAACTCCAAGAAACTTCGGAAAAGCGACGGATTTTGGGCAAGACATAAAATAAGAGGGTCGTGCCCCATCCACAAGAGGTCGGGCGAGTTCTCAAGAACCTCGTTAAAAAGAGACATCAGAGTGTTTTGGAAAAAGTCGTGATGGGATTCTAAAAGGCGTCCAAGGATCACGTAATCTGGTTTAATAAGGCGGTTAACTATTCCTTGCGTCCATAATAGTCGAGCAAGTTTCGAGTCGTCCGGTACTTTGAAGGCATTCAATCCATCTTCGACCAAATCCCAGATTTTCTGCGACACATTCGGGATTAGCAGACGAGTCGGAAATACTAAGAGTAATTCGACAGTTTCTTCAATCTTCTTCCAGCGATCTACATCTCATTTCGTTTAAGCCTGATTTGCTTTTGAAGAGGTTTTGGTATGGAGACAATTTACGTTGCTGTAGCAGGTACGTGCATTTGCCAATGATGGCAAACCAGTGATGGAAAATTGAAGATCTAAATGTGCTTCCAACCTTCTTTCAAGGTACAAAGAGGAGAGATCGGCTCTATTAAAACTTGCTGGAAGAGCCAAAAGTGCATGACTGAAGCTGGCAGGCACATCCGTTTGTTGGTAAACGCCCGAATATTCGATAGGACCTCTTCAAAAGCAAATCGTTTCACTTCGTGGATTGCCTGCATGGGAGGGACCCGTTTCAGTGACGTCGATCAGTTTTTGAGTTTCTATGAGAGCGAGGGTGGAGATTTGCCGTGTCTTTTCCATCAAAGTTCTCTTTGGAGTCTCTCTCCAATCGGGATGAAGAACTAATTCGGTGACGCTGAATAAGATTTCGTCGGGCACTTGTCGGCTTTGGAACCGCTTCAGGTCTGCAACCAAGCAGAGGAACAAAGCCTCTTTGACATCATACAACCAACTGATCCTTTTCTAAAAACCGGTTTTCGTCGGTAGAATCTCGACTCTCAACAACGCAAAGCACACCAACCGTAACTGTTCAAAATGTGTCTGTTCACGAACAGCTGTAATTGATGAGTTGCTAGTTGCCAGTGAAGAGAAAGCAGATTTCGAACAGGTCAATCCCGGATTTATATTGTTTCGAGTCAAGGTTATACCTTAAAACACGGTTGATACAAAAGAAAACTGAGGATCCACTGGTCGTCACTCTCTTTGCAGGAGGCGTTGCTAGTTCGGGTTTCAAAAATTCGATATGACCAACAAGTTCAACTCATTTGCTTTTCTATAACGTATCGTTTGAAGAGAAACTTCGCCAATCTCTCGCTGTTTTGTTGTTCAAATTGGTTAGCGTGAAAAAGCGAATTCGTCAGATATCTCTTAACCTTTATGACTTTCTTCCTTACTTTTTTTGGACCTCATTAGAATCAACTTCGTGCAAAGAAAGTAACTACCATTAGAACATAACTATTCTTCTTTAAGAAGAGCAAAACAATTCCTGCCCTCACACCGATTTCCACCAAGTAAATATTTATTTTTACCTTCTTCGGCGTGTTCGAGCCATTCGACGAATTTCTTCATCTGGTCCATGAACACCGACCATCCACGGGATGAGTGGGCATCCTTGTACCACTTTAAAATCACTTCTTCACAAAGCACGTCAGCTGAAAAGGAAATGAAACAAGATTAGTCAACTTGACTTCATTTCAGGTTTCATTAAAACCTTGCGGAGCACAAATCAGGTCTGTAGACGTTGGATCATTGGAATCACATAAAAAAAGTTGTCATCCTTTGGAGGTCAAGGCGCTAAGGCGGTTACAAGTTGAAGAACCTTACTCTTGTAGAGGAGAAGAACGATCTTATTGAAACTCTTCAAGAAGTTCATGTTGTCGTAGCAGTACTCTTGGATGCGGTTCAGAAGGGCCAACTCTGAGCGGGTGTTCTTCGTAAAGGCCGCAAAGAGGACCACGTACTTCTTGAGATGTCGCATCGCTTGGTCCTGGAGCAAATCCTCTTTCTTGTTCCACTCGACTGCCGACATCACACACGACCAAATCTGCCAAGAAAACGAAACCAAAATCTAAAATGACGTCATTGGTCACATTGGAAAGAAATCCTGAGCAAATAAGAACAATTCATTCCCACGAAGTAGGTCCAAAGAAGACATTCAAAATGGAATTGTTGTCTAACCAATTAATTTGATCTTCGTAAAATACCTACATGTAATGACCGCATTTCATAATCAGACTGACGGTTCCTTCATTTTACACATTTCGAATGTCATCGCTTTTTAAAATCACATATTCCACCAACTAGTGCTGTTGGCGTTTCTCAGATCTAAAAAAAAAAAAAATCCCTGTCCCCAACAGGAACCATTCCAAAACCAAAAACGATATAGAGTAAGAAGGTCCCTTAAAACATCAACCGGAGTATCGACTTGGGTATCGAGATGGAAAAATGTATTAAGCAATGCAAAACAACAAACATGGCTGAACTTGCTTCGAAGGGGTCAAAACACCGTTTGAATCAAATAAATTTGAAGTCTAGCTCCCGAGGTTAGTTTCTAGAAAGACGAACGTTTGTACTTATAAATCAGCTCTGCCGAATATGTGAATGAACGAATAATCTCGGGTATTTGTATCTCTACGGCTCAAATGGGGAACCTATGTAATTTTTAGATTCCATTCATATTTATCATCAGAATGTTACGCATTAATTACAAACTGAAGCAAAGTTGTCGTGGAAAACTTTCATTTCCATTCACGTCAGCAGTTAGTGAAGCTTCGAACGAGATGCAGGTTCGCTCTCGATTACGTCACCCTAATGATGCATCGCCAACAACGTTGTCTCCCAACTCCCAAAATACACCCCCTTGCCGAGTACGCGTTTCCAGACGAGAGCTCACTCACCATGACAACGGCGTCGTACTCTTGGACCGTGTTTTTGCTCATGCCTTCCTTGACCTCGGCAATAATCTCCTTGACGGGTCGATCCTCGGCGATGGCGTCGCGAACGGCGCGGTGAAGCTCGTTGCGTTCGCCTTGAGCAGCTTGGTTCTTCCGGAAGGACACCACCTCGGGCAGATCCCGGGCCAAGAACGTCTTGTTGAAGTTCTCCTCGGTCTGCTGCTGGTTGACCAACGGGAAGAAGTCCATGAGCCGAGCCTCGATCCCGGAGCGTTTGATCACGTTGATCACAGCGGTGCCGCCCTTCTCTTGTTTCAAAACCGAGAAGGTTTCCAGGAGGAACTCCAACGACGTCCCATCATTGACTTGACGTTCCTGCAAGAAAGAACCCGGGATGAGACGAGATATGGGAGTACAAGGGAAAACGAACAAATTACATTGATGAGTATTGGAAGAATGGTGGGCGGGACCTGGCCAGAGGCCAACCACAGGGCCGTGATCCTGGCCAAACATTGGCGCTCTTGGGGCGTGAATCCTTTCAAATACACCAGGATCTTGTTCATCTCCTCCTCATGCATCTTCTCCAAGAACTTGAACCTACCCGTTCAGAGAAGGAGTATTAATTAGTGGTTGGATTTTATCCAGAGAAAAGCTTGACCCGAAATTTGAAGCCATCAGGTCTGTAGACAATGGATCATGCGTATCACAAAGTAAGTTTGTTCATCCGAGGTAAAAGAAAGTGCCTTAGGAAAATCATGGAGGGGATCTGATCCCGTCCTTACCGTCGCTCAAGTTTGGTGAAGACCTGCTCCCAGGCCCTGACCATCTCCATGGAGTCGGCCATGACAAAGAGACAGGTATCGGTCCGGTTGACTTGCCCATCTTGGACGATACTACCACCCGGAGCTGAAACGAAAAAAAATAAATAAAATAAATGACGGATAAGTCCAGGTCTAGCAGCCAACAAAGCCCGGCTGATAGTGGGATGGCTTACCCAAAAGGCCACCGGCGATCAAGATCTCCACGAGGTTACCGCCATAACGTCGGTAGTCTAATTTGGAAGAGGACGTGTCCAGAAACTTTGAAACGGCCTCCAAGTCCTGTCCAGCCTCGTTGAGCCCTTCTAGAATCGAATCGCGGAATCCAGACGGATCGTATTGCTTCTTTTCATCTGTTCAAATAGAAACGCGTGCGGTTATTAAGGCGGATTCGAGGGAGTTCCACCGAACCCAAGCTGGCCGGTCGAAATGACGCCTTACCCCTTTTCCTGGGCTTGAGTCGGTGTCCAGTGAGACTGGGAAGAGGTTGTTTCTGACTCATAAAGGTAGTGAGAGAGAGTGGGCGTCACCGGCACGGAGCAAGAGGCGGAGCACAACCAAGGGTGGAGACGGATCAATTGGGCACTAAGCCTGTGGGCCAAAAAATAATCCAATTGAAAGGGCATCCTCCTAACCTTTTTTTCGGTTCATAGATCCATAACGACGTTAAGGGCCAGCCATTGGTTGGCGTCCTTATCTTTGAAGGTGGGTGGGTGGTTAATTGACAGATGCTCGAGATTCGAGGCTTGATTATCATTATCTTTAAAGTTAGGGGTAAGAATTCAATAGGTAGAACTAAGTGGCGAAGGTCAACCAACGTTCAGCGCTTCATCAACCCAATCAGTTTTCAAGTGACAAAAGCCAGTATGTGTGTGGTCAGTGGCCAAGATGAGAAGTGAAAGAGGTTCAATGAAGTTTGAAATACGTCCAATCATTCGACGCCAAGCAACTCATCGGAACCCCCCCCCCTGTCCACACCTTCTTCACCCTACGACAAAGACATGCTCTCAGCCAGACCAAAGGCCGATCGACCGGGCCCAGGTCCAGTCTAGATCGTCCTCAATCGATCCCGGAGGATTCCAGGGGCCGGATGGACCCGGCCACCGGTCTGGCTAAACTAAGGTCACATTGAACAAGAACCGAACTTGGTGGGACATCGCCCTGCATCCGCGCCAGAACTTACCGGAGAGAGGGGCGGGGGTGGGCGGAGCGGCGCGACAAGAGGTGTGGCGAGCGAGAGAACGGGGTAGATGGGCCAAGCAGCGTCCGGAATCCGTGCAACTGAGCGAGTAATCTAGGCCAAGTTCCAAGTTAACTTCCACCAAAGAACACACGAAGAGTGAAGAGCGAACCCAGACGAGTCACTCAGTTTGGCCAGGGGATCACCGCCCTTTCAGGCCAAATGCCAGCTCACCATCAGCGCCTGGTGGGTCAAAGCAGGTAAAGCCCTATTCAACCCTATTCGGCCATTTTTAGCACCAACTGGGCCTGATCATTATATCAATGGGGCCCCATGATATGTGTTTTTCTCCTGGTCATTTAGGTTCCAAAGTAGCCACTTTGGGCCTTGTTGGCCCCTGGATCGACTTTCTGGCAATGCTGAAGGGGGCCTGCCCATCGGCCCATCCGCCCGTGAAAAGCCGAAACAGCGGACGCCCGGTCAGGGTCGCTCAGTCTCTCGGCTAACCGTGGGCATGAAAAGCGCGGAGTGGGGGGCATTCTGTCGCTTGCTTTGGCTTGACTGGTATGGAATTCGGTCTCCTGAGCCGAAATGGTCACACTTTAACATATCTGGTCAACCAGATGGGTACGTTTGGCCTCAATATGTCACATGGGCCTCAGGGAAATGTAGTCTGTAGGGCTGGTATTGGCCCCCAAAAATTGCTCATTCAATGACCAATAGTTATGTTTTACCATCACATCTAAGAAAATCCCTGATTTTGCCCGATTACAAAATTTTGCACACAATGTTGGTCAGTACATGTTTCCCTCATTTGACAATTTCTGCGCCAACAGCCCCAAAAGGTTCAAGCTTTCTACAGTTGCTCAGACAATGAGAAATCACAAAATTGTAAGGGCCTCTTTGAGGCTCAATAGAAGGCACGTGAAAAAAATGCATTTTTGCGTTTGT
>NC_081440.1:1873749-1948791 GCF_007210705.1 Tigriopus californicus | reverse complement strand
CACTGTCAAGCATTCGGGGATGACAAAAAAAAATAATTGACCACTTTGTGCTAGCAAATGGCAGAAATTCATTTTGTCACCTATGACATCAGCTAAAGTCTTGAATTTTGGGAAAATAATTGTCAGTGGTGTCTTATAAAATCAAAGGCTCAGGTCTGTTGCATAAAACAGACTCTATTTCTGCCCGTTCTCTCAATTAACATTTACGTAACTGCACGGACCAGAGTTGAACCCTCTGTAGCCTCGTCACTTTGGTTTTTTGGTGAAGGAATATACAATTCCCCATTGGCTGTTCCCTCAAAAAGCTAATTTCCAGGTCCTTGAATCCTTTCAAAGTTTACTTCTCATTTAGGGTCGCTTATGACTGAAGTTTATAATTGGCATTAAAAATGTCTCCAACTTTGTGTTCGATTCTTTGCATGTGAAAAGTCTTGAATTATTTTATAGCGATTTGTTTGTTTTAACAATTTGTACCTCATTGCGACAAACACTTCTCAGTTACCCGTATTATCGCGTTCCATGTCATCTCTGAACTATTTCCATTTCTGGCCCTTGGAAGTTAGCAATCCTTCCCAGTGATGGGGAACTATGTAGGCCAAAAGCGCAATCATGGTGGAATGCCCCAAGTCATGAAAAGACTGCCACGAGCGACTCTTTTTCCGGTCCATTGTGAGTGCGTGAGTAATTCTGGCTCGGCTGAACAGGCAGACCTGTCTAGGGTGACTAAAAACATTCACGTTCTTCCACCCGTGTGGGATTTTCTTCATCAGAACAACCCTCCAAGCAGAAAAATAGGTCCTTCCTGCAGCTGCTTTCACAATTGAATATGTAAATGCCGAAGCACTTCCTAAACCACCAAATGTATCGGTTAATTATCATAGTTTTGGTTCGTATTTTCGCGATATTGGAGTGCTTAGAATCGATTTTATTCAACGAGAAACGGCTGCAAAGTGTTCTATTCAATTATTTTCTTCACCGTTGATCACAGTCATACATATCAGTGCCACTTTGACGACCAATTTGAGCCTAATTCTAGTCACCCTGTAATATGAAACGCCGGCCATGCCTTTGACTCCTTCAATTTTTATCAAATTTAGGTTTACAGGGCTGCCTTTTTGTAGGCAAAGTTTAGTCAAACGTAATTTTTTACCTTATTTAGGATACATTAATGACGTTTTATGAACGTTTTCCTCACTAATGAACACTAAAATTGTCAAGTATATTTTTTCGGAAAGTTGTTGTGTGTTTTTGAAGATTGATAGCGAAAAAACGTGGAAGCTTGGCAAATAAACTGGTCTAACTAGGCCCCTAGTGGCGTTCCTAGTACCGCTTGTCTTTAGAAAACCATGAGTCAATTTTCCCAATTTTCAGTTGGCTGAATGGGCAGTCGAGACTACGTTTGGATTTGGTCAATTGAACCACAAAGCAGGCAAGGCCAAAAGAATGCACAGCGCCTAATCCAGGCAAATGGGCTTTTATAACACATGAGTGGCTGATGCCCAACAAAGTCTTTACACCTTCTGTATGCAAAAATGTTCATTGTTCACACAGAAATCTTCAGTTATGAACGAAATTCTCTTGAATTGAGATTTTACACAAGATGATACTGAAACAAATAGTCCTCGATTTCTTTTTCTATGGTTAAATTACTGAAGTCATCATGAAAACGCGGCGGAAGTGTATCCATTTATTCTTAGAATCTGGAATACTTTCCCTACTTATTATTGCTTCTATATCTGCGGCTTTTGCGCGAACGTTCCGCTTTCTACGCTGTTATTGCGGGGATGATGATACGTTGATACCTGAAATCGATTATCAGCCTCATTAGAAATTTGCACAATGCAAAAAAATTTCACAAGCTACTGTCTACTCATTGGAATAATTTCGATGGACTATTTATGAACTTACTTTTGCTGGTATAGAGGTCTTTGGTCTTTATCTTTCCAAACATAGAGAGACCTAACCAATCAATCAGAAGTAAAAAAAAACGGCCATGCCATTCATAACAGTTGATTCTTTCAGGAACAATAAGAGGTTGCGCGTAACTGAATTATTTCGCCTCAATTCAATTGTCTGAGATAAATGACTTCTTTTTCCACCAAGTCTATCATAAAAGCATATAAATATTTTTCTCTAAGGATATAGTGCTTTATTCTTGTTTCTCCGGTCAGAATGTTTACACTTGACATGGATCACAACAACAAGGTCTGCTCTTGGCAACACAGCACAGATAAGAAGACAGCTAGAAACGACACTCGACGCTCTCACTCATGCGAACGTCTTTCGTTCAAGATGGGAACTTTCTTATGCATTATTGGTCATACTGCCAATTATCGTAAAGCTAACGTAAATATTAAATAAAAGTCATGGATTGAGTAAACAAACAACAAATTTGGACCATACTCATTTGGACTGCTGTTGAGTTTCTTGTCGTATGATCTGGTGTCTACGCCTGGCGCTCTTGAATCACACTTTGTGGAAAATACGGCCGTGTTCACTTCGAATAAAGGATGATCTCTCTTCAATCGAGCATAAAGCTCAAACAAGTAAGGTTCAGCGTGGCCCGAAGGTCTTATAAGAGGGTTTGTATCGCTAATCCTGACCATTCTTGGCCATTACATCAGCTTTCTGGGTCCAAAGCATTTGATTAGAATCATGAAGAAAATACATATCACCTTCGTTAAACATTGACCTGATCTGAGATGGCCAGAGGTTTGTGAGGAAGATTTGAATTCGATTTTGTTGCCCTATTATTTTACAGTGCTCATCAACATTGCGTACCATTTATACGGGCTTTAAACCTTGTGGTGTGTTTGACAACATGTGCTGGATATTTTGCTTTGCTCAGAACTGCAGATTATAAAAGGCTAAGTGAAAAGAAATATATTTAAGTGAATGCCCTGTGCCAGAGTAATCCTTCCTTTAACTTGACAATATTCGTTAATTGCATGAATTGGCAGTAATTGAAATTATCAAGGCTTTTAATTGAGTTAGAAATGGAGATAATTCACTGTGAAAGGAATAGTGTATAGTAAAATGAGTATCATTCATAACTCCCTCGGAGATTTCCACAATGTGCTTGAACGATTGCTTGATCCAAGGAACGTAAATGGTTCTGTTTGCAATGTTTTATTTTCAATGTGCAAACTTAGCATCCACTTCAAGGCTAGTTACTGTTTATGGTAACCTGAGTAAAACTGGACTTTTTTGTAGCTTTTCCGCGGTGCTGGTCATCAAAGGTTGCTCAAAATGTAAGTTTATACAAACCAGGTAACTCAAGTCGTTAAGTAACAACTAACTGTCAAATAAGCAAGTACTTCGTCAGAATTCACACCCATCAAATCCGAAAATGAGGGTTGCATGATCAAGTGTAAATAACTTGTTTATCATGATTTCAGATCGTATCAGGTGTGGGATCACTATCAGGGACATGGCACACCCAACGGGCATTGCATGTTACGCCCCTTATCTTGGGGTGGGGCAATGAGCACAAACCTATACCTCGTGGGAGATTTCGACCCAATCGACATTGGCATCCTGAAAATCGAAAGGCTCGAGCCATGAAGGTAAGGGAGTATGCCAAAATATGATCCACTGGATAAATTTTGCTTTTCCTTTTCTTCACTTTGGTGCACTGAAATATGATAGCCAAATACGTACATTCAAGGGCTTGCCAGATCCTCCAACTCAACTCGTTGGTGGATCAAATATGATATGAATGTAAACTCAAGTCAGATTAATACCTTTTTCCCATCTTGGGAGAACTGCTGGTTGCTGGAAGTCCGCAAAATAATAATTCAAAAAATGATGATAACTACCGGTCAGCTTTTTTTATTATCATGCAAAGTTAGTTAGAGTTGAGGCTTGCCATGTACTTAAATCCATCTTAATCTTGGCTAGTTAACCCGCACTGTGTATTTATTGTCAGATCCTGCGACCAGATTTGCCGGATTCGGACTTTCTGCGGAAGATGCAAAGTAAAGAGGCGAGTCCTGCGGAAATCCGAGATTTTTATAAGGAACGCGGTCTGATGCGACATGAGTCTGACAATGAAATCCCCGTCTACACGTCATGCACGGGCATGTTAATGGAACCTTTTGAGCCCCCTGAGGGTGACGGAAAGGCCTCGCTTCTGTCCAAACAAGTAAAGGCTCTTAATGTGATGTGGAGCTAGTTCATTGGGTTATTTTTTTTTATATATACACACAGGGAGCTAAAGATAGCGCTTTGGTTGTTCAGAGGAAAGGTAAAACTTTATTGGCCACGCGAAAACTCCGTCGATTTGAAGAGGATTTTGATCCCCGGCAGTTCGCCGAAGCCTCCCAGGAGATCTACATTCAAGCTCATGAAGCCTTGGCCAGGTGTGTGATTTTTAGCTTCTTCAAACTGGCCTTTGTGTGGATAGAGTGTGCGATTCAAGTGAAACAGAGCTGACTTTGATCTACTTGTTTTTCAGGCACGATGAGGATGATCTCCATAAGTATGCCACAGAAAAAGCTTATCCGGTAAGTGTATGGCAAATGAATAGGCAAATTGTATTGATGAGCTTCGGATGATGTTTTCCCAATGTTTTGGTTACGGAAAGACCCTGACTTGATTACCCTAAAGAGCTTGTGAACAACTTGCGGGCATGGTGCATTGATTAGCACAATTTGTCGCATTCGTATTTCTAGTGAGGATCCTCATGATAGAAAATATCTGTAGGCAATAAATATGGTTCTTTTGTTATGACTGAAAGTTTTCAAACCGAGCTATGTTGTTATCATTTAAACTCACTCCGTTCTTCATCTTACTCGGTAAACTGCCAAAGATTGATTCAATACCAAGACACGCATTGAGATTTGCAGTTGTTGATGGGTTGAAAATAACAAATTTTCTATTAGGAAATGCTTTACAACACGGAGAATAAAACCATCTATTGGAAGTTCATCAAATCCCTCGAGCCCCCCAAAACGGTCCAGATTCGGGCTAACGATGCTTTCACCAAGAACAATTTGTTCGCTCAAGTCACAGTTCGATTTCACTCCCAACAGGTACGTGAGACAACAGTAGTGATCTCCCATCTCCAATACAATACTTTTTTTCTATATCTTATTTACATATCAGATTCTCGCCGTATACGATCGCTTCGGACGACTAATCCAAGGCCATCCCACTGTTGCCAAAGATGTGTTGGAGTACGTGGTGTTTGAAAAACATGCGGCCAATTTGTACGGGACATGGCGGGTTCATGGCAAGATCATTCCCGATTGGCAAGATAATCGAACTCCAGGTGATTATTGCGTGCAATGGGTGAGTTTGGGTTCTAGTGGATTATATGTTATTATTTTTTCCGATTGGTTTAGGTCGACTAACTCGAGTCCTCCGGAAAGATGAAGCTCCTATGGAGGAAGAGATCATTACAGATGAAGAGGCCACCAAGAGCAATGAGGCCGAAAGCAGCACCACGGACGAGTCGGATGCGCCCATTTATGACCGGTTCAATCGTGTTATTGCTAAGAGTAAATGAATGCGGTGATAAAGAATGAGTTGATATCGTTAAACCCGAACTGTTTCAGATGATATTTTCTATCTTTTAGCTTGAAATTTTGAAACTTCAATTGAAAGTTGAGTAAGAAAATACGAGCCGACCGAACCATCTTTGTTTGGTTGATGATTTTTCGTGATAGAGTAAACTGAACGTTTTCGTTTCTGGAGATTGAATACGTTGCAAATTCTTGTTGTTAGTTCACCATTGTGATTTTGTGCATATGTAGTTCGCGTAGCTCAAGCAAGATAGTTTGTTCCCGGTTCGTTTGAGAACATTGAAAGATGATTCTATGATTTCAAATCGAAAACATGATTCCATCCATATCATGATAAAATATAAGTTTTAGCAACGTTGAAGACTGCTGCAGACGAAAAGGAAATCCAAGCATCCCAAAATAGGCCAAGAACATGAGAGGTTCCAAAGCACTTCAAAGTGTTTTTCAAAAGAACCTAAAGTCATTTATTATTTTCAACAACAATTGCATCTTACAAGAGAAAAAATCGCACAATTTGACAACTCATCACTTAAACCTTGACACAAATTCGTTCCGATCGGTTTTTACCACGACTCTAAGAATCGTTCCTCAATAAAAGGAACGGATTACAAGACCTGTTGCCTTGGTCCAAAAAAAAAAATTAATTACAAAGCTATTCCTCGAAAAAAAAGCTCAATGTTGCAATTACTTTCGTTAAAACTCATCAGGTCAAAACTTCATACTGCGAAATTTTATTTCATTTTATTCATTTTTTTGGCAGACTTCCATAGTGCTACTGGGAATGGAATTCCCAGCAATTCAAGACGAAAAACTGACATACTTTACTTGTCTTTATCTTCATAAAATACTTGATCGACCAATGAATTGGAGTTGCGGGATCTGGCTAACCCTGAAATATAGGGTTGGTCAGGAATTTTAGTCAAACACTGCTCCAAATCTGGCTTTTATCCTGCTACTGGATCAACACCTACATATTTCTTACGAATATTTGACGGCAGCAAATTGAACAATGAAAAGAGAAAAGGAATTTCTACCGGGATCGGGGTCCCCGAAATTCTCTCTAAGAGAGGATGCATGTTTGCCTAGTTTGAGCTGCCCCGTAGTCTGCTCGGCTACACTAGCTCCTGGTTTATTACTTAATAGTTGTTATTTTACTTAGCTTATAAGTGGTTGGTACCGATTGATCAAGGCATACAACAATAACACAAAGTCAATGATGGAAAAGCGACATTAGAAATTGTCAAATGGTCGAATTCGGCAAGTAACCTGTCTGTGCCTTAAATTATGGAAATGGGGAAAGTTGAGAATTTTGGGTAAAACATACCGAAGCCCAAAGATCATTTCTCACCAATCAGGTACTTAAAAATGACGCTCTCAATGAGGTCTTCTAGACCAACCATACTTAACTGAGGAGATACTAAGAGAAACCGTGACGGGTTGCTAACATAACTAAATTTAAAGTTATGGACATCTTCCATGTTGCTAAGAGTAAGCACAAATGTTACCCCTGATCTTTCCTATTCAGAGAACATTATGGCAAATCATTTCGTTTGTCATTTTCATGTTTCGGCATTTGACAATTTCTTGGAAGATTGCCGGAAAAGCTGAAAGATTCCTTCACTTAGTTGAAGGGAAAACTGAGAAAATAAATGCCGCTTTGAGGGTTGAAAACAAAAAAAGGGAACTGGTAACGAGGATTTTTTGGACTGTTTGATGCTCTTACAACTACACTATTAACAATTGTAATGGGATTACAGCTCCTTCTTCGAAAAAAGGAACAAGTTACTGTAATTTCGGAGCTTGTAATTTCATTACTAATGTATTTCTTGGTTTTACGTCCTACTTCCTACTAATGTATTTCTTGGTTTTACGTCCTACTTCCAGTTGCAATTGATTTAGAAAGAATAGCTAGGATTGCTAGATGAGGCTCGCTTCTCAATGTACTTGGATATTCGATATGGCAAGCATTTTTTTTAGGGTTTTGAAGTATTTCTGGCTTTAAATTTGCCAATTCTTTTTGAGCTTTCTCTGGAAGCACTCACTTGAAGTGGAAGCCGGAAGATTGACAACGTATTTAAACAAGATTAGATATGTATGCGCATTCGAATAGCACAAATTATACGTGGGAGATGCGCACTCTATTAACTCCCCATGCTCTCTTTAACTGAACTGAGAAAAATGCCATGAAGCTATTTACAGTTGGCCCACGTCACTCAATGAGGAGCGGATTCTTTCTCTTCTACTATCAATAAGAAATATTTTAAAGAATTGGCAGACAAACTGTACTTGTCTACTTCCTCGACGGCGGAAGAATATTATCCGGGACTAGGATTTGAACCCACGACATACGGCAAAAAGATCCCTTGCCTTTTCGGCCCTGGTTCATGGACCACGTTCGGCTGCACGAACTCCTTCGAATAAGGCAATTTTCGAAACCTGAAAAATATTAGACATCTGACGAAGAGGACTAAATTCAAAACAAAACTAGTTCTCCATGAGGTTTAGCATTTGCTCCTTAAGATTAATCATGTCGATTCAATTTGCCAGCACTACCAAGTTTCCAGAGCGTCGATGGATGTTTGATAGTCTTCTTTCGGAAGACGGGATCCGAGCCCACGGCCTCGGCGATCCACAACCGTGTCTATAATGTAGATGGTCCCACTTGGCTACATGATTCAAATGAATTAAGGTTCGTAAAGTGCTCAAAATCCATTCTGCTTGAAACACGGAAAGCCATCAATGCTACGGACCATCCTTTCGATGATATAATAACACTAAAGCCTCCACTTCCTGACTAGGAGTGTATCACGAAATGACATCCACCTTAACACCGGTCTCGATATAGCATTTTTTGAGAAATCAATAGATAAAAAAAAAAACCTATAAAACCATTTTGCTTCTCCCTCCCAGTTGTACAGTATAGTAAGCATGGCGGGATTATTCAACGTGGATAGCCATCATCAAGGGAGCTGTGGAACGCCCTGGATCATGAAACTCGAGATGCCAAATCGCTCCGAACATTTAAAGTAAAAATTGACAAGTTCGTTCGATCGTCTCGATCTCTCGACCATCTACTAGACACAATAACCTTAAAAGCCTTCAAGGCTTAATACTTATCGATACAATACAATGACAATTCCGAAGTGAATCAACGCGTCTGATCTTGAAATTGGAGGGCTTAGATAAGTTAGTGGTGATAATTAGATGACATCAATCCGGTGTGTCAGATATCTATCATTTCCGAAATTATTTGCCATATTGTATAGAAAAATATATCTCGTCTAGATCTACCATTGCAAAAAAGCACTGTACACGTGTACACCATGATCTGCCTTGAACAGAAAACCAAAAAATATGGCAATGAAACAAAAATAGTTGAAAATGGCAACAAGGTTTGCAAAATACCTAATATAACCACACTTGTATTGTATTTTAAAGGTATGTTCCCAAACGTTATTGACCCATCACGAATTGCAAGTGTGGCAAATAAGAAAAAAATATTTAAATCCCAAACGTGCGGCCCAATGTGCGTTTTGAGAGCACCTTCAAGACCTCGAGAATCCAGGCTAGTTCGAACAATAAAGTCCAACTCTCTTCTTTCTCGGGCTCCTTCATTGTTTAATTTGCTTCCCTCTTATATAAGTACGGAATACGTAGGCCTTTTTGATCCGGTAGCATCTTTCAAGTCAGACTTGGACAAATATTTAGATAGCATTCCTGATAAACCCTACATTCAAGGACTAGCTCGGTCTACCAACTCAAATTCGTTGGTAGACCAAATATCATATAAAAATTGAAAGGTAATAAATAGACGAATTATAACCTTTCATTTTAATAGTACTGGTAACGAGCAAGTTGCAAGTACCCTTGGGATCTTTGGAGTTTTTTTTTAGTTTTACTTTTTTTTAAATGTAAAGGAAGTAGCGTTTCTGTTAAAACACCAGTATTCTTAATGCTGAAGTGTCCACGAGTCTATCAATCGCCTCGGTACCTGTATTCCGGTCTAAGTGACAGTCATCGACTTTAGTTACTTTATCTTTCAATTGTCAAAGTTGCATTTTGATGCTTGATTTTTCTACCGCCTCTTGTTTACCTTAACGGTATTCACCCTTCCTCTCTGATATCTCCGTTGCTAAGATAGATAACATTGTAGATTCTGTACGCTATGGCCCGTCCAAATATCCTTGGTAAGTCACGAAAGAAGCCGCTAAACCATTAGAGATTTCAAACACGATCATCCCCACTTTTTATCGAGTGCTTCTTTTTGTTAATGTCCTTTGTGGTTCATAATTATGTCAGTCCAACAACATGAACAAGACGAAAAAACGCCAAAACAGACTGCGCGAGCAACACTTCAATCAGACACTCCCTTTTTGCCTCTGCTCCTCCTCCTCCTCCTCTTCATTGTTCTTATATTTTCCCATCCTGTGCGAGTAAATCAGTGTTCGTTGATAAACATACATATCATCCAAGACATAGTTCTATTATTCATCAATTAAAACGCGACAAATTGCTTTTAGAAAGTATTTAGTGAAACGAGTGAAGGAAGTAATGTATCAACATGTTTGACACTATTGAAAAATTGTTAGTGCATTAGTAAATGAGAAAGCAAAAGAGACCATTCGCAACCTAAATGGTGGTCCATTCATTTATTGGATCATAAAAGCAAATTAGGCCAATGGTATTTCTATCGTAATTTTGAGTGGCCCTGTTGCCTTTGTCTATATGGATCATGTGGATTTGCTTAGGACACCTTCGGTCTAAATAAAATCCATTTTTAATGATTTTAACGCAATTTTTATACGCATTTTATGACTAACCAGGAAAGCTGATTCCAAAGCTCCATAAGAACCAGGCTTAGTGGATTCAAAATAATCTGATGAAAAGGTTCCGCAGATAAGATAAACATATAATGTATTAGGAAGTGCAAAATTTCTCCTACTTTGCCCAATGTTTGCCTTTGAATTTTGATGTTTTTAGAAGAAACAAAAAAGGTTAATAAGTAATATGTTTGAAAGGAAAATATTACAACAAGAACATTCAGCAGAAACAATCTTAAAACGTAACTTGAATAAGGTTTCATTCGTGATGGGATGGACCAAATGCCTTATTTTTGTACCGCGTCCAAGGTACTGTAACACAATGTTAGAATCGATTAGAAGTGACCTCGGGGTCATCCCATATGATCAAATTTACGCTTAGCTTTAATAGAACAAAGCGCAACACAAATCTCAACCTCAGCACAAATATGATAATTTCCATCGCATGATGGCTGTTGTCTGCATATCCAATCAAGCGCAGAGGACAACCCTGTCTCCGCGGCCCTCACTGTCATGGATGGACCAAACTGAAACTACCATGTTAAACAACGAACTTGAGTGAACGAACACACACATCCGTACTCGCTCGCACAAGAAAATAGTACAACCGAACCATTCCAGCCACCACAGCTAATCACTCTGTTTACTTGCACATAGGAAAGATTTCGAGCTGGAATTTTTTATTCAATGAATAAATGATCCAGACTGTGACTGGTTTCTTAAGTCTTTTTCTATAATGTCCGGATCTAAATGATAAACGAACGTAGCGCAGTGTGATCAGGTTGCGTTTGCGGTTGCGAATAGAGTGAAAATGAGGATTTCATATTAATCCACATTCTGTGCATGATACAGGGATGATCTGGGTTAAACAGCAGTGTTATTTAGAAAGTTTGTCGATGGGTTTGATAAAGCCAGCCAAGTTATGCAACTGCTCAAATTTGACAAGGGTTTTCAATTCATCACGTTGTACACGTTATTAAAACATAACCACATAGCTTCTAGCTACCCTGACCAACCTTATATTCACCCTATATTCAGGGATTTCGAAGTGTTTTAATCATTTTGTTTTGCACACTTAGATATGGCATTTTCTAAACATTTATTGACATTCTTCATATCTCATTCCAAAAATCCGTAACCCTGAACAAATATGAATTATTTCATTGTAATCAATGATTATGTTCCCAACATGGGAGTTCATAGTTAAAACTATCCATATATTGTCAAGGAATCTTACAATCACATTTGAAAGCATGTCTACTGATGACTTTTTGTTATTGGATCGTGGTTACTTTTAAGGGTGGAGTTAAACAACCAGACCCTAATTGGCTAGACAGGGGGAATTCGGTTTTTTAACACACCAACGATAATTCCCGTAATTTCGCCGTTCATTCTGAAAGCAAGAAAAGATAATCAAGCATAAAGAAATGTTGAGAGTCCTTCTCCTACCATCTGGATCATCCAAATGAAAAAAAGTCTTGTTCATCTTTAATGATTCATGAATCATTCTTTTTGTTTAATTCACGTTAAAGGATTATGGTATTTCATAACAAGGTGAATATTCGGCAAAGGTCCCCGTATACAGTTAGGCAACTCCGGAAACGTGTCATTTAAAGAACTTAATCGCCTCTGAATGCAGACAATTATGCTCAATTGGATAATTGAAACTGAACAGTATAACCTGTCGAGCGTGAACGGATGTTGAGCATCAATTAAAGGTCAAGTGAAGGACTCAAGGTCCTAAAACAATGAAGACTAAGTCTAATGGAAAACAACAAAACAAATCCTAGTGCGTGCATGAAGATATAGCTTCAATGGACCTATGGGTTTTAGTAGGATGTAGGTCAATTTGTTTGGTGAAAAGTCAATAGATGGATTTTTCGATGTTCAGCTTACCAGCCTCGTTTCATCAGTGAGATATTCAAACAAATCTTGGTAACTTTTGGAGATTTAATCTGAGCAATAATTGAAGAAAACGATAAGATCAAAAATGCTCGCTATGGTTTTGCGAGCAATTGAAACATGCTAAGATGGGTTGGAGTATTTCTCTAAAAACTTGATCAGGCTTTTTGACCACCATGATGAGATGGGTGAGACGAAAGGAGAGAAAACGATTGCATCCAAGAATCTAGTTAATGTTTCATGAGAAATCAACTAGTATCTTCTTCTTGTCCATATAAAGAAGTCAATATATACATGTACTTTGAAACTCTGGAAGCAAATCAGAACTTGCGATTCTGTCTGAAATTGAAAAACAAAACATTATATAAAGATAAAAACTTAGTGTCGGTAAATGAAATCTGAATGGTTGAGAGGGCACTGTGCTGGATTTTTGATTAACGAACGTTAATAGGATATTTTCTAAAAACAAGTTTATGAAGCCATTACCAATTTTGCCTTTGGTTTTCTTCCGCAAAAAACATTCGTGCTTGAGCTAATCAAATACGAGAGACAATGTGATGTTTAATTGCATGTTTATGTACAGATTAATTAGACGGATGCACAATCAAATACAAATTCGGACGATTTGCATTCTAATTCATCGGAATTTATTAGATTCACTGCTTACTAACAGTTTCTAGTCGTAGGAAAAGAGCGTGAAAAATTGCACGAGGAGTGTGCATATTCCAATGAAGTGATCCAGTTAATAAGGGTTATTTATTAATTACATACCATCACGTCATATTCAGACATAATGCATCGACAGTAACCAGGGTCGGGTTCCTGTACATACATACGTGAAGCTCGATACTCGTTTTATAACTGAGTTGTGGCTCCTTCGTATTGAGCTGACCTTCCTCAAGGTGAAATGCAAAATCTTGAATCACTTCTAAAACACCGTCCAAACATTAGAAATGATGTTTTGCCAAGGACTATCTGCATGTGAGCGACAGTCATTGTTGGAGTTTGACAGCGATCAATTTAGATTTACGAGCACATGTAAATCAATCCAGACGTCGCAAACTTACTACGCCTGTTTGGAATGGCCGATAGAAGGGTGCTTATTTTGGGGACATCTTGGAACCTGGACACCAAAACTAACTTTTCTTCCGTACCTATTTCAACTCCTTACGCTATCGTATTGGCATGTCACGCAAACCGGATATTTCATTATGTTTCGATCTCGTTGGGATTTGAAGTAATTACATAAATGCTTCGATCTCGTTGAGAATTGAAGTAATTACATCAAGCAACATGAGATCATGATCACTCGTGAGTTAATGCGCCCTGTGATTTTCGTCGACTTTGGGAAGGGATAATCAAATTGGCTTGACATACAGCGCTATATCTAGCATGGCAAGCCAAATCCAACGGTGACCAGGATGGCAATATAAAACCTCAGTAATTTTCATTCCTTTTAACTTTGCGTTAAGATTCTAACTTTCATTGAGGACGACAGCTGCCCAAAAACAATTAAGACACGAAGTAAGGCTTGATAGTGGCGCCATCTGTTGGCTTGTGAAGACTTTTATGGGGGATGTAGTCAGCGTTAAATTGATAAAAAGAGAGGTCTTTATCCGGAATCAAGCAATAGCAAATGATTGCGCTCTCATTTTTACGAATATTTTGGCACCAGCTTGTGTTTAGTAAGGATGAATTGTGTATTTCTAAACTTAATGGCACTAAAAAGGCTCTAGTAAAGCCAAAAGTTCCATCTTAAAAAACCATAAATTCAAATGGGCCATGGATTATGTCAGTAGTGGTGTGGAAAGCTCTCTGAAACCTCGCTAAAAAATGTTTCAGCTTTGCATTACCTCCTAATCAAGTGCTTGAACATGAAGATGGAATTCATTGAGCACTCACTCAGCGGGAATGAAGCTGATCAGGAGGCAACGCCTAGCTCAACAAAACCTCGCTAGAAGGCGTTCGATCTTTGACCGAGCTTTTCACTCCACTCCATGAATGGACACGTAGGAACACACCTTGTATATTGTAACGATACCAAAATTATGTATCTCCACCCTAGCTCCCCCTGGTTTCAGACATTAGAACGTGATATCGACTTGTGCCATTGAGGAAAGGCGCTTTTCCTTGATATTTGTCTGCTTCAAACCAAATTCAGCCATCATTGGACCAAGCATTGCCTGAAACTTTAAATGTTTACATTAATAGTTCCCTTGCGCATGACAAAAATGCAAAAAGTCTTGACTTTGACCGGTTCTGGTGTATTGAAACCATTGTCTTATCTCTTATCTCATAATCCAAACGCCCTGAAGCAAGTCGCGCACTTCAATAGTCCAGGCAAATCACGACGTCTCCTCGTGGTCCCTCCCCTGATCCTCATCGATGATTCTTGTCTGGACATGGGGCTTTGAGAAAATCAAGCAAAAATCGTCAAGTCATTAAAAGCCCAAGATCTGACCACTGACTACAAGTCCCCCAAAACAACTGCATCGAATTCACAATTCCACGTTGCAAAATCCATGAGAACCAGATCAAGATAGGTCTGCTCCAGATGCCTATCTCGCCTCGTCTTGACCCATTCTCGATCACTATTCATTTTACTTGTAGTGAACTATCATCAATCCTTTGGCAAAACACTTCAAAGAGGTGTAACTAATCATGAAGAAAGAGGTGCGCAAGTCCGTCGGGAAAGCGATAATCTAGCGGAGTGAGGCCCAAGGGCCAAAACGGTAACAACAGCATCAGCAACGGCAACAACAATAGAAATGAAAACGGAAGGGAAGGAAGAAAAAAAGGAAGGAAGGAAAAGGAGCGAAAAGGTGGCGAAAGAGAGCGGGAGAGAGAGAGAGAGAGAGAGCGTTGTCGATTTCCTAGAATTGGCTCCTGAGCTCGACTTAATGACAACTACTGTCCAACCAGCAACTACACCAACAATCAACTGCCCTGCTCTGTTGTTCGAGTACATGTACGTACTTTGGACCCTTGGACGGAGGGTGAACCAACGTTTTGGGATGTTGTCTCCTCAAAGACCTGATTAAGTCAGATCAAGACAGACTCACGAATTTTCGCTCCTTCACTCTTGGTCTGTGATGGTGTGGTGCTTGCACATCGAAGTCGATCTCCTTGGTTTGGTTGCCTGTGAACAAAAGAAGTCTCCGCCAACTATGAAAGGCACATTTGAGGCGATTTCCTCAGAAGTGGAGAACGCTTCGCGGAAATCAAATGCACAACATAGGGAAACAAAATGGTTGGGAAGCCGAAACCGTCGAACAATGTACACACAGTAGGATGTGTTACTATACCCGAGACCGGGGGTGGTGTGGCATCCATCCATCCGTCCATCCATCCACCCGTTGATGCTAGGTTGTATGCAAAGTTGTGTAGGGTGGTTTGTTGTGGCGTCGCCTTCAGTGATCAGGCCTCACTCAAGAGTCAACATGGCATTGAGGGTGTTCGTACAAATCACATTGTGTTCACGGCTCTGGCAAGACTGCCATAGTTCTAGCACTGTTTCTCATCTTGAACCCTCAGAGAGCCTTCGAGAGGGATATGCGCTTTTTTCTTTTTGAAAAAAAAATGATGCCTTTAAAAACTGGTGTCCAGACTTGCCAGAGGGTTTTGAAGCCATACAGGTTATGCATTATGCAAATGTGCAATCGAGTCACGGAAAAGGAGCTGGATTAGGATCTTGATATTTGCTGAGATACCTTTAATATATTTCAAGACCATTGACTTCATTTATAAGCCGTTAACACACCAATAACAACTTGACTGATTTTCTTCCAATATTTGGTTGAGGGATGAATGTGTCATTTCTTGTTAAGCTATTGTATTTCTTTCCAAAGATTTTTCAGGAATTGTACTCACGACTTAAGCAGAATTCACAATTTTCCACTTTTTGCGCCTTCATCAACCATTTGCTGACTATTCAATGTACAAAAACTGCGACGGGCTCTTCGCTAAACGAAATGAATATAAAAAATCAAAATCTGGACATAATATCCACGGGGTTTTAATTGGAAGCGACGAAATAGAATAGTTGCATAAATTAGAGCGTCAGTTTCAAACAGGACACAACTCATCCGGTATAAACGCGGTTCAAAGAGGGCAAGTAAAAAAAAGGTCCTCCACAATCTAAAATGAAAAACGAACAACCTTATCAGTCGATACCAATGCCCCGCACGTGCTTAGCCTTGTGTTCTTGATCTCTTTTGCCCACACCTATACTTGCACGCATTCACAAATACATACAGAACTACAACTTCACCGGCCGAGGAGGAGATATTTGGTCCTTCCGGGAATCCAAAGGAAGCCTAAGATTTGTGACTTTTTGATTAGAATTGCCATGTACGTGGTACAAGGCAGTGTCTGTCTTGGATGCATTCTTGGTCGGGCGAACTCGACAACAGAGCTCGACGAGTGGGTGCATGAAAAAACCCTTCGAGCCTGTCATTTTGAATGGATCCGAAAGTTGGAAATTGTTCCAAGAACGGGTAGGTCGTCACATCAATCTCTATGACCCACGAACAATCCCAACGAGACCCTGACGGTATAAGCATGGAAACGAAGTAAACCAAGAACATATGTACAACCATTGGCTTTGCAATGAGTCCGTCCAAAGGTACAAAAAGGAAGTTGGAAAACACAAGAAAACTAAATCAGTTCTTGGAGATTGTGCTTGAAGCAGAGGATGAAAACGATGAAAACCCAGAACCGACTGGCTTGTTCACGTGAAGTCTTAATCCATTCATATTATACTCCATTGGGTATTTCAAAAATCATCCAATTCAATCTCAGAAATCTACTCCCTTAGGACAAGGTACTTCAACGGAAAGCGCGATCATACGACATTGTTTCGATTAGTTTCACAAGAGGATGAATTTAACTCGGAACACAAAGATAATAATCTATTTTTGATCATCCTGATGTTTGGTTCAGGGACTGACTTAGGGTAAAAGTGTGTACAAAGATATTGCTAAAAATATGGTACAGGGAATATATATTTGAGATCCCGAGGTTCCACTGACGAACCGAATAATTTGTTTTCACGAGGATCTTGACTAGGTTTGATGCCACTGTGCCAAAATAATCCTTTACAATGTATCTATAATGTTCATCACATATATATATTATAACATCTTGAAAGGTTAATGCTCAATCCGTACTGAGGGCTGCCATAAAATCCGTAGC
This sequence comes from Tigriopus californicus, assembly GCF_007210705.1. Lineage (NCBI taxonomy): Eukaryota > Metazoa > Arthropoda > Copepoda > Harpacticoida > Harpacticidae > Tigriopus > Tigriopus californicus. The sequence continues at coordinate 1,931,351 of NC_081440.1, read as the reverse complement.
GTATTAGTGCTTGGTAATAGGAGGGCAAACGCTTTCCATTGGTTCGATCCTGGGCAAACCACGTTCAAAGGTCTTCATGGTTTTTAAATCATTACATGAGTTGTCACATTGAACATGGGATCATTTCATTTGCGGGGTTAAGAGGCCAATAAATAATGGCTGCCGTACATTTGCTAAAATATTTTCAGTCATCACATTATTCACGGTCCATCGTCTTTCCAAGCTCCAAAGGACATCTACAGCATTTTGTCTATTCTCGTATTGGACTATGAATGTGCTCTTTGTGCAACTTGCACATCCTAAAAAGCTTTACTACAAGGTGGTTATGATTTTTGATTAAGTGTTTGCGCCAATGTCAAGACTTCTTGTTGCTGTTTTTTTAATATAAAAACAAAATAAGCCACCGTTGAAAAAAAAACCTTTGAAAGTAGCTCTGAGTTGGTATTAAAGCACTTAATGAACAGTAAAAAGTTTCATATTCAAAACTCTATTCTGTTTTTGCTTCAGGAAATCACACATGGTCCGATCAATGAATGTTGATATAATTATTCCATTTGAAACGTTCCTAAGATTACTCAAAACTCTATCGATTGCGTTTTTCAAAATATTACCTTCTTATAGATTTTAATCAAATCATTTTGAAAATTTGAGCTGTCTTCGAAATGTCTCTGCTACACAATTTCTTCCATTTCTTTTTGCACCAATAATCATTGTTACTAAAAGCCTTGGTGGCATTTGAGCAAACTCTTAAACAGTGTTGTGGGTATAGCCCAGTCTAAAAACAAGCTCCTTGCTTTTCTATATTTAGTATCAAAAATAGTTAGCTGAATCTTGCCAAGAGAGTTTAGAGACATACAAGGGGCCTGTTGATATTGTTGTTAATCTTTGATAGGGAATAAGGACAACTAACGCTATACATTCAATAATAAGCATGATCGCCGAGGCTTAACGAAAAATGTCAAGTCTTGAACCTTGCACAGGAATTTTAGCAACTATGTTAGGACATTGTGGACGTCTTTGCAAACAAACAGGTGGGGATAAATGCTGGCAATTTAATATCGGCAAATGGAAATTTTTCATTTCATTTTTGACACATTTGTGGGGCTCAAACTATTTGATCTTTTTTCCTTTCATATTTGGCTTTCTTGGAGGCTCCGGTGTTTCATTCTGTTCTAAATTTGAAAATGCGTGCCATTGTTTACCAAAAAAAGAAATCTGCATTTAACCAAAATGTTTTTAATTCAAAACGCTAAAAAAACCTCCTTTTTTAAAACATGGAGGCAATGAGTATGTGACTGTCGTTTTCAATGTTTGAACCGCATTTATTTGGAACTTTGCAAATGCATAATTTAGCGAACCTTCTTGACAAAAACTTAAGATTTACATAATGCCATAATATAACAATAATTCTCATTGTTATTTCTTTCACTCATATCATTTTTGTGTCATTGAATGGATTTAAAGATTTCAGAGCGGGATTTCAATGAAAATATCATATCTCAAAGTACAATATAATTGACAAAATCCTATTTTAGGTTAGTTTATTTTTTCTAAAATTGAAGCAATGAATTCCACCCTTTGCTTTAACATAGCCCTACAATGCTCTTAGACGCACCACTCCCACCCTCTGCTAACCAAAAGTCCAGAAAGTATGTGCTAATTTCATGACAATAATTTGGACAGCGTACATAGATCGAAAGGCAGTCATCAATAGAAACAAGCTTAGTCTCTGAGGGAAATGGTGAGTTCTCCTGGTTGTTCAGCTATCGCCGCACACATGTCAGATGTTGTAGGGTGGGAACTTGGTCTTCCAGCCCCTCACGTGTATTCATCATAAGCTAAAGATTCACGTCCGCACAGCCGTATCGAAATATGATTTTCTTTCGTGTGAGAGCACTCAAGTCCCTTTGGACCTCTTTGCAGCTCTGTGTTAGACGCCTGGCTTGACGAATGTCTGAGTGGCTCCCTTGGATTTTGAAATGAACTTCGAATGCAACTGAAATGTTGGCTTGGCATCGTTATCGATAACCCTGCCGCTCCTACACACTGCATTGTAAGGTATAAACGATTTTTTTTGTTGAAAGTTTTTTTTTATTTTAGTTTTATTGAACAGGCACTTATGGCAAAATATCTGTTCAATCATTTTCACCTTCCTTTTTTTGAAAAAAAAACCGGGGAATGATGAGTGATTTTACATGTTTTTGACACTCAGAAGCCTTTTAGCATACTTTTGGTTCGGCAACATGTTTAAGACAATAACCTTGCTTTTAATTGGAAACAAAATTGCTGAAATTTGCTGAAATGCAGGGTGTTGAGCATTTTTAAGATAACCGCTTGTTCTCTTGAGTATCGCGTCAACTTAGACGCTTTCTAAAAATCAGAAAAAAACAAACAAATGAAAGGATGTCTTGGGATATATATTTCTTTGTTGCAAAATGATACAACGATTGGCGTTTTTTCTGTTCTTGAGAGGCTAAAAAACAAATTAAGGTCTTCTTTTGCTTGAGTCATCGTGTTATTTTTACTTCAGATCAACGATATTTATTGTTATAATCATAGCAGTTGAAGAGGTCTAACGACTTCCCTTTCAATGACTAAAACTATTCTTATTGGTTCCTAAATGCTAGTTTTCATTGACCAATTCATATAAAAAGATTTGGCTTGGGTCATCTCTCCGGATATTGCGGCAACTGAAACTTACAATGTATTTGCAGAACAAAGTAGACGATTTTTGTTGCCTTCTTCAATGAATGACTGGCCATCTTAAAGCATTTCCTTGGGTAACAAAAACGTCGTTCATCATTTGACATTTTAAAATGGTAATGTTATGAATTAAAATGTTCTTGAAATAATTCATTAATTAGACATGCCCTACTGTACTGCATATACTGAACGCACACATACACACACACACACACACACGTCAACACGATCGCGTGTCATTACTATTTCATTGCATTCTCAATCCATGTCCATTTTCAGGTAGGTTGAGACCAATTTTTTATCCTTTAATATGGACCGTACTCGCGGGATTAAGTATCACAACAGGGCTCTTCAATCATAGACTTCTCAAAAGCGAGATGGAAAGGTGCACTCAAACCCATGGTGCTATACCACGTGGGAGGGACATCATGCGACACTTTTACTATGCCATTCTGGACCAGGTTTGACTTTGATTGGTAACTGTTTGAAGGGTGTGTTCAGTTAAATTGATTTTTTTTCTTTCTCGGTCATGCAATGAACGGTGCAATTGCAGTCGAGACAATCCAATCCTTGAACAAAACGAACTGAGTGCATGACTAGACAGACCCGCCAAACATCAATCGTTCAATCCGCTTACTACTGTTTTTGTCGTTTTTCCCTTCAGACATTCGCTCCAAGATCAGCTTTTTTGTAGCTAAATTTTGATGGTTTAAACTTGATTTGATTGACCATTGTGGGTTTTGAAGATAATCAAAGTTACACAACAAGCCAAAACGAAAGACAAGGGATCAATTTCGATAGAAGAGGTAAACAAGACTGGTTGGAATATAATACTTTTCCAGTTCAAGTGGATGGGCAATTGTGTATGTTGGAAACGTAAAAACACAAGAAAACGAAATCTTCAAAAACGATTTCCTTTTTACTTTAGTCTAGTGGCTGAGCCGACAAAGAAACAAATTGCAATTTGTAAAAGTTAACAGATTTGAACTAATGACATATGTTTAGACATTAGAACTTAATTTCCTCAAGTCTATATAGCTTATTGAATTGATGGAACACTTGGCAGGCTTAGAAAACGAATCAGTCTTTGCATTTTCTCAGTCTCCTAAAATATTCTTCGGATATTTTCTTTACAAAGGGTATTTATTATAGCAATACGGCACGAACATTGGTCGCATTGCCAATATAGGTCACGAGAGAAAGGCCATATGCTTCATTTGAATTATTGGCTTTAGGAGTTGTTTCCAATCCTTTAAGGCTGAATTTTGACAACATTTTGAAGGTTATAACACATTTCCACAATTTCATGAAAGCCAGTACAATTGCATTCTTCTAGAACTGTCACAAATAATGGCACGTTTTGTCCACGTTTCACAAAAGAAAGATTTCAAGTGACGAAAGCACTTGCCCCTCACACTAAAATATTAAATATTTTCTTTCCATATGGAACCGTGGTCACATTCAGCAGGAAAATTGCATCACCCATAACCAGAGCTCTCATGGCATGATTATAGAAGTTATACCTATTTTCTTATGCCTAGGTTTCCTCGAGCATTAACGACAATGGGCTCAATAAAGTACAAGGTAAAATGAAAGATAGTAAGGAAACGCATAAAAGCGTGAAAATACTCGGAAAATTAGGCCGCGTTTTCTCTTGAATGTTTCAATCAGTCCGATCGGAATCACCTCAGCAGCTCTACAGCACGCTCTCAGGAACTAGTTCGTATAGGCTCCTGGCTCTTGGTCCTGAAAATAGACGTGCACATTCTCGGCGCTGCAGACGGGTCAGCGGTTCTTCCTCGAACTTGGCGAAAGAGTGAATTCCGCTCGTGGCGACACTGTCAGTTTTGCCCGCTCCGCTCACGAGCAAACACAATAAAGGGAGAGAAGGAGAGAACGAAGAACCGGATCGAGCGAACCTCGGGGGAGAACGGAGCGAAAAAGAGCGCCTCGCCGCCAAAACTCGGTCTGAACTTCTGAGGAGACACGTTATTGCACATAATCCTGATTCTTGAGACTCCTCACAGTCAAGCGCTCGCTTCCTCGCTCCAGGTGCATGGATGGTGAGTATGTGTGACTGTTTTTCAGGCTGTGGAGTCTGGATCCCGGCACATTTTACATTTTTCCCCCTTGTTACATGGCTGGATGGAAGAGAGGAACCGAGGAGGAACCCCACCACGGACGATCAAATACCAGATCTGCTCTTGAGTGTTTCCCCAACACAGCTCATGAGTAGATGGGAGTGAGTGAGTGCGGTCCATGGTGGTGTTCACTCAGAGAATGATGGTGATTTCCTAATCTCTCTCGAGTTCATCACATCAATAGACTCTCCAAACAGGATTGTACAACTAATGAGTCGCATACTTCAGATCTGAGGGTGAAGAGCTTCTCCCGGAATCGGTGTCACAGAGTGGTGGGGATCAATACCCAATCGATCTCCCCTTGCTGAATTACAGGAAGCCTGTTGAATTGGCGGCCCTTTTTCTCCAGGAACCAAGGCCAGACTTATGTATTGTATGTCTTCTTCTTCCTTCTCCTCACCTTGTTCCCTAAATTTTTCAAGAATTGGAGTTGTGCCACTCACGTCGTTTGGCCGACTTCTTGAAGCCTTGAAGAGCACCTAGACAACCAGAGTGAATAGAGTGGCATTTCTTTGTCAAACTTGGCTTGATTCCTGGAATTATTGTCACAATTCCCAAAAGCAGAGAGTCGACTCTTGAGGATCCGCGAGAAGAAGAACCCTCCCGAGTCTGGGGGTTTCGCCTACATCAACGGTGTGCAAGCGGGAAACAAGATCTTGCTTGCTCCACCAGAAAGCTTGAGAAAACGTAAAAGACAATGGTGATAACAGATCGTTTCCTATTCACGTGAAAACTCCCCGCCGAACAATTTGACAGCAATAATTGCCTCAATTGTAAGGTTCCATAAACTGTCCATCATCTGTGCTCAGTGTGTTTTCTGCGTCCATGATTTTGGATTAACGTCAAAACGCGATGAAGATGAGCGATTTGACTGGAATCCCAAATGCGCCCAACCAGTGTCTCTACAACGATCCCTCCGTCTATGTCAAGACTGAATATGATCAAGGTATGAATTTCAACGGAATAATTCCTTATTTATCCTGTTTGGTGATCCTTTCGATTGCTATCCGAAATTCCACGAAGTCTTAATATAAACACACCCGGGGCCGGATTGGTGCGTCTCCTCCACTATGCGCCGAGTTTGATGAGAGTGGGTATGCATCGTAACGGCTCCCATAGCCAAACTCAGCTATGAGCCCGTGGTCGATTCTTGTCAGATTTAGGTCAGATCAAAGATCCTCAGATCTCAATGCACGCGCTTGTGTTTCTGGAATACTGATCTCACAATATTACGCACAAGTAGCCCCACTATCAAGGTGTCCAATCAATTCCTTCAAGGTTACCTTTCAATTTCAAGCACTTGAAAACACGACCAAACTTGTTGTGGACAAAGTGTTCTTGTTCAAGTGGTGTTCCTGCGAATTGTTCTATATCAGGGCTCAGTAATAGTAACTCATAATGGGGTGTATTGTGTTCAATAGAGATGTTCATTCCATTGAATAGTAGTGATGCCTAACTAAGTGAGTGTACCAGAAAGAATGTTTAAGTAGTGGGGTTTTCGTAAGTGCCATAGATCAACCATTACATTCATTATGGCTTCGGAGCTTTCCAAACGAATTATTGAGGTACACCGTTTCCCAGAAACATGGCCTCATTTCAAAGAGAGGAAAGCTCCCGTCAAGAGTCGTGCTACATATTTGTTGTGCCACCACCCACCCCTCTAAAAATGAGTAGAGGAGTCTTTCGTAAGTCATATTGCCTCGCAGGTGTTGCTACAAGAATTAAATACACCCATCGAATATCTCCGAGGTTGAAAGAACATACTTATTTGCGTGATATACCAAGGCAATGGTTGGTTCAGGAAGACGGTCAAATAGATTTTGTATTAACCTTTCAGTGTTGTTGCTACTGTGGTTTATTCCACGAATATGTTAGTTTAAGGATGGAATTCTTCTAACTTTGGGATGTTATTAGTCCTTCATTGATCAACGTTATAAGCAAAGAATGGGTGCAAGCCTTAAATCTAACTTATTTTTCAAAAGAAAGTTTTTTATGAAGTTATTCAAATTATGATAAATTTAATTGTAACCTGTACCTCCTCTAAAGGGTTTATCTGATCTAAAGATTTGTCAACCCCAAATTTTCAACATGCATCGGTTATACATAAGAAAATTCTGTCGAGCTACAAATTTGGGCAATTCCAAAGCTATTACTCGCTAACAGATTGTAACAGATTTTCCTCGTTTTTCTAGTTTTCTTTACCCCCCCCCCCCCCCCCCCACACACACAAAAAAAAAACAACAACTTATGTTTACAGTTCCATCTGGCCCGAGGAATTCAGTTTTATCCCGGACTCAAACTGCATTAGATCGCAACTCAAGCTCTGCAAACTTTATTCCTTGTTTGCTTTTCTTCTTCCGATTTATCAAAACCAATTTTGCTCATGTACACAACAAACTAAATTGATATGTTCTTTTCATATTATTTTAATTCTATCAAAATATTATTTTTTTGACCCTTGGCTATTCTTCTAACTTGTCATTTCTGTAACTTTTTATGTGATGTGGAAAAGAGAGTAATTGCGAAAGTTGATGGCTTCAGAAGGGAACAATCACGATAAATCTAAATTTTGAAAACTCCTAAGTTCATAGTCTTTCTCTTCGTTTACAAATCATATTGCTGGCAGTATTTAAACTCCAAATTCTTAAAGGAGTTTTTTTTTAGTTTTTTTTTTTTTATTCAGTTTTTCAGAAGCTTTGCTAACCGTTACTGAAGAATATAATCCCGCTACTTTTAAAATGACAGATTATAAATAGTCAATTTATTAAGAGTGAAGCTCTACATTTATTTGGTCAGCCAACGAGTTTGAGTTGTAGACCGCGCTAACCCTTGTATGTAAGGTTAAACTGGAAACTTAAAAAGAAAGGTCCTAAATTCTAACTTGAAAGATGCTACCGGATCAACAAGTGTATAACGCATGATCACTTACGAATATTAGCGGGAAGCAAATTAAACAATGAAGGAGCCCGAGAAAGAAGAGATGTGGACTTCATTGTTCGAACTAGCCTGGATTCTCGAGGACTTGAAGGTGCTCGCAAAACGCACGTTAACCTTCTACGGTCACTCGATAGAATTGACCCTAAAACTCGGGTTGGGACAAAGCTCATGAATTTGAAAACGCTCGGTATCAGATACCCTTTCGTACCTTCTCTGAACACTGTAAGTTTAGTATTACTGTATTACAATTATTGCTTTGCTTAGTTTTCCTCACTCAACTCTTCCTTGAATTCATGTTGAACATTAAGCTCAAAATCCAAAAAAGGGAAAAGGCTCCTTGATACTCGTTTCAAATTGAGAAAAACAAAAGTGCCTCAACAACACGGCAGATCTTCCAAGTACCCATTAATTCATCTCTGTTGAGAACGAAACCCTACTAATATTGCTCTCTACTTTCTTTCTACCTCTCTCTACCTCTTGTCAGGTAGATTTGCCTCAAAACACTAGTTGATGCCCCTTGCTTTGCTTCTTCCCCCTCCTCCACCTTTTCCCTCGAGTGGATTTCCCCCTCTACTTGGTGGGTTATTGCTTCAATGGTCACATCAACTTCATCTTCTCATTATCATCTCAACTCATAGTGCTCAGCTTTCATTCTTTTGCTTGCTCCTCTCTAGGGTCGTAGCCAGTAGTACGTGTACGAAGGCAGCTCACTAGTAGGAACTCGTCAATTACGTAAGGGAAATTCAAAGAATTCTTCCCAAGATTCAAGCAATTCCACGATCCGGGAACGGACTCTAGGTCAAGGATTTACTGGGAAAACACGGCCGCCACCTGCTGAACGTCGCTCGTTGCTGGGAATGGATTTGCGCCTTTTGAATAGAAAGTGAAAGGAGCATTGACTTGTTAACGTATTTGTAAAAGACGCCATGGAGCCAAACCAGTCCTCGAGATTCGGAGAAGGGCCTCCTGCCCTTCCTTATGATTTCTTCGTTTCACCTACGTTTGTTTGAAATGGAGTTGTTAAGGTCAATTGAGTGAATCAAAGGTCTTTGACCTTTGCCGAGGGTGACGAATAGAAAATCTGAAACCATTAACTTTTCGTGGCAAAATGTCTGAATTGTTATTTTCTTCGTCAATGGTATGAAATATAGCACAGAGTATTTGAAAATAGGTTAGATCAGAAAGAGGTATTTCGAAATAAAGTCGAAGATTTTCGAAAGATTAGACTTCCAACAATGTTTTTGAGGTGGACCCACCCAATAAGCAAGCATATGTGTCAGCTGACAGTTCGAATTTTTTCTTCTGTTGTTTACGTGAACTTGTTGAAATCTGATTCAGTATTGTGTGACGCAAAAAATGGTAAGAGTATGACATATCTTTTTAATAAATGCACATTGTCCTAAAAAGGAAGTCCATTTTCCAGAAAGTATTCGCTGCCTATTTTTTGTTGAAAATATATAAATCTCTTCCAACTTAAAGAAGAGCCGTTTTTCTCACTTGGCAGAACCCATCCATAAGCCTTAATGATTTGACATTGCTTGGCAAATTTTGGATACATCCTGTCATATCAACAAAGCCAAATTTGACTTGCACGAGCGTTGAGTGAAAAGTGTGCCCCCAAAAACCATTCATTTTATCCAAAATTAGCTCCTAATATGATCACAAATCTTACCAAATGAATTGATTTGACCAAAATTGACGCCCGAAGTCTGGCTTTGAGAACTCAGGAAAGGTAATGAAAGTTATGTAGTCACGTAATGACTTCAGAAACTTGAATCTTCAGCTTCCCCTCTGTCAGTTGCGTACGCTTTTAGCGACAAAATTCGGGACGAATCACATAACAATTAAACGTTACAAAAGTGACTTGCCTTTAGTTGCAACGATCTAAATGTCCTATTTTGCGAATCTAATATGAAAAAGGACTCACAGTTGCTCTGACCCAAGGCTTACCGATTGGGCGAGAAACCCATCCACAGTCCATGTTTTAAGAAGTCCGTGATCATACGTACAGTACATACCTTACACACCATTGCTTTTCAAAACTGATTTGATTATTTTGTGCCAAAGATATTTCAAATTTGATCCTTTTCCAGTCTCAAAAATGTATTAATTGAGTATGGATTTGTATTCAGGTGCCTTGCCCTATTAAAGCTAAAATTTCCCTTCTACATTGTAGAAGGGCTTCAACATCAATTTCACACCAGGAATATGTGCTTCAAAACGCATGTGATGTGTTGATGCAATCAAATGCTATGTACAGTTGTTCTGTTTGATTCTCAATTATCATTTTTCTAAGTTCGTTGTCAGGATTGGAGCCGATGAAGGACCTTTGTGTCTTTCTGGTGTGTTTTTCTGGAAAAGGTGGGCAAAATATGGGCTCCTTTGCGTAGCGAGATTGGAACCGCCATCATTTCATTGATCAGTTAGGACAGGCTTTGAGGTAGATTACCGAGCGTATTAACTGCATGTCTGAAGTAGATTATTATGGGCTTGTTCTCAGATGAAAAGAGGCTTACCAACTCGTAATATATATACGCAAGACAGAGGGGGAAAAAGTGGCATTCCCCCACCTTGTGATTAAAGCCAATTCCAATCAGATCGTCATATCAAGATAGAGAGAACTCTAGAGGACTGAAGGGGAAAACGGGCAGGCATGAGTTGTCATTACGTGATTTTGAGTAGCAATGCTATTCCAGTGTGTGTTGAGGGTACTTTTTCTACAATTACTTTGTCATCACTGTGATTGTGTATGTTTGGTGAGATGATCTCCTGTCTTGCTCTTTTGTTGATCGTTGTCGCTCTCAATGTTGAAGATGTTTCGTGATGCGGGTTTGAAAATTGGGCAAAAATATAATGGACATAAATTACGCATTGATCACTTCTCAGAAGTCCTCGTTATGTCATGTGGACATTGATCCATGATTCGTAATCGTGACCAGAGCATATTTTTTCCTTAAAATAAAACTTCACCTCGATATTTGTTGCCACTAAATCAAAAGATATATGATCTTTTTTTGCGAAACATGTCTCTCTGAATTCGTTACATTTCTATTCAACGTGTAGGGTTGAATTAGTACGCGCATATATTTTAGGTGCTAGTAACGATTCGTTTGTAATGTACACTCTAGCTCGTATGTTTCATCTACATATGTAACATTTGACGGTAGGGCATCGCGTGAGTTGAAAGCTTATTCATGGAACCTTTTCAAAATGACCAACGGGTCGTAAAAGAGTTCAGAAAACAATTTGAGATAAAGTCAGCTGGACAACGTTTAGGGAGTGTACCCATCATGACATGTAATTAATATGGGCTTAAACACAATTCGTTATAGCAGTTTTGTAAGCTCCCATTGCGATCGGTTTAGGGAAGCCATAAGCCATACTGTTTGTTGCCTTGGAGCTTCAAGATCGCATGCATTCGTAGCAATCGTTTGGATTGTCTGGGCTTGCTTTGTCCCAGACAGAATTCCATGAACTCGAGCTCTTGCTTCTTTACTGACTCGTAGAGTTCCAGTTTGATTGATACGCAAGTTTCTTCCCCTCCCTTTCATAATGTTCTTCCTAAAACACCATTGCATCAGCCTTACTTTATTAGTCAAACATAAGTACGGCTGTTGATCAACATAAATCGGTCATGTTCTCATCAAAATGTGCTTTGGCACTTCATCTAGTTTCCCCTTGATATTTGGGACTTCAAACGCCATTCTCGCCCTGCTTTTGGCCAAGAAGTGCACTTTTTCCCCGGGCTAAAAGGTAGCTCCTCGAAAAAAGTCTCAATAAATGGCTTGTCCACCAATGAACGTGGTCGTAGAGCAATCCCTTGACGAACCCCCTCGGTCTCCTCTTGAGTCTTGGGGACGGAGCAGAACCATAAAAATGAACCGAACCAGTCAGGTAAGAAGTGAACGTTGCAGATGGTTTTTAGGCAGTTGAGGGGGGTCGTACAGGTTGCAAAAATGAGTGCTATTAGGCTGGAGGTGGCCGGTTTGCAGTCAGCAAAAAGGCAGTTTTTGCACGTCCATGGATGTTTGCAAAAAAAACTTTGGAAAACGAGAGCAATAAATTTGGTGATCACTTACGAGGTTGTTCGCTTTGCTTTTTACAATGACAACCAGTCTTCTTTGACAGGAGAGGGGATATATACTTTTTCGTGATAGAGTTTTAATAAGTTTAACTGTACTAAATGTTAATCTTTAGATACGTTCCCAGGAAATGAACAAAAACTTCAGCGCTTTTCCTTTGTCTGACATACTGAATTGGATATTTGAGGCCAAAAAAACACTTCAAAAATAGCCATTCATGTCAGGGCGTTTGCCGCCAAAGTAAATTGGATTAGAATAGCAAATCAGTTATTGAGTCGCTATCGTGATGAATATTTTCAGTCCTTCTTCATTTGGTGCAAAAAAGTCTTATCAGGCAAGAAAAGTTTTCTCATTTGACATTTCCCGGCAGAAAACGTTCGTGAGACATATCACCTAAACCATGTAAGTTATCTAGTCCTCGCAATAACCCAGCCATTTCTCATTTTGACGGCCTAGGCCTAATATTTGAATAAAAAAGTGATGAAGAGCCGTCGTCGGCCTCTAGCTCACCTGTTCATAGCGACCATGTAATGAGTGACAAACGAGTGTCTTCTTGAGTTTTCTCTAGCAATACGTACAGGAGTGTAAGAGTCTCAGTATAGACGACAGACAAGGAGGCAAAAAAGAGCCTTTCTGTGTCGTCGTGTTGCAAATGCGAGCCTGGTCCGCGATCAATCTAAAGAGTTTGACTAAGGAAACCATGCTCTCGTAGTGGACGCCTTGGGACGCCTTGGTGGTATCATCACTGGTGTTGGGGTGGAAAACTTGCCGTCTCATCTCCCTGTCAACTTCTAAATGAGGTGAATTCTTGGAATCACCTTTGTATTCTTGGCAAAGAAAGAGGTTATGTGAGTGTGTGAGTGTGTCTTGTTCACCCTAGCAATGTCGTTCGCCACCTTTGATACGTACATTCACTCCCTTGGCTTAGGTGCATGCACCGTGTTGAACCCTCTATGTACGTACGTTTGGAGAGAGAAACTGCACAAAGGCCGACCAAGAAAGGAATTCAGGGACGGTTTTGGCTGAACCAAAGATGGCCATGACGGCGGCCTTGATGGGCTCTGTGGGCTCTGTATTACCTTGATCGCGTCTGAGCCAAACATTTCTGGATTAGCTATTAAAAGAGGTTATTACCCAATTATCTCTCCAGTGCGAGACCTATTTTCGTTAACTTGCATCACAAATGTTCACGAGGAGATTCATGATCATCGGGATGAAATTAGTTATGAGCCAATGAATCTCCCATTGCTGACACTGAGTGTAAGCTTGTCTAATGATTTACATAAATGAAGTTAATTGCAGTTACGGTCTTAATCCCTTGAGACTTGTGTAATTAATTGCAGTAACCGTACAGAGCATGTCGATTTTGAGGAAGATAGCTTATTAAGGATGCCATGGAGAGCAATGAGTTTTTCATAAAGTTCAAATGGAAATCGATCAGAAAGGGTTAAAGAAATACAGGATTTTTCATCACTTCAACAATTTATTCCCAAAATGATACAAGAGGATGTCGACAGAAGCACCAGGGGCGGTTTGAGGGGGGGGGGGTTATTATGCAATGTAACTAGCACACATACATTTTTTTTTGCGGACTTCCTTACCGCTACCGGGATTGGAATCCCAGCAGTTCAAGACGAGAATTGTATTGCAGTAATGTTTTGGTCCATCAAATGTAAACGGAACGAGCAAGAAAGTACTAAGCGCTGACCGAACTTACTCATTAGTTTGGCTCACAGAAAAGCTGGACAAAATTCAAGCATTTACTCATAAAACAATTCACTTTCTTTAATTGTCCATTAAAATCTTCCATTGGACCACAAGCTAGACGCTAAAGATTGAATAAACTTTATAAAAAAAATCACGAAAGCCGCTTGAGAAACCCTTCTTAGTGTTAATGAAATCTGTTTGTTTGGTTCCTTTCAGACTCTCCCAATCCCAGTTCATCCATGTCTTCGGGTGGAGCTGTGGCCATGTCTCCTTCGGACGTTCCTGCCAACGCAGCTCTATTACACGGAGGTCTGAGCACTGGGTTGCACGTGGGCGGGAGTGGTGGGCCTTTGAATGCCCTTTTATGGGCCAAGAGCCAACACCTTCCTTTGGAAATCACCCGACAACTCCAAGGAATATATGGTGACCATTTTCCCGTTGAGGCCCGGCATGCCTTGGCCGGCTGGATCGAGACAACGGCCTTCAACGAGGAATTGGACACATCCAATCCCCAATATGAGGAACATGCCAGGATCATGGTCCAAACCATGGTCCAACAACTTCAAATCAAAGCCGCGGAGTGTCTGGATTATCATCACAAACAGAAATTGGAACACATTGTGGAACATTTCAAGGTAAATGATTTCAGCAGCGTTGGATTGAGTCTTATGATATGTTCCGTGTGTAAAACAGTGTTGTTACCCATAGTTATTGGGTTGCTTCCTTACCATGAATGAAAGGAATTGTTTTTTATGACTCATTAACCGTTTTTAGGACCAAAATCCTCTATGGTACTAAATGGATGATTTTTTCCCATATTTTTATTCACTTTATATCTGGTCCACCAATGGGTTAGAGCTACCAGATTTGACTTGGCATGGAAAATAGGTTTCATCTGAAAATGTGGTTATCATTTTTCAAGTCTGACTTGAAATTTGCCAAATGATTAGCAACGCTCCAACGCCCTCGTATTCCCTACAGACAATCGAAGCAAAGAAATCAAACAAATGGAGGAGCCCAAGAAGAAAGACAGAAGGACTTTATAATTTCAACAAGTATTGATCCTCGGGGGCTTAAAGATGCTCTCCAAACGCACCTTGTTGCGACTATGATAACTAGAGTTGACCTTAAAACCTGGGTTGGCGCAAAGGTCATGGATACCTTTGAAAACTTACTCTTTTTTAGTAGATACCTAACTTCTCAGAAAGCTGTACAGGCTCTACTTCTTTTTGCTTTCCCAATACGAGTACTCTCTCATTCCTGCTACATTCGTACTGTAACATCTTTGGACTTGCTTGACCTTTTGCAAACCTGCTGAACTAACTGGAGCTCAAGTAAGAAATATGTGATTTCCTGGATCAATTGAAGTACCCAGAAGCAAAGGGGTTTTCCCCTCTCCAGGTTCCGTTTTGACACTTGTCTGATCTCTCGATGCGGTGATCAAACCCTTTTGCTCTTTGAACCTGCTCGTGCTTTTAGAAAGGAGGAGAAACACAATTTTTCTATTGCATTAATTGGACGTAATTGCTTTTACAAGAAAAAAGGATTCCTATTCAAGGAACGTCCAAAAAACCAGGCGACAATCAAGATGCTCTTTGCTTCTTACTCTTGTCTGGGTTTCCACGCGGAACTTGTCATTTGGTTCACGTGAATTCTGGGAATTATTTGGGTGTTCGGGATTATGTTATGCTCCTAAAAACATTTGACTGCCACTTCCTCTTAATCCTACAACTACTACTATTACTTCTACTATATAACTACTCCACGACCCTGAACGACAGGACCAGATGTACCATATTCTAAAACAGAAACATGTCATGCTTGGAGGAAACTTTTGGCTGTAGATTGTAGAAGGACAAATATGGAGGGATTGAGTGTTAAAAACATTTGCTCAAGAAAAGCCTCGGGTACAAATAAATCCCTCTTGAAAGGACTGCCAATTGAAAGGGAATCAGCAAATTGAATATCCGTCTTTGTGGTCTGAGGACTGGTGAACGCAGTGCAGTCTTTCCCCGCTTGCTCCCCACTCTCTCCTTTCAAGTTTGTGGAGTAATCTGACGAGAAGAAAACCTATAGCGATTCCACGTCATTTAACTGCTTGTTTGTCCGTCACCGCAATCTGCTTTTCCCTTTAATCGGGGGTATTTTCTCGTAAAAAGCTTTGAGGTTGTCGGAAAATGGATTCCCTCTCGTGTATGTACTACAAGTCTTCTTTTGCGTCTCTATAGGACGTAAATTAAGAGAATTCGTCTCTCCGTGAGGTGGACTACCTGAGAATGACGTCCAAATACGCTTCGTTATTGAGCGCTGTCATGGCGACACTGGCCAACTGAACTGCTTGAGAACGAATTCATTGATCAAGGCTTGCCAGAGTGAGCACAAAACAACTTGGAAAACAAGTAACATTCGGACAGATGAAAAAATCGACAAGAATGCTGAATGCTCACGTTTCCGGATTCGAGGAAGCATGATCCGAGGTTTGTATCGAGATTTTCTGGAAATCCAAACTCATTTCTGGTGAGGTTCACTCGCCATTCTTCTTTCGTTCATCCTCCATCGTGACGTTGGGGAATGTGACTGATGAGGAAAACAAGAAGAGCGGTGAAATCGCAACCCTGAAATTCTGGTGGGTTCATTGAGAGAAATAGCTCACGGATCCCACGGTTGTTCCACACGTTGTTGCTCTGATGCCCATCCGAAGAATTCAATAACTGGGGGCCTTTCTCATCAAGATAATTCAACAAAGGGGTTTGCAAGCTACGTGAGCACAAGCTGTACCATGAGACACCTTTTTCGAGTTGATGAGCCATTCTTCAACATAACAGTCAACTCTTATGAGAGGAAGCCAGAAGTTCAAGAGGATGGGAAAGACGCTTGGTTTCCATCATTTCAGTGTTTGGTAATTAACACAGGCAAACTCATGACTTAGATGGGACTTCCTGGAACAATTATGCCACTTGATTGGCTCAGGAAGAACCTCCCTGCACTCTGCTAGCGAGCAGATTCATCAGCCCTCCATTTCGAAGGTATTTCTGTAGGGGCTGAATGTATCCAATTTTTCATAGAAGAGGCCAATCAAATATGCTAAATTATGGCAGGCGTGGTGAGAGCAATTTTCAAAACTGATAAGGACTTTCAATGGCTAGCCTAATGCATACTGAAGTTGGTAACATTTTGTAAGAGATGGTGATTGTAAGTCGTAGTCGAGAGAGCTAAGCGGAAAAATACGTCAAATGACCCTTTCGTGTGTTTTTGTTTTGCCGATCTGTTACAGATCAGTAATTAAATGAAATACAATCTTCGCAAGATGATACGTCAATGTCAAATATTATTTTGCTTTGCACCTTATATCTAAAAGAGTTGAAGTATTTTTGACGCTTTCAAGCGGTTGCTTGTTTGTAGTCGTCAAATTGTGCAGCTTTGTAACTATTGTACAAAAATGAAGAAGTCCGAAAGTTCATAATTGAGTGCTCTCAATTGCAATATGTTTAATTTTCCAAGCAATCTTCTTTGGACTCGAAACTCTGCCTTGTTAAAAAACGGCGTTATCTTGTGATTTGATCTAATAAGATTGAACTGAATGCTTGATATTGTGAACCTAACTCAATGCGTAAAACAAAAGGTGTTGGAATGGTAAGAAAGTAAACGTTCTTTCCGTATTTTTGATCAAGTGGCTCTAATTCCAGTTGACAAATCTATCAACTTTTGCACATGACCAAAAATTTGACAATACTCAAACTGTTGTTTGATCTGGCCAACGAAATCAAATAGAGAGCCCTTGTAACATACCAATTCAAAAAACCGTCTTTCTTGGAAATAAAGTAATAACCATTTCATCCTCTCGAAAGCTTTTAAAAATGTTTTCGGTTTAATTCACTTGAACTTTTACCACGTTGAATATACCTTGTACTGCACTTGTTCTGAAGGTCTTTAGGCTATTTATTTTCGAAATGGTGGTTTATTTTGATCCCGACGTACGAGACATTACACGACTCCGCTACTTCGCTACTTCAATTCACGAATGGAAGAAGGGAATGATGGCACTAGTGGGAACAGAAGAGGAGAAGGGAAAAGGGGGGGCTCGGCGAGTTTCCCAAAGGGTTCCAAAACAAAAGGAAAGTCAGATAGATCGGCTAGGCTTGTGGTCGGGTGTTGGTTCCATTCGTTCCATTTTCATAGCAAGTCAAGGCGAGCCAGAAGACCAAGCTGGATGGTTGGTTGGTTGGCGAGGTGAGCGAGGCGAGTTCGTGCCAGAAAGTATCGATTTTTTGGGTTTGCGAATCCGCGAATCCCGAGGCTTTTTCAAGGGAGGACGTCCCACTTGGAATGGCGAGTAAATCTGCCAATCAGAGAGCATTTTTGCAAATTATTAACGGCGTCTTGATGAAGAAGCCCTTCCACGAACACAAAAGGTTAGGAAATTGATAAGAAAAATGAGGGAAAACCTTCGATGATGAATGTTTTTTTTTCTCCAAGCATTTGAGTCCATTTGAACCTGTTGGAGAATGAAGGTTTGAGAGTTCTCGGGAAACACGATGATTATTCATCCTTGTCGACCAAGCTGAGTATTCCTCCGAGTCACTAACATTCTATTTGGGACATGAAATGGCGGGACATTTAAACTGACTGCCTCCTCCTCCCCTCTCGATCTTCGGTGGTATTTTTAACTCCATCCGAGATTCCTCGCTAAAGGATGAAGCACTTTTATTATGATAACCAAGAGGGCTCATTATTGATCTTTGCCTGCCTGGCTTTGGTGCTACACCTCATGATTGTTGCAAATGGCAAATGTAAACTTCTACGAATCAATCTGGCCAAATGACTACTCATGATGGTTTGGCCACCGATTTATGGCCTCTTTCAGTCCTTCTCTCGCCTTGTCGACCACGTTACATTTTCTTCTATAAAACATTGGACTGTTTCACCAAAGTCAATACAGGCACGGCGAAGGGCGAGTAGGAAGAGGAGGGAGTAAACTCTATTTTAAAGTTTCCTTTGTACCTCAACCACACATCAAGCGTTAGGTGAGAGCGATTTAGTTACCCCATTATAAAGTGTGTCTATCTCTCTCTCTCTCCGTATCACTCTCCTCGGCTTTTTATCTTCCTCATCATGTCCAATGCCGAGCGAGCGAGTCCGTCCGTCTCGAAGCAGAAGTTTTTTGATAGGCCATAATTTGCCAAAAATTGCAGAAACGCCTTCCCCTTTTTTCTATTTCAAGCCACCTCACGGAGGGGACGGCATTGTTGGTGCCTTAGCCCGCTTCCACCGCATTTCTAAGTTCTTCTCCGGACTCGTCGTGATGTCCCCTCCCCTTTTTTATTTACCAAATGAAAACTGCACCATCCCCAATCCCGACCAACGTACGTGCTAGCGTTCCTGTTGTGGCTGAAGACCAGATTAGAAAACTGCACTTTTTAAAGCTATGAATCGTCTGATCTTCCACCTTTGATTTACGGCAAACCCTTACACTTTTGCGACTTTAAAATTTAAGCCTGAAAGAGTGCCATTTGGCAGAGATTTCATCACTAATATAAATCAAACCTTGGCATGGTTTGATGCATGAATTTCATTCTTAACTTTTCTTCTTTGCCCGCCAAATGCATTCTATCAACACTTCAAGGATTGTACTTTTGAATTCCAGCCAAGGCCTGCGACGGAATATGAAATCATTCATGTTCACACACGTGGGCCAGGAGCCTCGATATTAGTAGTATGGGAAATTCGATCTCGCTTCCAAATATTGCACGTGTGCTGTTGGTCGGGGAATCATTCGGTAGCGAGCTTCGGCTTTCGGCCTCGAGTTGAGCGAGAATTGCGGAACTTGGTCCGGTACCTCCAAGAAGTGGATGCATTTTTCGACGAATTATTTTTTCCGTTCATTCTTTCGGCACGAAAGGTCTACAGGGCGGCCACCAATAGGCTGTCCTGAATTGGTACCTAGGACGAGCACCTCAGGTGTGTGTGTGCATCGTCTATATACAGAACACACAATGAAGCCATGAAGGGTGGTTGAGCAAGCTTCAAGCCCGGAGAGCAACCAACCAAGGAAATCTTCTTCTTTGTCTTTCCGTTTGTTCTCATGTCATGAATGACAAAACTTGAATATTACAACAACCCGAGAAACAGTGCGAAATGGGAGCACAGGATGGCTTAATTAAAGCTCAGGAGCCAACAAAGCACTGACAAAAATCGATGGTCTAATCATTCCGAGGCGGTGGTCGGGCTTGACACAATCGTGTTTCCCTTGCGTGGCTCACAGTACTGCAGCGAATGCTCGAGTGTGATCACGAACCCAACCTCTTCTGATTGAAGGTTGACGCACCCAAAGCCAAGCTTGATCATCTCCAATTTACCTCAGCTCAAAAAATGAGCCGGGTTTAGATTTTTATGGTGCATGATGATTACAAAGAGGGGGTAAAGAAGAACGAACGAAGGGGACGGACAGACAGACAGACGAATGGCTGGACCCTCGTCAGAAAAAAAATAAGTAATGTACCTACTACAAGACGACAGGATTGCATGATAAAACAACTACTTCACTCCTCGAGAGCCAAACATGAATGTGCTCACCGGTTCAATGGTAAAAACGATACCAGGCTCATCACAAGTCGAGCTCAATTCTGTATTGAAGCAGAAAAAATCCAATATTGCTCGTATTTCGCTTTGCCTATAGGGAATATTCACAAAATATCTTAACACGTGGTTCCATCGAAAACATTCAATGATATGTTCTAGCTCAAGTTCACGGGCCCTGAATTGGCTTGAATGGTATGCCCAAGTCCAGAGTGAAATAAGTAGTAATCTTTTTTGGCATAATTGAGAGTCACAAACACCGACGAAAGGCACAAAAAGTCACATTCTGAACCGCACCCAGGGTCGACAGGATGTTGGTCAAAAAAAACCTCGAGCTTACAACATTAATAATGAAAGGGAGGAGCGGTCGGTCTCTGAAGGTAAAGCGGGGGGAAAAACGTGTGGATCGTGACCAAAATTCTGGTGGAAGAACGACGGCCCCATGACGCCACGATTCTTGAGAGCATCTTGGCCCGATCCCATAATTTGCAAACCTTGATGCCGAGAGCCGCGTTTTGATGTTGAATATCCAATGACGTTCGGCTAGGGGTACGTTTTTTCTAATTTAAATCAAGGAGGATGAAACGATATTTCTTCAATTTGAGTCGTTTGACAGATTGAATACTTGACGGTATCATGTCAAAATGATTTGTTTTGTCTTAGGAAGAAGGATTGCCGTAAATCGATATGGAGCGCTTGTTTCGTAGATGCATTTTGAGATGAAAATGACCTTTCCCTAAAACGCGTGGTATTGGTAATCTCTCGATCAGGTATCTGGATAAAAAATGATTAGAGATACGATCATCTTTGATATCTTTTTACGAAGTGTTTGACCGTGTATTTTAGAGCCGTTTTATAGAGCAATCAATGCACGTGAAATATTGAAGGTGAGGTGGTGCGCCTTTTAACACGAACTTTAACTTGAGCGCTCTAATCAACTTTTTGTCATCAGGATTTGATTTGTTTCTAAGTTTGTATGTGATTCATCCTTGGTTATTATTTCATAAAAGCTTGCATTGGGACAACTGAGCTCTTTGTTTGGATTTGAAGATACGTTTTTTTAGAGTACGATTTGATATGTTCCAACAAAACAGAGTGCACAAACTAGATAATTTGTTGAATGGGACCCTACTCATTTAGATGCATACAATATACTTACAAGAGACAAATGAATAAGGAAAATGATGTAAATGGAAACAAATACATTTTTACGGTTTTGATGCTTAAGGCATCCTGTCTAATGATGCGTGGGAATTCTATATAGAGGCATGTTATAACAAGTGAACAACTCGACAAAGATAAGAAGGTTTTTGATCGGAATTTTTCGCTTGAATGCTACGGCATCATTATGCAATACTGAGCTGCATTGGCGAAGAAGACGATTAAAACCAAGGACCCAAGAAGGACAAGTCTTTCGTATTCTTTTTGCGGCTTACTTATTAATATATTTTATTGCTTTACATTCATGATAAAAAGCAAGGATGCATACGCAGTACGTACTCGTATATGAAATATGTTCTCTCATAAAGAGAACTTTATATCCCCGCGTTAAGAACAAGATAATTTGATCTCCAATTGAGCATTATTGGCTTTCAGCTCGTAGTCGTCAACGAGCCTTCTTCGATGAAGTCTCAAACTCATGGTATGCATTATTTACATAGGACGGTTTCGCATTCATAATTGCCACATTGGACTGACTGTCACGCTTTCACATCTGTGTGCGAGCGAAAACAAATGAAGTTGGGCGGTTTCATGATGGATCTCGAAATCACCGGTTTTCTTCATTGCAAACGGCGTTGAGAAGCATTTCTTACTCGGAAAATGGTTGCTTTTCCTCGTAAGCGGACGGAGTGCATCCTTCAGAAATATTCACTCGGGCCGATTCCCAAGAAAGAATTTCCAAATCGCCAGAATCGAGTGCACTTTGAAGCTCGTCACGCAATTTTTAGAGGTGGCCCTGACTGCCTTGCATTCGTTGGCATTCGCTCTTGAGTTTCTATTCAAGGGCCCTGCTTCTAATCTACTCGTATATACAGAAGATACTTGTTCGTCCCATCCAAAGTTCCAATCTTATTCAAGAATGATGTACATTTTTAACCACGTTGGAAATTGGCTTTTCTTCCTCTCTTTATAACAATCCAAGCTTGGCGTGGTGTAAACTTTCCCGCTGAAAATGTTCCCTGATCACTTCGTCTTTCAGCCGGAGATGAAAGAACAGATTGAATTCTCAAATCTTTTTGTGTCCTTATCTCCTTTGTTCTCGTTTTTGTCGTTGCCGTTTTTGTGGTTTTCCCTATTTATTGAATTTGTTGTACGGCCAACAAAAACTCCCCGAGGATCGCATGTCGGTGCTTCAATGAACGGTTTTTTTTCGGTCCTGATATCCTGTCAAGTCTCACATATATAAGGTCTTACTTGATGTACTTCCTAAGGCAACTAATCAATGCATTTATGGGGTCAAAGTCGGCGTGAAGGCATGAATTACTCGACAACGACATTTACCTATTCATTTTATAATTGGAGACTTTTGCGGTCCAATACTATATATTTGATCTTGAGCGGTCAATCCCCTCGGTCTCATTAGCATAAGCTGATTGTGGGAAAGGGGATTGGTAGATATTTTCAGAATCGCTTCTGGACTTTGCATTGAGAGACCCGAATGGAGATAAAGGGAGGACAGGCCACAAGAAGGATTACGTTCGGTGAAAGCACGTGCTCTCATGGCTTAATAATCACAGCACAATGAGAAGATCAAACAATCAATGAACTCCAAACTTTGGATGGAATTGGCTCATTAGTATGTTTTTGAGCAAGAATACTCTAATAATAGGCTATGAATTCGCTCACAACACAATCTTGAGATTTTCTTTACCTCAATGCAACATAATTTGATATGCTTAGTTTTATGAACTTAAGATGAAAACGCTCTGTGCCGAATTAGAAAAAGTGCTTCTCCATGAAAATTTGCACATGGAGCTTGGAAAGAATCAGCTGCAATCCTTGTGTCTGGCTAATTGAATAAGACGATAATATCAACCAAATTGAGCTTTTCTATTATTAGACCATTATCTTGGTACTAGTGCGTTGACTGTCTTCAAAAAAATTAGGCGTGAACATGAATTGCGAGTCAATATCGTTGGTATAAAAAGTGGAACCTATGATCTGGTTCCAAACATCGATTTGAAACCGAATCTTTTCGGGGAAAATGAGGTCAAGAGTTTGTTGTTTAAACTCTTTTCTGAATCAAACTTGGGTTGATGGCAGATGAATATATTTAACGATCGGAAATCAAATGATGAAGCTAGAAATCCAATTGAAACGGGCAAATCATGACGAGCCTGGACCATTTCCCAAATTAGAGTAAGAAACTCGAGTTCAGACTTGCACCACTAGTACGGACGTTTTCAAGGTGGCTTCGTCAATAGAGACGGCCAAAATATGTAGAAAAATGTCTATTCTGTGACAGAAAATATGCATAAAGGCTAGTCAATATGTGGAAACAAATATGAGCTAAAACCTAAAATACGCATAACAATTGGTCAAAACATCCCAAAAGACATGCTCAGACACTAGCATATGTGCTCAAAATCAAGAAAATGCTCTCACTTCTATACCCACAAGTTGAACTTGTCAAAAGCCCAGTCTGAAGCCAACTCATTGATTTTTTTCTGACATGATCAGATGTGAGCCTTGCCTGCAAACACAACGTGCCATCACATCCAATTCTTCAAATAAGCTATATCATTGTTCAGTGCCAGGTCGGTTCTTTGTCTCTGGATGTTGTTAGCATTTAAAAGCCTTGTTAAGAAAGGTTGGGGAGGAGAATCAAAGTGCGAACTTCTCTTTCACTTGGAGAGTGCACTAGCCAGATCTCCTCCCCTAAAACGTGAACTTTCGACCACGAGATTTGAGCTCATACCATTTGAGGAAGGGTTTGCCTTGTTTTTTTTACCCTGCATTTTCAGACACTCAACTAGAATTTTCAATTTGTCGTAAAAACTGCAATTGTTTTGGTTTCGTCCAAAGTCAAAATAACAATAGAAGTGTGCAACAAAAACCCGAACTTTTCTTAATATGCAAATAAACTTTTTTTAGGACATAAAACATATAATGCACATTTTGGTCGGCAATAGTCCGAGGTGTCTGTTGAAGTGTGTGAAGTCAAAGCTTTGACAGAAACCGGTTTTCGCTAACCCTCTTCCTTTTCCTCATATTGCAATAATGCAATATTTTTCCTGTTCCTCGTCATGCATTTCATAATCTGTCGCCATCTGCCAATGGATTGGGGCATGTTTTGAAAAGCCAAGTTTGGTGCAACATTGGGCACAATTGATATCCACATTGGGTCCACAGTGACCATGCCAGATCATTGTCATGTTTGTTTATCTTGAAAGAAAGGTTCCCTGTGTATAAAATGAAATTTGAATGCAATATCTTTATTTGACTCATATCGTATATTGCGCCTGGAAATCCAAAAAAGCTTGGATCGTGTAATGAGTAATGACCCTTGATGCGGTAGGTCTTGGTTGCGTGAGCATTCAACTGACAATGTATTCTATGAAGATTTCAAGTCAAAGGCTTAAACAATCACATGCCACGAAGTTTGAATTCATGGGACGTTGCAATCACTACTCGTGGGTGACAAAATGAGTTGTTTAGGTTTCTCTAAATGCCCTTAACGGGATTTTAGCACCATTCTGATTCTTAGGACCTAGAATTTACTTCATTCAGAACCATGGAAAAGCAAACAGCTATTGTAATTGGTGTTCGATTGCTTTCAAGTATTAGGAGGATTCAATCTTCTGCAACATAGGAATGGGTTTTGAGTTTTTCTTTTCTCGTTCTTCTCGTAGATTGTTCTTATGTGAAAATGAAAAAAAAAAAAGTAATTTTCATCGAACTTGTTCAGCACTTTACAAGGCAAAATCCAAGAGAATCAGTTTATGCTTCAATGATACAATGCATCACTTAATGCCATCAAGTGTTACTAATTGTTGTCTTCGTTTGATGGGGCGTTTCATAAACGTGCAATTGACTAGACAATTCGTAGCAAGCCTGAATCATTTTCAATTTTGGAGGGTTTTCCCAACTGAATCGGCTTTGTGACGTGCAGAAATGGTGATTTCTCTCAGATTAAGTTGACATTTCTCTTGTTACGTCGGATTTACAGCTTTAATTGAATCATGCCACGGATTTGTCCCTTCGAAGCATTCATTATTTTTGGATGTTTGACCAATTATCAAAGCACTGTTTTGGGCTTGATTGGTTCGCCAATGAATTGTGATTGTACCCTTTCCAAATTGTCTTGGACGAGGATATTTTGCTCAGTATTTTGGTCCAATCATTGAGTAATGATTCCGTGGAACAACTCCTTGAGCGGGCCAAAGAGTGAGCGGATTAGGGACCAATTGATGAGATGAGGTCAGATCTTCACATTTAATGATCCAATTTCTCTCTTTCATTCTCTTTCAGACACGTTACGCTCATAATCCCTTGGACCTTTATCATATTGTTCAGCATTGTTTGCGCCAAGAAATGGACATCATTCAAAAAGCAGATCTGGTAAGTTAAGCTCCGAGTAATTGGAGCTCCCCAAGTAGCCTCGTTATCATTCAAACTGAAGTAAAACCACTAAAACCAGCCGCCAAATCTCAATGAGGTTCTATCCTTTTAAGTAACAAAATAATGCAGGTAGATGAATAGACCCCAAGACCATGGAAAATAAACTACGAACAAGTTTCATAACAAATCTCTCGTTCCTATCTTAAGCTCAACTTATTTTGATCTTTTCCCATGAATGACCAACCAATTCACTCCTTTCATTAGATGAACCAAGACTGTTCCTCGCCGCCAGGTGTTAGTCAAAGCACATCAGAGGCTGCTTACCGGATCCAACAGCAATTGGTCGCCCTTAAAAAGAGTACGGATGAATGCTCGGCCGAAACGAACAAGACCGCTCACATCCAGGAGACGCATTCCTTGAACTATTATAAACATCATCAAATGACAGGTTTGTGTTACATTAACATGACACCGCTAAAACGTGGGTTCGCGGACTTCCCTCATCATGTTGATTTGGTTCCAGTTCAATTGGAGAGCGGTCAACACAACGAAGCCAGTCATGAATATTCCAAGTTCCAAGAGTGGAAAGATCGATTTGCAGAGGACCTACGACAGAGTGTGAGTTAATATGGGCATTTTTGAAAGTACTTTCTCATTGTTACTTTAGGCTTTTTTTGTCTCTATTGATGCTCAAACATGTTTTGATCCGGGTTTTATTTCCAGTTTAATACTCTGAAAGTCAAGATCTCAACCCTGATGAACAGTCACCTGGAAATGACGAAACAGCTGAAGGATCTCCAGTATCGGATCCTGGAGCTGGAACTGAGCAAGTGGAAAAGGGACCAACAGTTATCGGGGAATGGCGCCCCATTTGCCAACAACATCGACCAGATCCAAAATTGGTATGTGCGGTTTTGTCGGCAAAGATTCATGAGAAAATTAAATCACGGGTAGAGTTGAGTGCATATGTTGTACAATGTTCGACTTATAGACGTTTTTATCTCTTTCAAATTTGTTGCGGGTGTGAGACTTGACGGGTTTTATTTACAAAATGATCCGCTCTTTCAAAAATGACATTTTCTTGTTTGAAATATCCCTCCTCCCTTTTTTTAATCCGAGATTCGAGGAATCCAATCCCCTCAAGGAACAGATACAAGGTAGGGAAACGATGGAAACAAAGCTCCTTTTTTGCTCTCTAAATGTCACCTGACAAGACTGTTTTATCCTTGATGAATAAAAACACGTACCTGACGAGAGCTTTGAGCTTAATCATCGTGAAAGTAAAATCCTTGCACCATTATTTCTTCAGAAACAAGATATTTTGTCTCGAAATATGGAATTTCCATCGAAATGAAGAAAAGCCCTGTAACCCAATTTTTTCATTGCAGGTGCGAGGAGTGCGCCGAGATCATCTGGCTCAATCGAAGTCACGTCCGAAGATTAGAAATAATCCAGGAGAGTCTCAACATGCCCAGCCATGAGGTCCCCATGGTCCTGTTGCCTGAGCTCAGCGAGGGATATACCCAACTCTTAGATACATTAGTTAAAAGGTGACTGGATGCCCTCTTTCATTCTTGGAATTTAATCAATAGTTTTTCAAATCTTCACGATTCAAGAGAATCTGTGCCAACTTTCAAGAAGCGAAAGGGCACCTCAATCGAATGAAAATATCCGTTTCTGCAATGAAAGTTGATCCAGCTCTCATTTCTTGTACTTTCATTTCCTGCGGGGTTGACGACTGGTTTTAATTGTTCCCTGGCCTTTTCCTTTCAGCTCTTTCGTGATAGAAAAGCAGCCTCCACAGGTGTTGAAAACAAATACTCGGTTTTCCGCCACAGTCCGCTTACTTGTTGGTACCAAATTAAAGGTCCACATCAATCCCCCGACTGTTAGTGTCAGCATCATCAGTGAAGCACAGGCCAATTCTTTACTAAGGTAAGACATTCTTCTTCATTTGTGCCATCTTCTTGGCCTTGAAATAGATATCCAATCAAAGAATATGCCATCAGTTGCTATCCTTGTTGCAAATTTTCTTGCCGTCCCATTTATTCTAAAGGCCTTTTGCTTTTCTTTGTCTTGGGAAAAGATCTTGATTTTTCTGCGGGACACGTTAGCCTTGCACTATTTGAATCCTTCCTGAACAATAATGAAAAAGTTTTGAAAATTTTGTTCATTGGAACCAAAAAGAGGGGGGGGGGATCAATCGGAAATGAGCATGATACGTATCTGGAATTCGAACAATTGCTAAATCTAGAGCTTTCTAGAGAAGCCAACTTCTTCGGAATGGATAAGCCCCTGGAGTGAAATTCGACCTTACCCTCAAAATGCGATTGAATTATTTCAGAATGGGCCCTAACCCGAAGTCTCGGTCCCAGTTCTCCTCTGGTGAGATTCTCAACAACAAGCAAACAATGGAATACCATCAAGCCACTGGTCAGTTATCGGTCAGCTTTCGAAACATGAGTCTGCGAAAGATCAAACGTGCCGAGAAGAAAGGCACGGAATCCGTCATGGATGAGAAATTTTCTCTTCTCTTCTGGTCTGAATTCACCATAGGCAACAATGAGTTCTCTTGCAACTATCAGGTAAGCGATTTCAGAACCAATGATGATGCATGATTAGAAAATACGAAAAAATATGATGCTCTGCATTTCTCGCTAGCCTCAGGCCACGAATTACTAAGTCAATCTAGGCAAAACTGGTTTGCTTTATCATGTTTAGGTCCTGGCTCCGTCCTTACCTGTGGTGGTAATTGTTCATGGAAACCAGGAGCCGCATGCGTGGGCTACGATTTTGTGGGACAACGCCTTTGCTGAATGGGGTCGGCAGCCCTTCTTGGTGCCGGATAAGGTTCCTTGGGGTCAACTGGCCAATACTTTAAACATGAAGTTCAAGGCCTCCTGTGGTCGAGGCTTAAGCGAAGACAACCTTCGCTTTCTCGCCAGTAAAGCGTTTCGCAGTCAGGGTTACCATCACGACTTTTCCAATGCCATGATGAGCTGGTCGCAATTCTGCAAGGAACCCCTGCCAGATCGGAGCTTCACGTTTTGGGATTGGTTCCATGCAGTCATGAAACTCACCAAAGAGGACTTGAGAGGTCTTTGGATTGACGGGTAAGGTGGTGACGAAAATATTTCAAAGGTTGCGTGACTCGAGGCAATTTTTGTTTCACAAATACTTTCCACAAGTGAAAATGTTATACTAGTCAAATATGTATGGTTAAATTTTGAACCTACCCTTAAATTTATGACACTAATAACCCTATCCTCGTATTAGGGCGCTATTGGGATTTATATCCCGTCAGGAGGCTGAGGAATACCTCCACAAAAGTGAAAATGGTACCTTTATTATTCGCTTCTCGGATTCGGAACTCGGTGGAGTGACGGTTGCTTGGATCACAGGTAAGCTTTGTTCGTTTAACATTGGTTGAAAAATCAACGATGAGTGTTATCTGTGTGTATTCGGCTAGTGGACGATAAAACTGGACAACGCGAAGTAGCCATGTTGATGCCGTATACCCGGAAAGACCTCCTTATTCGCTCCTTACCTGACCGAATATCCGATAGTGTCCAAATGCTTTATCTCTACCCAAATATACCCAAAGATGTGGCCTTTGGCAAGTACTACAACAATCAGCATGAGTCCATGCCCCAAAGAAATCCTAGGAATGGTTATGTTCCTCACCATCTGGTCAACGTCATCCAAGGGTAAGCCAATTTAAAACTTTTTTTAGCATCAATCCGAGTAGATCTCTCTCTCTCTCTCTATGGTGCGTTTGACAGTGGTGTGTTGTATTGAAGTATGTACTGATTCAAATATCTACCAGGCTTCACTGAAAATACCTGAGTTTTTGTTCTTTTTATCTGGTGATGCATTTTCCTCATTCTGATGATTTATTTTCTTAAAGAAAGCATGATCCCCATCCTCTTGCTGTTGTTGATTGTTCCTCTACTGTTTGGCAATCCTCGTCATCCTAGACTTCTGAGGTGAGATGGTCTTCTTTTGCTTTTCTTCATATTTCCTATCTTTCTCTAACCTATTTTATAATCATCTCAATTGTGATTTCTTCTGCGGAAGGGAACATTATTGTGCGTTTGTTAATTTCCTCGTCTTCAGAGCTAGCCGTTGATTACATAAAGTAAATATACTCTACCTATTTTAGACAGGATTTTGAAGAGCCAAATTATGTTAGCCCTGAAGACTTTAAAAGCAATGTGACGTCGTGTTCGTTGTTGTATTTGTACTAATTGTGGTGTTCTATTCTCTCTCTCGCGTCACAGATTTCAAAAAACGTTTCAGACCATTCTTCAACAATCCGATTACGGATAGTGTGCCTCCTCCGAGCACACCCAGAACCCCTCTTCCATCCCACCAACACTCGATATCTTCGAATTTTTGTGAAACCCCACAATCTCCACTTTCGTCTTCATCTACAGCAATGGTCAGCAACAGCACAAACCGCAGTCACCCTGTTCCCGGAGGAATTCCAGGTAAATCCAGGAACCCTGTGCTTCAACCGCAACACAGTTCTTCAAGTACAGATTCTGGCACCGCCATCAAACTCGAGGATGGACCCTTCGGGTAAGAACCTAAGGTAATGTGCTAACTCAAAATGCTACTTTAAAGATTTGAGAAATGTGGACAGTTCGTAAATTTTCTTTTACGCAAGATACCTCGTTGAGCACATTTAGATGATCTAATTTCCGTATCTAGCATTGTCTTTGAGAGTGGCTGACCACACAAGTGTGTCTTTTTCAGACCACGTGGAGACCATTGCCAGTCTCGACATTCCATAATTCTGGCCAAACATCACCAACAAATGCAACAACAACAGCAACAACAACAACACATTCCTTGCGATTCACAGGCACACCATGTGGAGAGTACGACCACATAGAATTCCAATTTGTGCTCATGTATTCATTCTAGCCAGAATTTTTATGGAATTGCATAAAGTAGACGCTATGATGCCCCTGTCCCTTTCTCTTGATACAATCGATGTCCTTATCATTACTGACTTCTATGAATGTTCCTTTGGGATGAATCGAACCCTCCCTGAAAGAATTGGGATCTTAAGCTAGCCCTCTTGCCCTCATTTACTTTTATGCCAGCATTTATATTCCTTCACTCCGAAATGAAATGCCTGATTACAATTTTTGTACATTTTGTTGTCCTTGTAAGAACCTCTTTGTTGTTTGTTTTAAATATGAATTCAATGATCCGGTAATAAAAGGTGTCCAGCATTCATCGACCATTTGCGTGTCCGTCAATCTGTATTATCTTATGATCGCCGAATAGTTCGGGATTACTTATTTCCTGATCCTATTGGTTTGGTTACAACTGAAGAGAGTTATTCTTTTTTTCCCGTCAAGAAGCTACCGCAACAAGTTGCTCCCTTGCGACTCATTTTGGGTCGGGCTGGGGTTAAACGTCAACGAGGAAGGCGTCATTTGTTGTTGTTGTTGTTCAAGATGTATTATTGCTGCGAAAGCTCCAAGATCACCCGATGATGTTCGCATTCGCCCACAGCATTTTTCCCATCCAATAATGTTCAAATATTGACAGGGCATATGTAATGTAATGGGAACGACCACATACTACATAGGTTTTCCAAAGCAATTCGTCTCGTTGCTCAATATGGAACCCCAAGGCCCAGCATTTTGCAAAATACTCCTTGGTCACTAAATCGATCATTCTAAAAATCATTCTATTGGCGCAAAATTGCTTCCAGACTTTAAAGACATTGATTGATTTGTGAAACGTGCGAACAAATTTACGGTACAGTACAGTACATCTTGAAACGTGAGTATCAAAACGAATTTGAGTCGGTCAGTAGTACTGCTCTGACTGTATTCATACAGTAAGCATAACGCACTTAATGCGATTATCTCGAGATTAAGTCAAAAACCAGAGAAATGGAGACTGAGACCATCATTGGCCAGGCCAAACATCAAGGCTCATGAGATGGTCAGATTTCTGAGCCCTTTTCATCCTTCAATTTGTTGCTGATATGAGCATTTTTCGACCTTACCTTTGATGGTAAGCGGATTCTTTGATATGGTGGTGTCATCATACTTTTCCTGCTTCAATGTCTCACTCACGCTTGGTTTAAAGTCCACAATGGGGCCTATGTAGCCACCGGCTACACCAAATGATTGATTTCCTGGCTATTATGAATCTTTCTTGAAAAGGTAGTGAGAAGCCTTTGATAACTGTTTGCAGGTTCGTTTCGAATACAAGATAATTCTTGAGTAGAAGCTATATCAAATTCTTTAAAAATTGCTTCTGATGATATTGAAAAGGATCATTTGGATAAGAATAAAAGATCGTTGACAAGCATTGGCAAACATTTGTCTAAAATCGAAATTTTCCCCTTCAAGGGATTAATGAATCGGCCGAATTGGTTGCTGGTAAGACAATCATGAAATGGGAATGGTGGCGAGGTAAAGATCAACATCCATCAATAGTCATGTTTTATTTGAAAAGTTCTTTTTGAGCGTTTCCGTAGCAAAACAGTTATTACTAGGATTTACTTTTTAGCTTGATTTAATGGGCCTGCACTTGATAATTCATTTCATTTGAAGACTTAAAGTCTCCAAAAGAGACCAAAACAAACTCTTTTAAGAATCTATGAACGAGGATATTTCAGCAGTTAGCCTTTAAGTATTGATATTAGCCTGCTCTAAAGAATTATGGCTGTTTAGACAACTCTACATAGTTCTTGAACGACGCGCTCCTTCTTGGAAACAAATTTCTTTCTTTAGATTTTCCTTACAAATAAAAGTAAGTTTCACTCTTTGGGGAACAGCAATACTAAAACCACATGGAAAGTACTTCCTTTATCAATGATCCTACAAATTTAGAGGCTGTTAGTAAATTAACAGCACATGGACCAGATACATTCAACCCAGGTTTGGAAACGGGCTGTGTTTTGTGTTTGTCCCATGCTCAACGTATTAACGCCGATCGGAACTATGACGCCAATGTCACGAGATGTTGAGGCGGTTTTACATTAAGCGTCAACGATCAAAAATTGGAAACCAGGGCTAGATCTATGACCTGCATCCCCACGGCATTTTCGAGGGTTTCTACCACACCGGACGTCGACCAGGCTAAGGCAAAGGGTGTTTGGGTAGCCCTAGATCCACAATATACTAAACACAGCACACCAAAGGGTAGCCTATAAATTGATCGCTCGTAGATCGATCTGCCACCAGTTTTCCGGAGTTTTCTTCACGTCAACACCCTTTTGCCTCTCTCTGTATTCACCATGAATGGTTTGTCCTCGTTCTTCCTTGTTCTGGCTTTTAGTTTGGTGGCGGATTCCAAGAAGCTGATCTACTACACCACCGACGATGGCACCAACGAAGGGACACCCCGTGTGTTGGACGCTTGCAAGAACGCCGGAGTGTCTATCACTTTCTTTGTGAATGGAAACACAGTGGACACCGGAATCTGGGGTCCTGGTAACTCTGGCAAGAACCGGGGGTACATGCAACGAATCGTCAAGGAAGGCCACACCATTGCTGACCATTCATTTGACCACATGCGTCACAACTCCGCTGAGAGCTACGCCACCCCTCATAATGCCTATCAGTCTGAATCGGATGTGGAGTGGTTCGGTTACAAGAATGCGTTCAGTACCGTGGATGCCCTGGTCAGCCAATCCATTTCCCACGTGGCCATCACTCGAGCGAGCCGCACCATGATGAGTTTGATCCGTATGCCGTTCACCAACAACTGGAGGGTGAAGATGACCAATGGACATGGGGATATCCATTTTGACTGCGTCTTTTGTACCACTCCCATCACTTCCGGACAAATGGGCGTCAAGATTGCCGACCGACTCTTTGCTAATGGCGCTCAAGTGTACGGATGGGATACCGAGTGGCATTCTGGATGGGGTACCGGCCTTTCCGAGAGTCCCGAGACCATGATGGCCACTGTCCGAGCTTTAGTGAACAATAGTGACAAGGTGGGCGAGTCCGGCAAGGTGGTGATCCTCAATCACGACCATGGCTTTATTGGCAACACTGAAGCCCAGCGCTCTCTTGAGAAGTTCTTTTTTATGGCTATGGCCGAAGGCTTCGAATTCCGAACCTTGGATACTTACCATGAGGACTAATGGCTAATCTTTGGCCTTGCTGTGAGTTGTTCTCTTTCTCCAATAAACTGGGTATAAAGTGTATTTGTAATTGATATGCATTTTGTTTCATCTTTTTGGCAACAGAAACCCAGGCCATTAGTCGTTCCTCGATGAAAGGAACGAATTACAGTTACAATTGCTTTGGTCAAAAAGATTAATTCGTTACACAACCGTTACTCGAACAAAAATGTAATGGCGTTGCTCGTTACTTTTCCAAAATTTAGAGGACCAACATTTTATGTCTTTTGCCCCATCAAGACCACACTTATCTAGATAAATTTGCTTCATGCAGTCCTAACGTCTAACATTTAAATACTTCGCGTCAACATTTTTTAAAAACGAGCTTTACCAATTCATCTTGGCATATTTGTTCCAAATGTGTTGCGTCATATGTAATGCTTTGGGGAGTCACGAATGTTTTGCATCTTTTGCTCTCATCCTTATGGTGCGTCTACACGACAAATAATTCGGCAAATAATTAGCCATTTCACAAACATTGTTTGGCATTTCACAAGCATTTCACAAACATTTCTCGATTTGAACATGTTTAAAGTTTGTTTGCCAAAGAGCAAATATTTCATGGACGGCAGCATCTTCCCCAGCCCTTCCAACCAAGGTGTCCATTTTCAGTAATTATGAAACTTAACTCTTTCGATCCATGATGGTTTATCACAAAGAAAAATGACACTTTTGGCTGCTCTTTCGTCCATTTTCCACCCGCCAATTTTAGCCATGAAAGCCAGATCAGTCGGATCTCAAGGGACCGAGTCCTACCCACCCACTGACTCATTATTTTAGAGCTGCCCATGACCATCACCTCCCCTGTGAAATGGCGTCTGTTCTTGTGGGCGGGTCCTTATTGGTTCTTTAAAACTGAACTCTTTTTAGTTAATGCCATCTGTAATGTTAATTGTATGTAAATATCCATATTGTCTTTATCATGTTTGTTGCTCTTATTATATTTATGTTTACGTTTCTGACATGACCTTTTGACTATATATCGTTGTCATATTTCGACCCGTACTCGGCTATTAAATAGTTTATGATAGTATTCGAAAACCTTTCGAAAAGCAAATATGTTATTAATAGTGCATCATCAGGTGGCTTATGGTATAGTTCATAGAACGGGGCAAAACACGCCTTCAAGTAGTCATCGGTTTCAACCAACATATGACCGCACAGATTGAAATTGGCAAAATAAAGGATCTTTTTGGAACGCGAAACATTCTCATCATGATAGTGGCCATCGGTGTTTTTTTCAAATTCCATTCCTCAGTTTCCCTATGTTCATTATACTAAGCATCTTGTTTACCTTGCATAGCATAAATATTGAATGAAAGATGAAATTGGGAAATGATCCGATCACTTGCAAGTTCATCTGATTAGAAATCTAAATCAAAATATTTGTCAAACCGTTTTGATGGGGTAGTTTCATTTGTAGACAGACGGCACAGAGATGAACTGTTTGTCAAATACCAAACATTTCCGAAATTGGCAGGCAAACTTTGTGACAGAATGTTTCTCGTGTAGACGCACCATTAGCTATGTTTATGAAACAAAAAAGTTTGCCAATGAAAATGCATCATAAGAAAATCAATTATTTCAAAAACATTGAACTGTTACTGCAGGTCTAAAACAACATCAATCTCATAGGGAGATAATATCTAATGGCTTTTTGAATTTGGAAACTTGGCCAGTTATGGTCACATTTCAAATGATCAAATGAATATGCTCTAAACATTTGTTTAAAGTATATTAGATAGTTTTATTTGATAAATGTAATAATGATTTGATCACATTGTATCATCGATTTTGCTCTTTCGAAAGATTAACCCTCAAGAAACGGATTTGTTGACTTTTTTTACTGTTCTATGAAACTCTTCGAACACGTTTCTTAAATGGTGGTCTTTGATGTCATTCGATTAATATTTAAAGTAGTATTCAAGTATTTAGTATAAGTTTAAAGGCTTACTGATTATTTGTATCATATATTTTGCCCTTTTTTGAAGTAAAGTTAACTCCGCTTATATCGTCTCCGCTTATAGGGTCAATTCGCGTACAAATTTATAGCTGATTTTTCAAAGCACCGATTAATTCTTACAGTTCTTTGATACGTATTGACTCCGCTTATAACGTCGCCTCACTCCCGATATATCGCCATTTTGAGGCAAATTTTTATGCACAATTTTTTGAACACTATATTTTTGGTAAAGTACCTTTCATTTCTGATTGCACACCACAGCTATCAAGCATGTTGCTTGAAATTTTGAAAAAGATCACGTGATCTCGTCAGTTTGATCTTTAAAACAAACCAGAATACAGGAAAAACATAATCGCCCTGCCTGCTGCCACCCAAGTCGAATTCAACTTGGTCCGGAGTATGAATATGCCTTCGAAAAGGAACAATCTTTCAGTCAAAGACAAGGAAGCTATTTTAAAAACCAATGATGGTCTTTCAAAGATGCCAATGTCAAAGCTGATGTGACTGATTAAAAGAGGCCTACTCTCATGAGATTTCTGTCCAAAATCTTTGGCAAAATTAAGTAAATGAAACTATGCTTTTGACATTGAAGCAAAGTACCCTTGATAGTTTCCTTTGAAACTAGAATAAGTTTTCAAAAATTACAGCTTCTTTTGAGCTATATATCATTTATATAACTGATAATTTCAGATTTATTTGCGTATTTGACGTAGTTATGCAACTGATAGAAAAAATCCGGATACATCGTCAATTTGGCTTGGTCCCGAGAGTGACGATATAAGCGGGTTCCACTTTATTTCAAATCTAAAGGTAAGATCTTTGCCTGGTCAAGGACACTAAAGCAACGAAACGCCACTTTTTTGTGATCACCAAACCTTTCCCGCCAAGTAAGGCTTAAACTTTTGGTGCTGAAATTTTTGAATGTCAATTATTGGCATAATCATTGAACAAAATATGTGACTAATATCATTTTCGCAACCATTGATGGTATTTGTTTAAAACTAGGCATGTAGATATACTTAAAATGTCTTAAAGTACAACTACTGAAAAGTGCTAATAAAATTTTCTTGATTAAGCAAGAATTTGCTCTAAACACAATCAGTCAATACTGTTGGCTAATAACATTAGTTGAAGAAAATTGTTTCAGAAAGTTCTTGACCAAGTGTCAAGTAATTTGGTGAACTTACTATGAAACTATGGTTCTCACTCTGGGAATGGCCCTCAATCCAAAAGTAGATATATTGTAGCTCTGATCTATATATTGTTCTTTAAACTCACTTGTTTGCTTCATGGAACAATATATCTTGAGAGATATGGCACCTGTTTTATTTGACTATTTTGGTATTTTGGATGCTTTTGCAAGAAAAACAATTTATTGGAGGCCCAAGTTGAGATCTAGTCCACAGTACTTTGGTATTTCTCTGCCCCTTAAATAATGCTTACCTTTTATGCACACTTTCTAATGAGTAGAAATTTAAACTCTACAAAAAGATCACTTATTCATTGTTCATCAATGCCTGATCTTTTTTATCAAAGGTATGGATGAAGACGAGATTATCAATTATTCATCTCAGATCTTCTAATTTGTTAACATTTATGTACATGCACTTTTATTGCTTATTCCATACATTTCTTTTATATTTTGTTAGTGTAAGTTTCTCATCAATCAGTAGAATGATTCTTGTTGATTTTCTATCTATGCGTGTTTTTGAGCCAGTTTGAAGCAATATTTCACTGATTTGAAAGACAATTTGATTGTTCTTGATTAATTTGATGTTCATGGGTATTTTATTTATTCATCTGACTTTCAAAATTGATTCAGAAATATTTAGTATATGGACGGAGTTGTTTATCAAGGAGATCATTATTTAATGAAAAACACTCAAATGTACAATGTAGTACGGATAATCTTGTTTTATTGATACTAGAGTTACTGTCTTGATTCAACGCAATGGCCTAACTTGGCGGTCAAGGGAAAGCCGTGTCGTTTCCTCTCTTTAGAGTTCCTGGCCTAGTCTTGACTAGGGATCCTGGATTGGGTAATGACTGTTGAAGGTTTGCAACCATGTCGCAAAAGTCATGATGGAAAGTCAATATTAGACATTGTCAAGCCGACAAAGCTTCCCTGCTAGAAGCCTGTGCCCTAAGTCATTTTGGACATTACTCGTCAACAATGATCATCAAAAGGTCCTTTACAAAAACAGCCCAGATTTAAAAGTAACTGATGTTCCATTCCATATTTCTTTATCCTTTCGGGCTGTACGTGTTCCAAAGAAAAGTCACGACATCGACGAGTTATACATTATTGGGCAAAAACTTGAAATTGATTTTACTACAAAGTCAAATTTTACTTACATCGTCCTGGAATGTGGTGCTAGGCATAAAACTGAATTGTAAAAGATACCTTTTGCCCCTCCTTTCAATGCTGCATTGTCGCAATCTTCTTGTTTTTTTTTTGCAATATAGCAGATGTTCTCTTATTCTCACATTATTTTTTGGCCTTTTTGGTAAAAGCTCAAGTTTTCCTAAAAATGCAAGTAGAACCTCAATACTTTACTCGCAAATGAGCAAATAAAAAAAATTGCACTTTAGCCAAGTTCTTTTCTCCCTGAGAGATTGCTGAAATAAAGAACCCAAAGGAACCAAATTTGATCTAGCAAACTTCATGGTTTAGGGTAGTAATTTGGGATTCCAAGTCAGGAGACAACTTAGAAGGCGTTTGATTTCAAAGATTGAAATACCGAAGTATATTGAAACCTTGGGTAATTGCTTCAATTTTTTTATTCTTTTTATGTGTCGTTTTTGCTTTAAAACAGGCTGATATTGTTGCGTTTGACAAGAATTTTTTCCTGTGAAAAATAAATAATTTTCTCCCGCGCAAGATTATGGCTTAGTGAACGCAACCTCGAAAAGAAAAGGTCAAGTTCCGTTCTCCATGAATATTTACATTTTGGATCCCGACATTTATGATCGAAAACGCACAATAATAACACAATCGAAATAGTGGGGCCAAATACACCTATATTACTATTATTATGACTATTAGTTGAATTTTCGTCAATTCTAAATACCAGCCTAGCATTCAAATATAAAGGGTCTTTTCTTGATTCCTTGAAGAAAAATAGCAGGACAAATCCTCTTGGTTTCTAAGAACCTTGCCCTACTGGGGCAACAAAACTTGTCTGGTCAGTATGACATGAAAATTATGATTTGGGACAGGTGTTCAAAAAGCTCCAGAATTTATTTATTTATTTTTTTTTTAAATGCGCCAGCAAATTCAGCTTGTGCAAAAAAGTGGGAGAACTTATGGCGTCAAAATAGCTACCTAAGCAAATTCTCGCCAGAAACATTGCAACTATGGAAATTTTCGGCCCAAGCCAAAATCCTGGCTGGTGTATCCTTGCAATATTTTAAAATAAGTCGCATTTGCAAACCTCAATAAAAAGGATTTTCTTGTGAATAAACGGAGTGGCTTCATTATACTGTACGTGCAAGTACATTGGGGTCAATTTCAGTTCATCACCAGTAAAAGATCTCGGTCTCAAATTCCGTGGAAGTGGAAATTCACAGATTTACACTGCAGATTGCACCCTAGCTACAGCTAGACACGTTCAAATGGGATGATTCAAAATCAGATTTCAAGTTTGAGAAATGTTTATTCTTCTGAAAAGAATTCCTTGGAAGTGACATGTTTTGGACTCATTGATCGAGTCAGGTCCTTGTGATCATGTTGTTGCTACTGTGATTTGCTATTTCTATCACTTACCTGATATAATCCATAGTTTATAAGTAAAAACAAAAGTCATTGCAAGTTCAACGCTTATGCGTGCTTTAAAGACTCAAGCAATGGCAACACTGAGAATGACGCACATTAAAATCAAGAAAAAACTGATCTGAGGTTGAGTTTTCCTCGTTTCATTGTGACAAGAGGAAAGGAGTTCTCGTTTGTACTAAGGAAAGACCAATAATCACCAAAATTCATTTCGCGAGCGATGCTTCCATTCATTTAGTTTTTCTTACATAGGTGAGCTAGAATTCATTGATAGGGACTGATATATGTGTCCCTGGCAAGTGAAGCAATTTCGGGCCAAATTTTCCACTCAGATAATGACATGTGAAGTTGTAGGGAATCCTTGTTGGGTAAAGTTTCGGATACGTTTATGCCATTTCCAATGCGGTTTCATCCAAACTACTGACGTCAATGGAATAATCAAGACCCACCTTTTTGGCCTGGGAGTTATCTTCCCGTGTATCGGCGAGAAATGCCATTTGTCAACCCAATGTGCTTTCATGTAAGTTCCCGGGAGTTTTACCCCCTGTGACCATCGGACTGAAAAGAAGACCTTTCAGCTAAATCCCCTAGAAATGACTTGATTGAAATAAGAATTCGTGTTTTTTTTTGTAGGCGATGGTTCAAGTTGTGATGTTTTATTTTCATGGTTCGTACGTTTTCGTAGGTCTTTTTCTCAAACGCTTTTGATAGATGTAGACATATATCTGAATGTATTTATCATATAGTTGTAGTGTATAAATGAATGAATGAATGGTTTGTGGGAGAGGTGCTCCTATAAAAGTTGTTTGCAAAAGTCGATTGAGAATGTCGTCGTTTTGCCGCACGGGTTTCTCTCAGCCAGAAGATCACAATAGCGTTTTAAACAATGTTGGGGTATTCCGTGAGATAGTCTACCAACTTGGTCGGCAATTGAAGCTGCTCGTGGCTATTGAGCTTATTCACGTCAGTCTTCTGTCGGTTGATGGACAGCCGAGCGAAGTGAGCTAAACTGGGAACTTTGTTGTAGAGAGGTCGTTTCAAACAGATGGGTGAGGAGAGCTTGCCGATGTTGTCAATCCACACCTGTTTCTTCTTCTCCATATCGGCCGTAGGGGCCGAGGACATGGAGAGATAATACTCGATCAAGTCGACCACGGAGGCGAACTCGGGCATCAGATTACGGATGGACTCCTCGGCATCCAGGCGGAACTTGCCTCCGCGGAAATGGATTCTCACGGACGTGGGGCCTTCGGAGCTTCGCTGAACTGACAATGAAAAGAGGAATCGGGGATCAGCCGAGTCCCGAACGAGGAACGTTCCTGGAGACGCATTGGCCAACAGGTCTGAGCTGCTATCCCACTTGAGTTTCGGGTAATACCAATGGCTCTGTTCCAAACGCTTTCTGTTCTCCTTGATGATCTCATTCAAAGTAGCTGCTGGGACAGGAGAGGCCACCTTTGGGGGAGTGACAAGCTGAGGGCCCTCCACCGGGGATGGTATCCGAGGGGTTGGAGCGACAAAAGCGGTCGAATGGTTGCATGCCTGGTGTCCAGCGCTAGTGCCGGTCGAAGTGGTAATGGGCGTGTTGACCCACATGGACCCTTGGGAGTGGAACTGGTTCATGGGTCGGGAGAATTGAGGAAGGAAGAATGGCGAGCCATTGGAACAGACCACAATAGCTGGAGTCGATGGTTGACATAAGGTAGGAATCCCGTAAGCCGGGTTGACAGCTGACAATGGACTTATGGTTGAAGTGAGAAACATTGGAGAGGCGAGTTGTTGGGCCGGGTAAAATTGCTGTTGTACCTGGCATGAATTAGGACTGGCTGAGGAACATGTGAAACCTTGGCCAGGGTGCTGACAATGGAATGAAGGAACACTACACTTCACTGAGGGACATGAAACATTGCGGGATTCTTGAGGTGGCGAGCCATTTCCATCAGAAGACTGAGAGAGGCAAAAGCCGGCAGGTACGAATTGGTTTGGCGACGGGGAGTTTCGAGATTCATCACTCTGGCCCATGCCCATACTCATGATGTTGCTCACGTTCAGCCCGGGCACATCGGGACCTCCGAGGAGATTGATGTGGGATCCCATTGTGTTCATTTGCATAAAGTTTCTGGAATTCACATCTTGTATCACTGATTGCTGCTGAGAGGATTGAAGACAATTCGACATCTGTGTCACACCTCCACCACTCATATAGACGGAAGATGGTGATGGTGCCAGGGTGATATTGCCGGATGTGGATGAGTGGGGACACGCTTTTCCAGCTGGACATGTCACGATGGGTCCTAGTGAAGGGGAAGTGTAGGGAGCGATAGTGGGTTTGGGCAAGGTCTTGGGCCTCTCCACCGGATCTCCGGTGCAAGGCTCAGACATAACAGATGGAGACACTCGACCTAAGGGATCAACGGATATCACTGTCTCTGATGGCGATTGTTTGATGGGTTTTTCCAAGTTCGGCCGCACTTCCAAAGGACCCGAACATCTTGGACAATGAAGCATGTTGGCACACTTGAGAATAATAGCCTCTCTTGTCCAATCACCAAGTGTTTGCAACTTGGAGCTTGGTGATGCTGATGCTGATGATGATAATGTAGAAGATGGGGATGCTGATATGTCAGTTAGATGTGTATCCCAAGACTGCAAAGAGAGGATTGAGGATTGAAAGCCGACAAATCATCATTAAAGTGTTCAGGCAAGCGTACCTACAATGTATATCTTCCACACTACTACCGAGAACTCGTAGGCCAGTAAGCCTGTTGCCTCATGGCACACACACTCACCAAGCACACGCTCGACGACTTTTCTTCCGATTCAAACTCCCTTCAACGGACTAGCAGTACTAGCTAGTTATTCTGCATTACCACCACCATTACCACCGCCACCTTCTCTTGCCCTCGCCCCCCTCGATAAGACAAGGCCACTTTTTCGGAATTTTGAGTATTTCCAAAGAGAGCACAAGAGCACACAAGGCCTGACTGATGAGCACAGACAACCCAGGGATCCAACCGCAACGTACAGCTGTCACGGGGCCGCGTCCGGAAGGCGCAGTTCCCTCGAATTCACAGGAATCTGTGCGCAATTTTCCACAGAACTTGCATGCGCTCTACGCCATCTAAGGGCCTGCTACGTGGCCGGACCCGAGCTAGCGCCAGGGGAGCCTCTGGATTCGACGACGTCGGACAGGGCTCGACCATGCCATCTTTAATGATCATACCGCCTCTCTCCTTGGACGAGTCAGCTCACAAGGACCAACTACTCCACTAGTCTAATACCCGAGAATCAGAGGGCCAAAGATAGAGAGACAGACGACAAAGACGACAGAGACAGAGAAAGAGAGCGGGTAGGCCATGGACGCGGGCAAGATTTGGCCGAAAAACGACGCCAGGCGAGAACAACTGGAACGAACCCGACCAGGCACGGCAGATCGCTTGAATAAACAAGAAATCCTACGAATTGACGGAATTCGGGGAAGTGGGATCGTGATCCTCCTCGATCGGCGTCGGGGGGGACGACCGCCTCGCAATCAGGTGTGGAATGAGCGCATTGCCACCTACTGACGCATACAGAACCAGTGGGATAGAAAATTGGTGCACTGGTGCCAGTACGGCCTCAACAATCAAACCCCCATCCCATACTGCAGAGTTGAAATTTCAAGGCCCCGATGATTGTGCCAAAGACAGCGAGGTCATACGGACCATGGGCCAGAGCCTTGGCATTGTTGCCTGACGAAGGATTATTACTCGCTCATAGAGCTACTGACGAGGGCTTGACGCTGGGATCAATATTGGAAGAGCAAACAGAAGTGGATGCCGTTATCTAGAACGAATGTTTCTT
This sequence comes from Tigriopus californicus, assembly GCF_007210705.1. NCBI lineage: Eukaryota > Metazoa > Arthropoda > Copepoda > Harpacticoida > Harpacticidae > Tigriopus > Tigriopus californicus. The sequence goes on along the minus strand of NC_081440.1, from coordinate 1,887,901 downwards.
TCCTCGCCTCAGTTTATGGGAGGTTTAACAAGTTCTGTGGAAGTTATAGGGTCCATCCAAGCACTCTCCTCCCGGGGAGATAGGAATGATTGCATACTTGGCTATCGACGATGATAGCCCGTCCGTCTGTGGCTCTGTCCGTGAGGTTTTCCTTGAATTCTTTTCAGAACGGACAAGGACCCTACATTGAGGTCAACGTCGCTCAAGACCCAGATCAAACATTTCATTGGAAATCCAACCAAATTAATCATTATGTACGCCTGGATGACAAACACTATTTACACCGCATATGCGAATGTCCATATGTTCCTACTACTACTGATGTTGTTCTTCTACATAAGCTGTACACGTATTTACTGCGGTCATGAACTACGGACAAAGCCAATTCAAACGCAGTTCAAAGTGATTTGCTGTTATGCGATTCACACATGTTCGCATTGACCTTCGCTTAGAAACAAATAATCAGCTTCAATGAAATTGAAGCACGGCAGGCGCTGCAATAATGGGGTAAATGTAATTATTGCACTGATCGGCGAGTTGAAAGGCCGGAGACTCGAAAGTACATTCTAAGCTAAATATGCTTTGCTTAGTATTTGAGCGATTCCTCAATTGGTTTCTAACTAAGATCTTTAATTTGTACGACATGTCTAACAGTAAACAAATCTTTTCAGCGAGCATCGGTTTCTATTGACAACACCAGAGGGACTAATTCTTCCCGTTCTTATATCTACTTGGTTCTTTGAAATCTTTTTTTGAAAAATCATTTTTATGCTTGCTTTTATTAATCAATTTAGTGACTTACTTTTAATTTTGTTACCATGTATCAAAGACTCACTTTTACAGAGATAATTTTATGCATTACTTTGGGATAACGTCACCATTCAAGTTTTGAGGATTTGCAAACGGCCTTTTGAAGATTGTGAAGGCCAAAGTGTGAATCACTTCAAGCAAAGCCACACGTTAATCCCGAATATCCAACGATTGGCCATTCAAAAAGTAGAACTCAAGTTTTACACCTGATCATCGCAATCGCAAATAACTTGATTCTGATTAATCCAACGCTTGCGTCAAATGGGAATTACATGCTCAAAATGAAGAACGCAGTGAAGATTCATACCAAACTAAAGAATTATAAATGATTTCTCCCATGAAAACCATGTCTGCCAAGCGTGTTTTCATTAAAGAGTCTATTGCTACTGTTCTTATTGCTTCGATTAATTAATGAAAACCCACAAGAGAAGACCATTGGTACATTTGAGAAACGTTTCCAAAGGTGTTATGGGAACAAATCTGTCAGTGCCTTGAGGTCTAAGAATCTTGGTCATTTTTTGGAAATATGAGACCCTGATTTGATTATGTTCCCTTTGAGGGGGTTCTGTTGAAAGAATGTTCTCTGCTCATGAGAGCTTCGTGGAATTGGGTTGCCAAGACTCCCCCGGAAATGTCCCCTAATCTATTACGTTCTTTTCCCGTGCCAAAGGCCTGAGGATTAAAATAGCTTCTACAAGAGTTGCTCGAAGTGTTCTTGGAAATCAATCTCGACAATCTAAAAAGGCTCTTTGACGCCTTCATTTTGGACTCTGCACCAATCAAAGAGCATTTCCTGGAACTCTGAGCAACGAAAGACTTCTTTGTTATGTGTTCAGTCAAGTGGATCTTGAAGTTTCTTGGGAACAACTTTGACGGAAGGAAAAGGTAATAACCACTTGTTCCAAATTCGAAAAACGTCTGGCATTGCCATGTGGATCAGCTGTCACCAGGAAATAAAGCATCCACATGGATTAAAGGATTCCTGGAACACTTGCTCTCCAGAATCTGGGACGGAGGCTAAGAGGCTCTTTATCTGTTTGGGAGAAGGATCCCTCCATTACGTTCCAGGAACATGGACCAATGGGAACCACGAGCTGCAGCATCTTGGAACGAAGACGATAATCAAGAAGGTGAAGAACCGACATCCTATCCTTTAACGAGCCGGGGCTAAATGTACAAAGATGTAATGCCAATTGACAGGTGATCAGCAGTCCGTTCAATGCCCTTTTCAAAGAGCCTTTGAAATCTGACTAGATTCAAAGGCCTTCATTGAGGAACGTCGGATCTACAACTGTTCTATTATCTAAAGTAGGAAAAATTCCTAGAACGCCAGTTCCTAAAACTCTCTCATAACGCTGAGTAAACAAGTAGGGAACTTAAAAGATTTTGGAGTGTCAGTACACAAGTACTGTAGATGTGGGATGATACATGTTCTCTCTTGGTTCTTTCTAGCTGCCCATAAATCCTTGGCATTCAGAGTTCCGGGGAATAAAAACAAGTTGAGATAGCGCAAAATTTTGGTAGGAATCTCTATTTGATGAGATAAAATCATCTCAAGATTCGTCCAAATGTGTCGCATTCATTGACAAGAATGTTGATCCGCTTTTACTATTGACTGTACTTCAAATTTTGTTTGCCGTTCGGCGTACGAGAGATAATCGCTCAAATTCATTTCCTTGAGATCGATAATCTTTTAAGATATTGTGGCTATTCATTTTAGAAAGATGCGTTTCTCTCATGAAAGGACCTCAAAAATTCAATAAAATGTTGGTCCTGAGATATGCTACACATGAACTTACTCGAGTCATTTCAATGAAAGCTTTTCGGTTCTTATTTTGGCGAGTCGTGGGACAAAGCTGATTGACTGGTCACTTGTATTAGCGTCCTCGATCGTTCAGAAACATATAGTGATCACAATAAAGGTCTCATGGTAACTGCCCTTGAGTTCAAGCAAGTGTCAAGTTCTCTGGAATCAAATCTTCCCTGTTCTTGTCACATGCTTTCTGTGGCAGATTGGAGATAATGTCTGGCAGAGAAGACTAAACAGGTGAAGGAACTAACTACTTCTAGGATAACTCACTGAGAGTAGTAACTTACTGCATTAACACCTTTTCACCATCAAGTTTAATAGCAATCCTTTTCCCTTTACAAGACAACTGTGACGCAATGATTATTCATGAACGCCTCGAAATTGGATGGAGCATCCCTGCTCCATGAACGGGAACACTAAGGTCAAAAAGTAACAATTTGGATCTTAATCAAAGGATTGCGTTCTTCTTCAAATGAGAATAGCCTCTGGTTGCTACAATTATGCAGTCTAATGTTTAGCTCCATCGGACGACTGGACCAAAAGTTATACCCTCTCAAAAATCGCTACATAACTCTAAACAGAATGAAGGAACTAGCCTTCGTTCGAAGCTTCTTGTTATGTATTGCATTGTGAGAGATGATCACATTGACCCATTTGTTCGATTGGAGTAAAAAATATAGACACATATTTGAAAGCTGAAAATTCAAGTCCATTATTGTAGCGACCTGGGGTCAATCTCATTTGAATAAGAATACAATGTGTCGGCTCAAATCGAAGTTGTTAATTCTCAACCTTAGCGACCCTGTCTAGATTCCCGCAGTTGACTGAAACAAAATAGCAATTTTCCTCAGGTGCCTATTTCATCACATCGTGAAACAGATTCATAAAACGTCAACAAATCTGAACGTCGCCTTTGTTTTCCTGTTTGGAGTCTTCCCTTTAAGTCCCCTTTTCCCTAACATCGTTTTTCTCCTCATGGGAAGTCTTCTTCGCCGATTCCAACGCGTTATGCCTTCGTTCTCCCTCAAGATGCGTAGTAGGCAATAATGGCACGTTGCAAATCTGACGAGGGTCCGGACCGGCAAAATTCTACGAATTTCATAAATTGACAGCTACGAAGCTCGTTCTGCATTTCTGAGGCCGCCCCGAGCTAAAACGGACGGTGAAGAGCTGTTTTCTCGAAGCACTTACATTCTATCATTCATATTACAAACATACACTTGGTATACACCCAAAGAGTTACACTTGTTTATTCAAACTCCAAATGGATCCAAATTCATTGGACTTCTGGGGAAGCATGCCCGAGAGGGGGAAATTCCCCCGCTAATGTACTAGTACTACGTCCTTCGATTTTTTTTCTCTCCATTTGTTGAGCATGAATGTCCAGGAAAGCGGAAATTCGTCCTACTTTTGCTAGGCTCTACTCGTGATTGTCTCTTGAGATAATTGGCTCTTACAATCAGGAATATTCTAGAAAAGTGAAGATGAGTCATGTCCTCTGAACCAACCAACCAACCAACCAACCAACACTCAACTCTTGAGGCAGGCACAGACAACTGAGAAAGAGAGGACCCCGACCAAATTCGCCTGGAAGTCCAGACGCCTCAATTTCGATACTTACGTCAAAGGCTTAAGAATGCTTGCGAATGAGTCATTTTCTTGGCGTGGTTTACGATCGTGATGGCAGAGTAAGGTACAAGTACAAATTAGGGAATAAATTGACCAATCTTGGAAATTGATGGGCAACAATTGCATTATTTAACTTAATGGGGAATGGCGATGCTAAACAACAACTGATTTGCCCATTTCGGGCCCGATTCAAACCACGAGATGCACTTCGGTCGGTGGGTCGTGGGTTCGAGTACGACAAAGATGGAATCCACAAAATCTCATTTGAGGTACTCCCTTGGAATCGAAATGATAGCTATCAATGAGTCATGGGTTTTGTACCTTTAGGGTTGACTCAGATTTGAAACCATCAAAGCAACAAACATGCACCTAATACAATAGATGCTCTATTACTGCCACGACTCATCAGGCGGATTTATTGAAGAAATCCGTCCGGTCGCGAGCTTACAGCTTTAAAAAGGTTTCTTTTGTTTTGTTGTACTCTTTTCCTTCTTTTCCTTGAACTGGAAAAGTAAAACCTGTTTTTCAATGAACTTCAACGGCATCAAGACGATCACAAGCACGCATACATCCCTCGTCAAACCTGTCACGGAAATACCTGAGATGCCAGCGAAGACTCATTGGTTCCACTTGGATGATTTCTATTCGAATAATGAGACTCGAATTTTTCTTGTTCCAAGAAATGACGGGGATAGAGCAGAAATGCCAAGTACATTCACTACTTACGCATTTGCTTACCTATTTACACACACACACAGACAAACACAAACACACTCACTCACTCACGGCCGAGCTGCAGTTGGTAAATGACGTTCTCATTAATTCGAGGCTTACAATATGTAATCAGAACTTCTGGTTTACTCGCTAGTCTCTTGGGTCTGACAAGTTCCAAAGAAAGTGCTTGCGGAGGACTTCCCCATTTTCTGTCCACTCACGATCGTTTTGCGAATGCTTCAGTCTTTCTAATGAATTCCGAGCAATATGTAACCATTAGTGGTGGTAATTTCCTCTTAGTTGTCTTTGTGTAAAAGGTTCTTGCTTTTGGTTCATGGGCTTTTTCTAACTAGCTATTCGACATTGCATATTGTATAACACAACTTTTCATTTTCGTAACTCTGGCTTCAGGTTTCTCTTATCATTTTCAGCTTTTGCAATAAACGCTCATTGATTAACCTAGCAAGAAAATTGACAGAATATTTCATCAAGACAAACCATTCCTTTTCGAAGAAATTTCTTTTAAAGGAGTTTTGAGCTACACCTATTATAAACACAAATTATAATCATATTGAGAGCACTTTCAAGCCTTCGAGAATATAGGCTAGTAAGAACAAAGAGTGTTTCTCTTCTCTTCTCTCTCGGGCTCCTTAATTCTTTAATTTGCTGACCTCAAATATTCGTTGGAAATATGTAAGAGTTGATCAAATGACAGGACCAAAATTTTGATCAAACCTAAGCTCAATGGGAGCTAGATCCAACATCTCTAGTTCGTTGGCGTATCATAAATTCTATGCATAGAAATAATAATTATGAGTTTTCCTCTTGAATTGCTGGAGATTTCATACCCAACAGCGGTAGGGCAATGGTCGAAAATACCTTCACAAACGCTTTCAGCTTGGCCCAAATAGAAGATGCTTCAAAGCCATCAAACCAGCCCTTAAATTTTGGACTCTGATAACAAATTGGACAAGAGCGTGAATGCCAAAAGAAACGAATTGATGTGACAAGATGTACATGATATTTTGAATCCGCCAAAGAATTTGATTTGTCAGACCGGTCTTGTCTTTTGCTGTAAGGTTGCACTGGAATTGTATTTGCAAGTTTTCTTATGAAAAGCGATTTGAGTTGTCAGATTCCAATTTCTGGGTAGTACGAATAAAATAACTGACTCTTAATATCTTTGATGGCTAGGTACGCGTTTGATTGTCCTTTCAGTATAATTGGTACTAGTGCATTCATAACTGGAAAAATAGATTAGAGTCTATCAATTGTGTACACCGTTTGGAACACTAGACAAGATTAAGAAATAGAGTGGCAAACTTTCGATTAAAATATTACCAATCCATTTGAAAACATTTGCACTAAAGTTGCAATCAAAAATTAATTACTAGTAAATTCCATGTTTCCGTTAGAAAATACTCTTGCCCCCACCGAAATATATCGTCCCCTCATTGTAGACCGTTAAAGATCAATGGCTTTCGTTTCAAATAAAATAAATAAATTCAATGTTGCTCTGTTTGCAATTTGATTGACAACAATTTACAATAAGGTATTTGGTTAAACTTCCCTTCAGTATGGAACAAGCAAAGATAAGAGCATAAACATAATAGAAAAAAGACTTCAAAAATGACTCAAAACCTTGCCATTCTTACATTATTAGGAATGCCAAACGAAATTGGTCAATGTTATTCTATTCAAAAATGTCTCAGCTATTCCTAAACAATAAACAAACCTACCTCAGCTTTCGTTGTTGATATTCGATTACTTTTCCAAAGCCGCTCGATAACAGTTCAGGTCTTGAAAGCCTAAAGCGTTTTCTTGGACGAAGGAAATTACATGGAGCATTGTGCTTTGTTATGTCTGGGACAAGTAGCAGATGATGGATGTAAACAAGATCGTATCATCTGTCCTTTGGGGGCTTGTCTTGACTCTCCTGTTTCCTATTCAAAGAAAACTTCTCTTCATATGTACGAGACATACAAAGGATATGCCACTCTCACATGGAAGTGCCTCGTGAGATGAGTATTTCGTTCCACTTTCAAGCCATCCTCATACATAACCAAACGCAAAATACAGATTCATGGTTGGAACCACTACAAAAAACCAATCGATTCTCGGAAACTAGACTCGTTGGAAATCCGGTAACATCTACTAATCAAGTGAAACAGAATCGAGGCAATAGTGAAAAAATCCTGGGCGCATTCTTGGTAGTGACTGGTTGGCAGAAAAGAGTGTTTTTGCTTGTTTAAGTGTTTTATTATTTCAATATATATTCAAAGCTAAAGAAATGTAGATAAAAAAAACGGAAGTGATTTCTTTGTTTGTTCCAAGGCAATAGGCAATATATTAACAAAACGAATGTAGTTTTGACCAATACTAACGGCAGTTGTAGAAATGAAAAAGAAAGCAAATCATGGAAGCAAAAACAGTTTTGGGCACATTAAAGATTTCAATACAATAAAAATATCTTACAAGAACTTTGAAATGATGGGTGTGGCAAAAGAACCAAAGTACTCAAATACCCCAAAATGAAAGATAAAAATAGGATTAGTATCAGATCAGACAAGTTTTTATTTATATCTTATATAAGAATATGACATTTTCACCATCATATTAGACTAAACCCATGTTACAGACAAAGTCGATAGTTCAAGTTGAATTCTAAATATAATATCAATGAGTAAATCCTCATTTCTTTATCATTCTGATGGAATATCCTTAAATGGTTTCATCCCACTCAAATGCCGCATAATTTGACGACAGTATTGATCTTTGGTCGAATTTCGATTAGAAGGGCATACACTGTAGCGTTTCTAATTTTTTCTCCATTTCTTGTCAACTCAACATTCTAAAGACTTCAATGGTCAAAGAGTTTCAATGCAAATCAAATGCAGATCTGCCTCGATCAAAAGGAGTTTCACTCGCCAAACTGAATGGGCGACGTATGTGTCAAAAGACAGCGATAAGTGGATCCCCAAATGTTCGACGTAAACTCAAAACTGAAGTTGAATCAAGTCCATATCAAAGCACACAATTTACTCGAAAATTGAAAAGCAAATTCATTCCAGTTTGACCGTGGTTATCCATGGATCCGGTTGAATATTGGAAATTCTGGTATTTTGGCGTACATACAAATAGTAATTCGTGCAAGTGGCAAGCTTTCCTTTAGTTTCTGTGAAGGGCCCTTTGGCTCAAGGGGAATATCACTTTCCTCCGCGCTTTCTCTCCTATGTTTCATTTCTCGGGAACCACGAGTATTTTTGTGGCCAAAAGGTAACTTGAAGCCCGTTCAGCAGGCTTGGCAGTTGGCGGTCGTATTATATTTCTAACGAAAACACGAATTCCGAGGGATCAGGAGCAATATTTTAATCATCATCCACCCATATGTTGTCCGACTTGGCTATCCAAGTCCAACTTGACGATTGATGTCGACTTCACCAGTCTCACTACCTGTGGCCATGAGAGTGAGTATCAGATGATTTGCCGGTAGCGATTCTTTCTCAACTGTTTGCATCATGAGGTCCGTCCGTCCGTCCGACCAATCATCTTTCCGAGGAATTGGCCCTCCCGGCGGCTGGATTTGGAAAACACGCCGCTTCAATTGAACAATGACTCCGTTGGTAAGGAGGATAAAATCAGAGGCTTCCCAAAAGTCATTCTTTCAACGAAATGAATGTACAAAAATCCAACGAGGAGAAAAGTCACCATATTGTAGGTAGGGGTAGCCAGGCGGAATGAGCTGCGGTTCCGATGAATTCCCTTATTTGGCGTCATTGTCAACGCATCACACCGGGTCATTGCCTGCCTATCTGCCTGCTTTAATGACAAGGCTGGCCGATTCTTGACGAGGAAGGAGGGTGGGGAACATCCGATTCCCGAATGTAGGGTCAGGCTCAGCCAAAATTAGTTGCATATTCTAGCAACACATTTTATAGGGATGTGGTGACAACGCAGATTCCTAGCATCAGAGAGGTCCACAGTTTTACTCGTATTCTCTTCCTTGATTTATCTCTGGGAAAAAGTCCACTTTGCTCTACCAATATACCAAGAATCCATCTGGTTATGGAGTAAGAGGAAACTTTTTGCAAAAATGTGTTGAAAAATGGGATAGCTGACTTTGTTGGCTGAGCAAGGCACAGCTCTCAAATCCAAATACCATATCTGGAAGATACTTCATTTTGTTCATTACACTTGCATGTCAATGACACACCTTAATTTGGACCAGTACTGTTTGATTTTTTTGGTTGGAACTCAAGGGCTGGTCAGAGAAACGACACTCACAAGATTTCTGAGAATTTTTTGGCTCCCCTGCAGCTGCCTGGTGTGTCCTATGGGTATGGGCTTTGAACACATTTAGTTACATCATTCTCAAAATCAAGTTCCGAATTCAGGGAGCCAGTGATTTGATGGCTCATTTGTCTGCTGCGGTTGAAACTGAGTAACACAAGAGAAATTGATCAGCCTGATGCCTTGTTGCACAACTACCAAAATGTGTTCAAAGCAAAGTCTCAAGTGGCTTGGTTGGATTGACTTTTTGCTGACAAGCCCTCTAGTTAGAACTAACAATGTTAAGCTCTACCAAAAGACAATCACTTCACAAAACACCCTTTCTAAAAAGCTTCTCCACCGTCAAGAAAAATATCTGTATTTAGGATCCTGATTTCAAGTAAATTAAAAACAAGGCCCAGGCAATAGTATTGAAACAAAATCACACTTTCATACACAAGCTTTAAGATACTATATATAAACCAAAGACAAAGAGCCCATCAGATAAGTATCATGACACTGCCTATGGAAAATTGTTTTTGAACAATGCCACAGTCAGCTTTCCTGTCCAGACATGGATAACTTTCTGACCCTAATACCCCAATTAATGAATTGCATTGCATGTAATAACCAACCTTCTTATAGAAAAAAATACTTTATTTTATTTTCACTTTTTTTGTCAATATCCTACATCAAACGCTCTCCAACATTTACCAATTTTTTTGCTATATAATCAAGACCTTAAAGCTTGACACTTCTCTTTTTCTGCAGTTTCTTCTTCTAACATAAACTAAAAGACGTCAGTTCAAAAACTGCTCCTTCAGAGCATTGTAGCAGCGCTAAATAATTACGTACATAGGGGCCCTTATTTTCAACGTCAGACAGCCTAAACAAAATAGGGAAAAGGCATTGTAGATTTGTAAATAAACTACATGTGACATGCCATGAACACTATTTCTTTTCTAGACATTATGTGACCTGGGTCCAACCATACATAAGATTTTAATAGAATTACCCAAAAACAACTCAAACCCATTTTACTTCAATAGAGAGGAATGGACCCAATCGGCCATTTATTTGGTACAGGCTAGCTCACATAGCGCCCCCTGAAGTGCAGAACGTAAACCATACTTCGTGGAGCGGTGAAGCTTATAGAATCTGCTTCATCAAGTGGAAAGTTGTACAAATGCAAAGTAAAGTCAAGCCACACCCTGTTTGAACATTCAACGATTCAAGCGCCCCAACGAACGCTATTGTTTCTCATTGAGCATCCAGGATTTCATACCTGAACTGAGAAAAGGGATTGAGGCTTTTCTCAATTATTTTTTTTACCTGACTTTTTGGTGGTTGGCTGCTTTTGGTTCTTCTTAGTAAAACTAAACCCACATCCGTGGTTTCGAGAAAAGCTTCACTGGACGAAGACACGCTAATCAAACGAGTGGCTGGAAGTGGATCGAAGCATTGAATCCCTCTACCAAGAATCCGTCTTTTCGAGAGAAGCTCTTGATGGTTCGTTCGAATAAGAGCTGTTCCAACTAAAATAGATAAAGGCAACGAATTATCGGAAACCATCTTTTTACTCCATTTCAGTGCAATTGCCTGCCAATCATGCTAACCAACACGGCCAGATTGAATCCTCAGGCTGACAAAAACAGCTGAGATGAATCAAATTCATGGCACGAAAACATAAAACAAACAATATGTCTTCAAAGGGTATTTCTACGTACGAAGGCTCATCCGACGGTATTTTCCCCATTTGCAGATTTTCCAATTCATTTTTGGGCGACACATAATGATTTTAAAATTATGGACGTACCACGTTGCCAAAGCAATAAACTTATCGGGCCTACATCGAATGATATAACGATGATTAAAACCGGGAAAGACCACGTGGAAACAGGCTTTTGCCCATTTTGCAAATTCAAAGAAAGAAACCAAACACGAACAACGAGAAACATACTAATGCAACTTTGGTTGCTTGACAACAGGACGATTTGAGTAGTTATGTTTATGAACCTAAATTACAACTTTCTACGAAATATCGTAGCAGCCATCTTGGGGTTCATCAAATTAATTGGTGACAAGTTTTGTACTGAACATCACGTAACCAAAAAGTTTGGCACACTTCGGAAATGAAGAGAGTTACATGCCAAAACCGAAGAGAGATCAGAACTAGAGCAAATGAAGTAATGCCGAATATCTCTTTCCTTGGACATACGACTATTTCGAGCATTTTGTCAACCGGCGATATTTCCCAATGTATCTACTATTTCTCTTGTAATACATTGAAATTCTAGCCCTAGAGACTTTTGGCTTTGTTTTTTTAAGACAAATCTAATCAATTGTAGTCACAACTTTTTCCCATCAAATTTGCCCCTGGTATGTCATTAAAGTAATATTGGATCAACCGTTGAAAGAAAACTCATGTTGATCCCCAAATGTTTTCTAGAATAGCAATGACCGGCAAATTCATATGCACTAAGACGAGAGTCTCGTGCACGTGGTGATTTGTGTTGGTATGGTCAGAAAGGTCTTGCTCTATCTTGCATGCGCTTCAGACGCTCCATTCTTGCTTGGCCTGAGACTTTCTGATGACTAGCTGAAAATTACAATCAGGACTGATCTTGAACTCAGGGAGCAACGCTTTTAGGGCGAGGTTTTAAGCGGAAGAACGGTTTGAGTCAGTTTCTCAGAAATGGCTCATTGGTGCTAGCATGCGTTTTGAGTGTTAATGTCTTGTCAACAATTATTCATCCTACCCTAGTTGATAGCGCAGGGTGTCGAACTGTCGATCGCTCTTAACCATCGCAATAAGTCAAACAGCTTAGGAGTTCGTCCTAACAGCAGTTCATGGGAATAATCAATGGAAAATTTAATCGATTTCAAGTATCAAATAGACTAGCAAATTGCTTCAGAATAATCGATCCTTTTGTAATTTTGTAACACCATAGCTCAAAGAAGAAAAAGAATATTTTCGTTTCCGGGAAATCGCCTGTATGGCAGCCATTGAGAAACATACGAGTTATGTCTTCTCTTGCGGGATACAAATAAGCTCAGTGAATGGAAAAAAGCAAATAGTAATTGCTAAATGATTTGGCAAAGTTGAATTAATGTTCATTTCATGAGTGTTTCAAGCCATTCTCCCGCCTTCATTCATTGAAAGAAAGGTGGAAAAACCTGGTCGTCATGGCTTTCAGTTGGAAATTGAAAGGGCCATAAAACAATTCCTTGCAATTCTCAGAATTCGAGCAAGTGCTCGGCTATTCAAGTTCGTCTACCATGATGCAATATCTTATTCAGAGTCGTCAGACTATCAACTACCAACTGCTATATAAGTAATCGAGTTAAACAAAGCTCAAAGCTCGACAAAGTTATTCTTTGAACTGAAATAAAGGCCCGAGTATTTAGCTTCAATTCCGAGAAGAAGAAAAAAAACCATGTCAACATTCATGGGCGGATATCCATCCTTTCCTCCCTCCTTGTGCCATTTTCAGCCGGATTATTGTCGGATTTCCCAGAAACGGCACAAAAGCCTCGGCTTAAAACATTTGCTTTACTTTGTATCCTGGCTGGGGTGAAAGTTTCGTCTACAGCATGGGAGGTACATTAGATAGTGCGTAATTTTGACGAGGTGCAAAATGACCTGCTTCGGTATTTCCAGAGTCGGATGATGATTCCTCGGAAAATCGGGGAAGTATTCCGGGAAGCCGGATCAAAGAGACATCGTTCCAGGAGAAGAATCGGAAAGTAGGCAAGCTCTCTTTAGAGCTCTTTCTTACTCCCTATGTACCGACAACCGTTGTTCGCTCTCTCTCTCTCTACTCATGCTCTATTACATAGCTTGAACAGCTTTGAGTATTCGGATACATGGATTAGAACATAATTATGAGAGAAGGAATAAAGACTACCAAGAAATGGGAGATTTGATTGGGAAACGATATGTCTCTCAACGCAGTTTTGTACCCTAAATTCATAGAGCGAAAACCCCTTGGTATAGATTTTGCTTTTCATAAAATCAGAAAGTAGTTTATTTGTTTAAATTGGATTTTCAAAGGGAAACTTATTCAGTTATCTCCCCCTATAACTGTATTTAAAATGATTAAGCGATTAATCGGCATGAAATTAATTTCCCCTTTAAGGAGAATGGGGAATTACAACTAGTTTGTACGAAGTTAACAAACCTTTAAAGATTCATACATAAAATAAATAAATATTGGTCAAGTACCAAAGTGCTTTAATGCATCTCACAACTTATCTTCTCTGTGATCCAGACTAACCCTCCGCGATGTCTGCATCAGTTTCTTGGGAACTCCTTTAAGAGAATCGTCATCACCTGGGTGAGACACCAACTCCCGAACGAACGTTCAAAATGGAAGAGGGGTTGTCAGGGCCATAATCAGTACCAACGTGCCAGTTGTGCCTTCATTATACAAACACTGTTTTCCAGGAAAGAAATGCAATAAGCGTTCACCTTCCATGGCCATTTGCACATTTGACACGTTCTGCGACATCTACAGCGAGGGTGGGAGGTGATTCAACAACGGATCAAAAAGAATCCGGGCGGGATTCAGTTACATTGGCAGATTGTAGACAGTTGGTGTGTCAGTCACACTTGGAATCGGAATCTCACCACACTCTCTCTGATGATCAAAACAGTTGGGTACTAAAATAAACCATCCTTTCCAGATCACAAACGTAACCAAGGGAAGGTCTAAACCATCTGGTTTTTGTAACAAACTATTTAAGGCGGATGAAAGCTGACTTGATCCAGTGGAAGAACATATCACTCACCTAACAACTTGATGTCAAAAGTTCCACCATAAATTATTCAAATTCCCATGAAACTTGGGACAAGAGGCTCGCACGATTCGAACAAAATAGACTTCCTATTTCTTGATCGCGGAAAATTAGACGTTTGGG
>NC_081440.1:1867310-1873715 GCF_007210705.1 Tigriopus californicus | reverse complement strand
ATGCTTTCCTTCTATTTGTAAAAACTGTTCCGAGAACACAACGCAGAGAATCGTCCTCCGGAGGGCCTAGGTCAATAGGGATTACAAAAAGTATCTATTAGGTGTCGTTTCTCCGCAAGTACATCTTTCCGGGAGGACAGCAATCGTTGCAGTCCAGAAGTTTCCCGCGTGAATTCACCTTAATAGAAAGCTACGCACCTTCGTCAACCAAACCGACCTTCAGCATGTTGCCGCCAAAGAGAGCAAGGAACGGAGGGCGAGACCTACTACGTCACTTGTCAACAATCACAGCAAAGTAGTGAGGTTGCAATTCCAGGAATAGATTAAATGCCGGTCCATCATGGGACAGCCCAAGGACACGGATAGTCCTGACACGAAAAGCAAGTACAGCCCTTAAAATGGTCTAAATCGCCCCACTCTTTCTCTCATTGTCATGGGTCAGGGCTTTGATCTCGTAAGAAACCCCCATAGAGAAGTGTTGTTCTGGTTTGGATCTTACCAGTTTTTGCTGAGTTGCCCAATTTCGTTCTCAGGGCATGGGATTCGGAGAAAATCAATCACGTCACGAGTTCAATTTCGCCACATTTTGACAATGTGTGTCCATCGCTCAAACACTCAGTATGTCAAAAAAAATCCATAATTATCCGCTCGCGATTTCGACCTCCAGCGCTCTACTTCCAGCCTTGTCCTTGGTCCCAATTCGATCGTCCCAATGTGAATGCACTCGGTGGCCAGCTCACCATTCAGGTCATCATACCGATAATAATAGTGATAATTATGGTATACCCCCTTTCAGCTCTGTGGCACTAGCACTCGGAATTTTATAGTGAAGCCAGGCCAAACACCGAAGCACGAAAATTTGTGTGCCAGTTCTCGCTGTGGAAGGACCTGAGATTTCCAAGAATTCCTTCTCCCTCCACTTCCATGGAATTCCTCCTTATTCCTTGCCCTGCTGAGGGGCTGTTGGCCAGTAAAGCTGAAGGAGACGCAGCATACAGCTGCTCTCGAGCAACAGCTGCTCAGGTTTCGGCTTTGTGCGCTTGTGCGACTTGGGCCTTCATTGCATAGGCCTGTTCTGTCACTCTCTTTGACACGGAGATGCAGACTGTGCAGGACACATGGTTGAGACACAAAACAGCTAACCTCATTTCTGTTCATTTCTGGTGGGAAGGTGAAATGAAAAGATGGGTGGGAAAGACACTGCAGTTACCTGGATGTCGAAGGGTACATCTGAGTGATTTTGATCACCATTGAGTTGGCATGAGTTACTTCAGGTTTGTTTCTTTTCCTTTTGAGAGTTGTATAAAATGATTCTGGAATTCGTTATTCCCAAGGAACTACTAAGGCTTGCTTGCCCTTATTAAACCGACAGTTGCATTTGGTGAGGAGCTAAGAGGCGAGGGAAACACACTTTACTCTATCAGAAAGAGTTTCAATTGCTCTAGATGTTTGTATATCGTGCAAGTTGGGTACTTATTTGTTTTGCTAAAGGCCACCTGCATCAAATGACAAGAAAACCAATCCTTAAGTGTGGTATGTTCTGGTACTGACCTCAAGATTGGGAATGCAAGACAGCCTTTTGAACCGAGAAAAATCTACCATCAATTTTGAGGTTCATTTTTTCTCAAACACTTGCCGGCTGAAAACCAAAACGAAGAAGTAAAAAACCTATTTAGCTCTGCTTTCATGCATGCAAACATTTTTTTTTAATCTAACTTTTTCTCTCAAAGACTTGCCGGCTTCAAACCAAAACAAAAAATGACAAATTATCTATCCCTAGCTTTCATGTATTCAAATAAATCTTTAATTCTAACTTTCATACAGGTAAATAATTTCTTTTTGAGTTCTAATGCTTATCTTGTTGATTTGAAGTATCACGTGTTGGAAATGAGATAGCGTGTCTTTTTTACATCTTGACATGTCACACCTTTCTTAGTTGAAAGCAATCGATGTTACGATATTTTTCAGAATCATTTCAAAACGCTTATGGACTCAGTAATGTTTGTGACTCTTTTTGCAACGAGAAACTTCCAACACGCAAAAAAACTCTGTTTGGAGATAAGGTACATGAAAATTTTCTCCTAAGTCTATCGGTTCATCCATTGATGTCTTGAATATGACGTGGTCATCTTTGGTAAATTGGATATCATAATGTGAATTGACATTTTAGGCAACCACAACCACAAACTTTTGTCATGATATTGCATAGCATCAAAGTTTTATGGTGGAAAAACTGTTGACAATATTACACACATAGTCTAGTACTTTGATGCATTTTTACCTACGTACCAATGTTGCCGTGGAACAATGTTTTGTTCCGAAAATTAATGGTTTTTCTCTTTAATATTCGTAAATATCTTCCCCTCCCCCAAAATGATATTTTCGTCAGCAAAAATTTCATATGATTTACGGTTTCCCCCCCTATTATTTTTTTAAATGCGCTGAACTTTAGTTCTTCGTTAAAAGATTTTTTTTTCATTACCATAAGTCTTTCATACACATGGTAAATAATATACAACAAATAGTCCAACATTTTTTCCTGCTCTTGACACTGTCTTCTGCCTATTTAGGACCTAAAGCATGGAAATCAGTATGAACTGATTTCAATCCAAATTGGGCTTAACACAATTTTTGTATTATCACAAAAATTGACAGTCTTTGTTCAGATCAAGTAGAATAATTTTGACTTAGGGACGCAGAAACCGACCAAATAATTTCAGGTCCGAAAGTTATTTTGCTGCACATGCTAGATTTATGAATAAACTATTTTTTTTGTCTGATTTGCCACCCATGCATGAAAAGAGAAAGCTCAAGTTTTGAGGAAATTCCTCAATGTCATGAAAAAGAAATTCTAGAAATTTAATAAGAATCTTACTCTTCACCAATTGAATACATCTTCTAGCATGTCATTAGTTTTGAGGGTTATTTGCCAATAGAGGATGAAGACTGTCCCAAAATTTACGCAAAACCCCTCAGTTGGATTTTTCTCGATCTATGATTCACTCCTTGGCTTTAAAAATCTGGGCTCTGGTGTCTTCTGTTGTCAAACTTTGTCATTTGGCCGGTACAAGGCTCTTTCCCCCTTGCAAGTAAAGAGAGCGCAACAAGAATGGGTATCTAAGGGCTTCGCTCCTTACATTTATGGTTGAACTACTTACTCTAATCAGTAAGTATGTGCAAAAGGTGCAGATATTTTTTGCATAAATGGCTATTTTCCCGTTTTATGCATAATTGACGTGACAATCTTATTTGCACTTTTATTTGCATTATCAGCCATTTTTGACCAAATTTGAATTGAAATTGTCTTTGTGACATTTTGCACTTAAAAATGCTGGTCTCAAAATTGAGTCAAGTGGTGCACCACCCTGGCTATTTTCCAAAACAAAAACCAACCTCAACTATCTGAAAAACATCTCTTTGACCCATCTTCCACACCCACTGATGCCTACAATCAGCCTTTAATGAACCTCTCCTTTCACAAGATGCCATAAGTCACCTGGCCCACAGAGCTCAAGGAGTGAGGTGATAATCAAAGCAATATTCCATGTTGGGCTGTCAAACTGGCTACTTTATCTATATATTTATCTATTTATCTATATAAATATTTATCTATGTCTCACAAAACTTCGTTTTGCCCATTTTTTCTCTTGTTTGTTTTGGGTCTTATATTTGCTCATCTGCCTTCTTAACTTTTGAGAAAATTGACGAAAGAGTCCCCTCTTTTGCTCAAACTGCAGAACATAGCATTCTGGCAAAGCAGTACTCCTCATATCCAACTCTTAAGAGAGATCTTGATATCAATATGGCGCATGTTTCCGTAGTTCCAGCGAAAGAGTTTTCCTTTATTGGAATTTTTCCTTCAAATTGTGTATATGAATTGTCCAATGTATGACTCCCCAAAAAATCGTCTGAAATGGCCCTGACAAAGTTCTATGAGATATAGATCAATATCTTACAAAGTAGTGAGCCAAAGTTTGATAATTCAATTGCAAGGTTTACTCCCTTGTTGGGCTTGTGCCCCGGCACTAAATACTTTGCACCCCTTATGATTTCAGCAAGCACTTGCATTTTGAACGTTTTTTGTAATGTTTTTCCATTATCGAT
The DNA here is from genome assembly GCF_007210705.1 of Tigriopus californicus. Lineage (NCBI taxonomy): Eukaryota > Metazoa > Arthropoda > Copepoda > Harpacticoida > Harpacticidae > Tigriopus > Tigriopus californicus. The sequence continues at coordinate 1,869,611 of NC_081440.1, read as the reverse complement.
ATTTCTTAACACACTTTTGTGTGCATAATTTGCCAAATCTGTATGCACTTTTTGCACATACTTAGTAATCGGATCTACAGGCTAAGATTTTGCTTTCTTACCATTTTCTTTCACTTAACTAGGACAATCGATCGGTTTGCGTTGTCAGTCACTCTCATTTACCATCTATTGCCTTTGAAGAATTTTTTGATTTGGGTGAAAAGATTCATCCACAATCTTGATAAGGACCTTGGAAATGTTAATCGAACATCAGGCAAATCAATGATGGCATGCTCTATGATGTTTTCCAAAGAAGAAGCACTGTTTATCCTGGAGATACTTCTTGTTCTGCCAGATATCCGCATCGCTGTTAATAGTAAGGATTTAGGAATCGCTCATTGAAGATACCATTATGCAAGCCAACCAATGATGGTTGGGGCTCTTCATATTTTTTTTTCGGAAAAAAATGCCCAGCTATTTGTATACTTGTACTATCTGCAACTCCCCCCTCTAAACTTTTTTCATGTGCAATGAACAATTCTAGTCATATTGAGTGTGAGATCACTTTCTAGCCAACTATCTTATTGCCTTTACCGGTTTGATATTTTTCTTTTTCATATTTAATAATGTTTGTGTAATGTCCATACACTAAATCTTATATTCATTTTTAGGCTATGGCATGACCAAGAGTCGCAATACAAAGATAAAAAAAAATGAATTGTTCATTTCAGGACAAGAATGGCTGCATTGAATGTTTTGCCACCTCTAACATAAGACAAGTAAATGTGTTCTGTTTGGGACGCTTACAAAAAAATCGCTGCCAACTTTCGGGCAATCCTGAATTTATTTCCAGGAAATCCTTTTAAAGTGCAACTCCGGGGAATACACTACTTCCCTTGAAATTGGCTGGTACCAAATCATATTGTAAGCAACATGCAATCTGGATCGACCCTGGCCTGTACTTCACAGCATCTTCATCTCTTCAACAATAATAAATACAAGCAGGACTTTGCCCTTTTTCTGACGAACACATATGACCAACACTTCAAGAGGACAATCCATCCAAAATGAAATACAGGCTAATCGAGGTTTCTCTTAATATTTACAATAAATCTACGCCATCGCTAAAGTGGATCAACAAGGAAAACGTTGGCATCGGTATCTTCACGAGCGTATCTTATCTGACTTTACTCTCTGGGGTAACGCTTCACATTGATTTTCCTGCTTGTTGATTTGTGTACATTGCGTGCAACATGTTCTACAAGGTGCAAACATCAACCTTTTCATCGTTCCTGCCATTTTACGCCAAATGACATGATCTCTTAGCATCATTTTAACTTATTTGCTTCTGTTTTTCGGGGATGATACTTAGTTTAAAAGCCTTTTCTGTCCCCCTCAATGTCCTTAAAAATGTACTGGAAATATAATTTGGCAAGCAAACCCAAAGTATATTTTACGATATAACCAAAAATGTTTATACAGGTATGACACCAGATTCAAATGAGAATTATCCCAGTATTGAATATCATTTAAAAAGAAGGAGATCAATCCACTTTTACTTCTGAGTGCGTCATAAAAAACTGGACTTTGGGACCAAAAACTTTGAAAAGGTCATATCTTTGTCAATAATGAACTGATTCAATCGAAATTTCATTTGCAAACACTTGTGACATTAGTCAAGGGCTTATAATTCCCTTCATTAGTCAACTTAAGCTATAAATCAGCCCTGCTCTTGGCGTTCATACATGCCTCCAGCTGATGATGGAACGCGGAGCAATTGTTGAGGATGAATAGGGAGTTGAAGCCCCCATAGGGCATGTCAAGTGAAGGAAAACTGTGGTCCGGCACCCTGATTTGGGGGCATTTTGGGGAGGGAGAACCAAGACAAATATCACAGTCAACTAGCACTATCCGTCCATGGAATGTTCAATAATCGAGTAATTTTGAACAAGCTGTGTTTCAAAACCCAGCAAAATGAACATGTTTGGTGTTAAACGGTGAACGCACTATCAAACTGGCTCAATACCATAATTAGAAAAGCATGCAAAATGAAAGAAATGCCCAAATTCAATGTATGCACAGTACGGTTTAACTGGGCATGCTGTCTTTTGATTTTACTCCATGGAATAACGTCAGTTGTTCTTGAACGCGTTCACGTGACAAGCCCCATAGGTGTGGGTGAGTGTGACCATCAAGGCTTTTTCGAAGCAGAATTTTGTTTTGCAGGCTTTGGCGGTAATTCGCGGGCAGATTGAGTAATATAACACTGCCCGATAAAGAGCAATGTGTGACTTTTGATCCTTGATCAAAAATGGGTTATTT
>NC_081440.1:1859592-1867269 GCF_007210705.1 Tigriopus californicus | reverse complement strand
TCAACCCCCCTTGTTTGAAAAGAAACACTCTGTTATGGTCCTACGCCACTTTTAGCATACAAGTAACAATTCTAATTGCCATCATATCCACATAATTGGTCGCAGAGAGTCGGAGCTTTTTGTCATACCAGACTGGGTTGGATGGCTCCTTTGCTGAGTCTAGGATGCCAAATAAAGTCCTTGAGGTAGGATATTTGGATGCAGTTACAAAGACATATGTATTCCCATATTTATTCCCGCTCTTTTCTGGGGCCTAAAAACCGATTTGTTTGAAATTTTGGGGGTTGTAAACTGGTTGTCGGCTAAATGAAAGACAAATGTCTTTTGGTCTGAATGAAAGATGATTGTGCTAGCATCCAAGCCTTTCATCGTGAATAGAATGACTTAGAGCAAAGAATATGAATGGTTCATATTCATTCATTACTTAGAGGGTTTCCCTCCTCCTAAAACTTGACCAGCTGACGGATTTGATGAATTGCTCAACAGAAAACTCAAGAACTCCGATCTGACCCGCCACCGCCCACACATTTAATTCTGGATTTGCTTCTAGACGTTTTTCTTTCTTCTTGAGCATCAAAAAGTCTATAACAACCCATTCTTTGAATCAGCAATCACCTCTCATAAGCTTCTTCAAGATAAAAATGACAGCATGTCCTCTTCTTTGAAGCACAAGTACACCAATCCAAGGACTCTAAAGAGAGGAAACGACACGGATGTCCTTGGCCCGCTCAGTTAGGCCATGGAGTTGACTAAAGATGGTAACTCTAGTACCGATAAGACAAGATTACTCAAGCTACATAGTACATTTAAGTGTTGTTTTTTTTTGGAAACAACGATCTCTTTGATATACCACTTTGTTCATTTACCAAATATTTCTGCATTAATTTTGAAAGTCAGAAGAATGAACAAAATACCCATCAATATCAAATTAATCAACAACCGTCGAATTGTCTTCAAATCAGTGACATATTGCGCAAAACTGGCTCAAAAACACGCATAGTATATAGAAAATCAACAAGAATAATTTTATTAATTGATGCGGAACTTACACTGACAAAATATAAATGCATGGAATGGGCAATAAAATAAATTTACATTAATGATAACATATTAGAATATCTGGGATGGGCATTTGATCATTTTGTCTTAATCCACAAATTTAACAAAAAACATCAGGCATTGATGACAAATGGATGAATTGTCTCTTAGTAGAGTTTAAATTTCTACTTATTAGGAAGGTTACATAAAAGCAGGCATTTTTAAGGGATACAGAGTAACACCAAAGTTAAGTACACTTGACTTCAATATAAACTTAGAACTCAAATAATTGTTTTCATTACAAAAGCATCCAAAATAGTCAAATAAAACCGGTGTTTTAACTCTTAAGATGTATTACTCCGTGAATACCAAGATTCAGATGAGTTTAAAGAACAATATGTAGCTCAGAGCTACAATATGTCTACTTTTGGATTGAGGGCCATTCCCAGAGTGAGAAGCATAGTGTCAAAAGAAATTCACCAAATTGCTTGAAATTTGGTCAAGGTGTTTTTGAAACAATTTTTTCAAGTAATATTACTAGCAAAAAAGTGTTGACTGAATGTGTTTAGACATGAACAACTGGAATATGGACGGGGACGCTTGGTTTGGGAATTAGCTTTTCGCGATTGAGTCAACGCATTATGTTCTTCTTCAAATGAGAATGATCCCAGGCTACAACAATTACTCATTTCAATTTTCAGCTTGATCGAGCGACCTGATCAAAAGTTATGCAGTCTCAAAAGGCACTACAAAGCTCTTCAATGAATGAACGAACTAGCCCTCTTGTGGTAATTGATTACCAGAAGAGGCTAGGTCATTCATTCTGTGCTCTGTTATGTACTGCACTTTGAGAGGGCATAACTTTTGACCCAGTCGTTTGATTGAGCTGACATTTGAAATACGCAATTGCAGGGATCTGGGGCCAGCCTTATTTGAAGAAGAATTTAATTCATTGGCTCGAATTGGAGTTACTAATGTTCAACCTTACCATCCCTGTCCATACTCCAGTGGTTCATGGTTTAGAGCAAACTCTTGCTTTATCAAGAAATCCTAATTTGCACTTTTCATTTGTTGTACCTCAAGACATGTTTGAAGTCCCTTAAAGTATATTTGTATGCCTGGTTTGAAGCACATACCATCAATGATTACAAACACAATATCAGTCACTTATTCAATTCAATAGTTATGCCAATGATCGACATTCAAAAATTTCAGCACCCAAAGTTTAGGCCTAACTTGGCGGGAAAGGTTTAGTGATTACAAACAAGTGGCGTTTCCTAGCTTTAGTGTTCTTGACCAATCAAACTGATCAAGGGTCATCTTACGTATGGAAAGGCATCTTTGAATCTCTATGTAAAGTTTCCTCGATGGACACGTATGAGAGCTGCAAGGACGTTTGTATGGCAACACCACCTTGACTTCAAACATGATTTCCAAAAAGGCCAAATTCTAGTACTGCGCTTGTTCAATAATAAAAAACACTCATCAAAATTTGTTTCTATTAATGGCAAAGGGAAGGATTTCAAATTCGTTTTGTAAACAAAAAGCGCCTTTTTGGCCTTCAAGGCGGATAAATTAATGAATTATTCATCATATCAATAATAATACTCAAACATGATTTGGCAAAGAATAGGTAGTCGTGAACGCCTGGAGTATGGACATGGAGGCTAAAGATGAGAAACAACAAATCCTGTTCGAAATAATCAAAAGCATTCTTCTTCATATGACACTGACCCCATTGTGTTTCAAATCACAATTTAATCAAACTTTTATTTGTTAGCTTTACCCCCTAACATTTTGCTGTCTATTTTTCCACTGAGAGCCCTAGCCAGACAACACTGCATATTAATGAAAATATTTCAAGGAAGTATTAGATTCCAATTAATTCCATCATCACAAACCGGTTTTTCATCACAAAAGAGCTGAATGACGTCTCTTAGAAAACACAATAATCTAAAAGCATTTCTCCTTTTAGCCCGAGAAAAATGTGATGCTGTTTTGGATTAAAATGCCATAACGTGTTCATTCTAACATGAGGCTCATAATTATTCTAACATGAGGCTCATAATTATCATTACTATGTTTTTTGGTTTGCTTTTTCACGGGCTTTTCTAACCGCTACAGGGAATGTAATCTCCAGACTACTAAAATGAAAAGTTATAATTCGTCTATTTATTACCTTTCAATCTTTGTATGATATTTGGTCCACCAACGAATTTGAGTTGACAGACCGAGCTAGTCCTTGAATGTAGGGTTGATATGGAATGCTATCTAAAAAATTGTCCAAGTTTGACTTGAAAGATGCTACCAGATCTATGAGGCCTATGCCTACGTATTCCCTACGAATATTCGAGGAAAGCAAGTCAAACAAAGAAGGAGCTCGAGAAAGAAGAGAAGTGAACTTCATTGTTCGAATTAGCCTGGATTTTCGAGGGTTTGAAGGTGCTCTCAAAACGCACATTAAGCCTCTACAGTCACTACAATTGACCCTAAATCCTGGATTGGGACACGGACTTCTAGAGATATGGACTGCAAACGGAAGCAAAAATATCCTTTCTCCTAAACCGCTAATGTTATTCCAAATAAGCACTTCATACGACCACAAGGTTTTGTTAAATAGATGAACTCAGCCAAGTTTGAGCCCAAACCTATGCTTAGGGAACTCAGGAGGCATGTTCAAAGTTATGTAGTAAACAAGACATAAAATTTGGAATTTCGACCTGCTCTTGGTCAGCTACATAAGCTTTTGACATTATAACTTTGAAACGATCGACTTTGCATGTAAATGGTATAAAATTGACTTACCGTTAATTGAAGAGTTCTACGTTTCTTCTTTTATTACTTTAATTCGAAAAGTGGCTCAGAGAGGCTGTGTCCAAGAAAAGGCCGATTTGCTGGGAAGCTAAATTGCAGTCCATATTTCTAGAAGTCTGTGGTTGGGACAAAGCTCATGGATGCTTTTGAAGATGTACAGCACCAGATATCTCTCGTACCTTCTCTGAACACTCTACAGTCCCAACTATTTCAGACTCTCCCAATACGAGAGCTCTCTCATGCCTGTGATATTCCTATTGAAACATCTTTTGACTTGTTTGACCTTTTGCAAACCTGCTGAACTCATTGGAGCCCCAATGGGTCAAGCATACTCAAGATGTGGCAGAACAATCGGCTTGTACAGAGTTAGCATCGTGAAACTATCTTTGGACTTAAACGTGTGATATATCCAACCACATATTTAAAAAGCATTACCCACCTTCAACTGGAAATGCTCATCAAACTTTCCATTATTTGCACCTGCACCTAAATTTTTCATAGAAGAGCCCTGCTCAATATCTTTACCTCCATTATTTACGAGTGGAGTATTCAAAGGATTTTGCCCGCAAAAAACCTTGTGCAGTGTTACTACAAAATCATTGGGAAGTTAAAAAATCCCTCATTTTCTTCTTCAGAATCATTGCCCTTAATAGAATGACATTGGCAATAGAGAATTAGAAGATATGAAAAATGTTAGTTGAATATTGTTCTAGTATTGATTTTCTTCCACTGCCTTCCAACATTCTCATTGAAGAATAACTTGATCTGACTATTTCAAAAGGTCAGAAAATATAAGGCTGCAATTCTCAAACAAAGAAAAATATTGTTTCAAAAGTAATTTTTGGTACTATATTAGCATTTTTTCTCAAGTTATACTTTTTACGTACATTCATGACAGTTTTTGACACTTCCAACTTAATTGCATAATGGTTGCCTTTGAATCTATAATTAGGGTACTGAGAAAAAAGAAAAGATTACGAAGTGAAAAATACAAAAGGCGTGATTTCAATTTCATTACTTAGCTTTCAAAAACAAAACATTTTCCCGCTATGCACTTATTCCCCTCAATTTGGGCCACGGACAACAGAAAAAAGCGTGCCTCTCAACGGATATGAAATATTGATATCTCCTGAACCATTCACTTCATCACAAATAAGTCAATCACACGATCAATAGATCTGGCCAAAAAAACTGGAATAAATTTGGGTCCAAACTCTGGATTAGAGAACTCAGAACAGGTGGATTATCCTTTGACGATATAACTTTTAAACAAACGGTTTTACAAATACACTTTTTGACTGTGACTGGACTTTTTCATACATTCTGAAAAAGGACTTACAATAGCCCATACCTAAAGGGGTAGATTTTGGATGGAGAGCTTTGGGAGTCCAAGTAAATTCTAGTAGTCCACGTTGAGTACTGATGGGAACAAACAAATAATCACGGGAGGTTGCGACTAGGGCTGCCAACTTACATTTTCAATGGCATATGACATCACTTGCGGAAGATAGGAAACCCGTTATTAGTCACAGAAAGCAACCCTGAGTTTTCTTCGCTCAAACCAGGGTTGCATTATTGGTCAAAGCCAACTATTTACCTTACGCTGGAAACGGCGATTCTTTGACTTTCCTAGCTTTCTGGCAATCCTGGTTTTGAAAATTTCTTTGATCCCATCCATCCAATCGCTAGTTTAGAGTCGATGTATTTGAGGTTGGAATATTTAAAACGAAGACATTGCGTAAAGAGAATCCATAGAAAACCATAACTAGAATGCAGAATGCTTAAGTTCAACAGGAGCTGTACTGCATGAGCATGTTTTCAGGTCAGCTGACGCTGGTGGAAATGAGACAAAGATATTTCGTTAAATCTCGCTTCAGGCAAGTTGAATTATTATCATGAAACGTTTGTTATTCCTCTTCAATCTTGATTTCTTTTGAATCTTACAAATATACAAGTAGAAAGAGTGGTAGAATAATAAAAAAACATGCTTTTTAGGGCATAATAGACGTAACATGTCAAAAAAGATTGGGACATTAGTAGAGCAAATCATGTACTCTATTGATTGCCCTTGTTTAGCAACACAAATCTCGAAAGTGTAACAAAATGTATCCGAAATTGCAACACAATGATGAGGCATTCGGAATTTCGTTTCAATCTCCCAACAATGTGCTTGAATGTGGGTGACATGATTGCGCCCATGTGTAAACAAGGTAATTCCGACACCTCTGGAGGTCAGCCTGAACCCAGGCTTGTTCCTTGCGTTTCAGTTAAGTGTTTCCACCACATGGATGAAAACTTTAACTTGAGCCCCATTTTAACCTCTTCAAAATTTCGTTCTTAAAAATGTGGTTGGACAACTTACTCAAACCCGTTTTATGAAGCGTGCTGGACGAGAGCAATTGCTTTACGAGGAGTTTTATAAAGGGGTTTCTACTCTGAATTTGGACAAGCCGTCAACGATTCAAATTTGCACCATAGTTGTTCTAAGTAGCTTGACTACGAATGAAACATTTTTTCCACTAGCGACAGCTGAGACGAAAACATGCGATCGCAGCGCCCTTGATCGATCTATATATGAAGTTATCTATGAGAGAATCTCAGATTTGAATTTAACTTCGTGGCAAGGCTGAAAATACGGTAATTGCGCTTTTTTGTGGCAATGATCTCAGTTATCAGTTGATTTGTACCAATTTATTTGCGAAGTTGAGACTTTGTTATTTACAAATGATGAATAACTGAAAATACAGTTGTTATGACGGATGCAAGACACTTTGTGAGTTGTGACCATGTGAACTGTCACAACCTGGGCTTCAGCCGTTACTAAATTAAGTAACGCGTTACAGTTACTATTTGAGAAAAAGTAATGCATCATCATTATCATTGCTGTTACTGTAACCGTTACTTTTGAATAAATAGAGGGCCTAAAACTGCAAAAAATTACGTTTATGCGATTGTTTGACGTCTAATAAGGAACTCAAAATGGGACAAAAAGGCAATGATTGCAATATGCGAAAACCTTTCGAAAAGCAAAATTTGGCTCTTGGTATAGTTCATAGAACGAGGCCAAACATGCCTTCAAGTAGTAATCGGTTTCAGCCAACATATGACCGCATAGATTGAAATTGGCAAAATAAAGGACCTTTTTGGAAAGCGAAACATTCTCATCATGAGAGTGCCCATCGGTGTTTTTTTTTCAAATTTCATTGCTCAGTTTTCCCTATGTTCATTATACTAATCATCTTGTTTACCGTGCATAACATAAATATTGAATGAAAGACCCATTGGGAAATGATACAATCACTTGCAAAATCATCTGATTAGAAATCTAAATCAAAATATTTGTCAAACCGTTTTGATTGGTGTGTCATATCTAACAAAGTATTCCAGCACAAATCAGGGGAGAACATGTCGAGTTTATTATCGAGTCGGATCTGATTAATGGAAAATGAAGCAATGGTATGAGTATTGGGCATAGGAGAGGAACGAGCAAGAGTGGGGAATGCACTATGGAAGTGGCGGGACCAGGAGGAACAATTGAATATACCACACCTCCCCTGAATCGAATATTATTTGATTAAAAGATATCACAGGAAAAACGCACAGTTTTCTTCCTGGATCTAGTTCCTCTTCTGGGCATGATTGAGACGGGATCATTGACCCTAGCTCTTTGGTTTGACGTCGCACCTGCGGTTTCCCGAAGGATGGGTCGGAGATATCGCCTATTACGGACGTACCATCGAGATCCAATCTTCAACACAAAAGATCGACCTCCATTTCGCTTTGAATGGATTCGACCAACCCTATCCCAAAGTTTGGTGATGGGAT
>NC_081440.1:1815956-1859541 GCF_007210705.1 Tigriopus californicus | reverse complement strand
TGTCTCTGACCCAGAAGCAGACGAAAATTCTAATCCAATGTATGTTTGCTATATAACTTTAGCTATATCTCTTGAGTTGCCTAAGTATAGTTCTGGGCTCAACTTTGGCCAGGCTCATCTATTCAACAAGATGTACGAAATACTCATTTGGAAACAAATGATCAGTTTAGGAGATTAGAATTTTTTTTTTGTTCACAGTCCAAATATCCAGAAGTTCGTGGCTACACTGGCGATTAGAAGAAGTTGGAAATATTGCTGTAGTTGCAAAAATCGCCCAAGGATGACAATCCAAATTGAGTAAGACAAAGAACAAAGAAAAAAGTGCATTTTTTCACATGTTCATTAGCTATGTCATAATGCCAAGCTATACTTGAGCAACATTTGACACCGGAAGACTTGAAAAAGTACTTGAAATGAAATATGTAACAATAAGCTGAGTTCCCTTGTAAGGTTTAAGGTTGTGGCACTTCCTGTTGCTTTTGCTTTTGTTTCACTAAACAAGCTATTAATAGAGTAAAAAAGGCCAAGATAATTTAAATAGAAAATGGAAAGATTCATACTTAAAAAGGACATTGATTTTTGACAATTTCCTTGTCAGGACCCCAATGCCTTACATGCCTTCAGGAAAATAATTTAGAGAAACTTCAAACTTTAAGCAAATGCGTGGGTACATGGTCGAGTTCACCCAGAGGATATGACTTTTCTTATATTCGGCACTGCTATTTAATTTCAGATTGCTAAAATTGAAAACGAAATTACAGTAAAAAATACGAACTATCATTTGCGATTTACAAACTCCTTGTTAAGGATGTCCATTTTAGTTTACCGTTATCAAATCTGAACTTGAATATTGGCTTACTGCTTGTCCCAGATACTTCAGCTAAACTATGATATTGCAATTGGGTATTGTTTGGACTTGATTCAATTGGAATGTTGATTAAATTCCATCATATTACTGTGTCATATCTAACAAAGTATTCCAGCACAAATCAGGGGAGAACATCTCGAGTTTATTATCGAGTCGGATCTGATTAATGGAAAACGAAGCAAGGGTATGAGTATTGGGCACAGGAGAGGAACAAGCAAGAGTGGGGAATGCACTATGGAGGTGGCGGGACCAGGAGGAACAATTGAATATACAACACCTCCCCTGAATCGAATATTATTTGATTAAAAGATATCACAGGAAAAACGCACAGTTTTCTTCCTGGGTCTAGTTCCTCTTCTAGGCATGATTGAGACGGGATCATTGAGCCTAGCTCTTTGGTTTGACGTCGCACCTGCGGTTTCCAGAAGGATGGGTAGGAGATATCACCTTTTACGGACGTACCATCGAGATCCAATCTTCAACACAAAAGATCGACCTCCATTTTGCTTTGAATGGATTCGACCAACCCTATCCCAAAGTTTGGTGATGGGATCTTGGATTCGCACTCTGTCACCAATGGCAAATTCGGGTACAGTTACCGCACCAACATCATACCTCGCCCTATCCTTCTCGTACTTGAGATCACGTTTCACCAATGCACTTTTGCGATCCTCAGAGGTCATGTCGAGATATGAAGAGGGATGTGCGGGTAGACGAGTTTGGAGGGAATGACCAAACAGCCACTGAGCTGGCGACTTCCCGTCTTCACGCGGCACATTTCGCCACTCCAGCAAGGCTGCTTCAAAAGCCTCCCGATCCAACCGTCCATCCATCCAAAACTTTTTTACAAGGCTCTTGAGAGCTTTCACTCCGGCCTCAGCATGGCCATTAGATTGGGGATGGAAAGCTGAACTGGTCGCAGACTGAATGTTCTAGCTTTTGCAAAACTGAACAAATTGCGCGGATGCAAATTGCGGTCCGCCATCTGTCCGAATCTTAATGGGAATCCCGACCCACGCAAATATCGATTTCATCGACCTCACAACCTCTTGTGTATTCGGGGTCTTTCCATATTGATCACAACAAGGCCATCCTGAGAACCAATCAACCAGTGCCAAGAACCATTTACCACCAAATTCGAATAAATCGGCACTGACAGATTCAAAGGGGCGTGTGGGAGGCGGGTCGGACATCATGGGTGCCTTGGCCAACAAGGGGCGGTACAATTGGCACGTTTCACACGACTCAATCAAGAGCTCAATCTCGTTCTTCATCCCAGGCCAATAAAATAGACTACAGGCCCAGTGGTATGTGCGCGTCATACCCTGATGAGGCAAATGAAGAAGCCGAAGCACCTCCTTGCGGGCATTGACGGGAACCAAGATTTTCCGACAATTCACCAGAATTAGATCTTCAACCGTCAAGTCATCCCAAATCTTGGAGAAAGGACGAGCATATTGAGGTAAGTTGGATTTGGTCACACGGTTATCTTGAAGAGCGTCGGTTAAGGCCACATAACTTCGATCACTTCTAACAGCCAGACGGAGCAATTCTAGGGCGGGATCAACATCAATGTCGCAGCTCTGAATCGAACTCACAATCACACCTTGCACATGTAAATCCGGATCCTTATCATCAACATCATCATCATCCCTATCCATGGGATCTTCAACTGGAGCCCGGCTCAACGCGTCGGCAATGCAATGGGACTTTCCCTTGGACCATTCCAAGGTGAAAACATAGGCGGCCAGTTTCTCTTTTAACCTTTGGAGGTGGGGATTTTCTATGGCATCAAGAGAAAATCCGTTAATGATCGGAATCAGCGGCTTATGATCGGTCACCACCGTGAATCGTTCGGCGCCAAGTAAGTAGAGACGACATTTTTGAACTGCCCAAACGATGGCTAACAGTTCTAACTCACATACTGGATAACGAGACTCGGTGTCTGACACAAACCGCGAACCACATTGGATTATCCTCCATTCCGTACCGTATTTCTGCAACAATGCAAAACCGAGGCCTTGCAAGCGGGATGCATCTGTCAATAACTTAATGGGCAGGACAGGATTAAAATGGGCCAACACTGGAGCAGACGAAAGGATACGGCGTGCCTTTTCAAACGCAGGATCATGAACATCTTTCAACCATACAAAGGCGTTCTTGGTCGAAAGCAAAGGACGCAAGGGCAGTACGGCCTTGGTCACGTTGGGCGAGAAGGATCTCAACTGGTTCACGAGGCCAAAGAATGAACGGAGATCAGTCACATTTCTTGGCTTTGGGAATTCACTGATCGCGGCCAACTTTGCCGGGTTTGGTTGAATCCCCTCAGAGCTGATCTTGAAACCCACATAGGTCACGTCACGCTTACCAAACACAAACTTCTTTGGGGACAAAGTAATGTTATGTTCACGACAACGTACCAACACAGCTCGGACACTGGTATACATATCGGCAAACGAGGAGCCAAACACCAAAATGTCATCCACCACTTTTTTGATGTTTCTCAGGCCATTCAATGCACGATCCCCTCTGGCGCAATACTCATCGCCAGAGCAATTCAGGCCCATTGGAGCTCGACAGAAACGTTTCCTACCCCAAGGAGTAAGGAAAGTGGTCAGAGCTCTCGCCTCTTTGGACATGGGAATCTGCCAATATCCCTTGGCTGCATCCATCCATCACCGAGAAAAACTTACTTCCTGATGGCACTGACGACATTATTTCTTTGGTCGACGGGAATGGATGTACTGGGCGGCGGACGTGCTCATTCAGCTTCTTGTAGTCCACTACCAATCTCACGCCACCATCAGGTTTTCCCACGACCAAAAACGGGGACAGCCACTCTGACGGCTCATCATCCGCATCTTCAGCAATACCCATGGATTCCATGAAGTCCAACTCGGCCTTTGCCTTGTCACGAAAAGCGTAAGGGATATCCCGGGCAGTTGTGCATACGAAAGGTTTTACGTCCTTCATATCTTTCAGATGAATTTCCATCGGCTTGCCTTTCATTGGCTTGAATGACGTCGTGGAATCGAAAACATCGCTAAACTCATCTAAAAGCGCATCACGTATCTTTTGGATGTCTTCCACAGATGGATCTTGATCAGTAATCACAGACTTGATCTTACCCACGTGAGACATCTTATATTGAAGAGCATCCTCTCTGGAGTACGGGAATGATGATGGAATCATCTTAAGATCAATCATAGCAGACCAACTCAACAACATTATGTCCGTATCCGGACTCACGTAAGCGGTAACATGGGCCCGATGATGCAGCCATTTCAGTTGGAGCTTAACAGAACCATCACACACGAGGTTCGTGCCATTGGCGGCCTCAATCAAGGCCTTTGCTGATGTGTTCACATCGATACGGTGGTCGTGAAGGAGCCCTGACGGAATGATGCAGTCCGTTGCACCAGTATCAGGTAAGACATTTGCCTGAAACCACAGTCCTGAAGGAGCTTTAACATCAATCAAAGCCGTTGGGGTTGAAGTGCAAACACTCGCACTCCTGACTTTGCCATTAATCACCCGAACACTTTTTGAGCTAGAGTGTTTGGTGTCATACTTCGGCTTCGAATTGCCAAGCTCCTTCAAGCGGCACATTGTAGTGTAGTGGCCTGGTTTGCCACAATTATTGCACGTCCGAGTGATTGCAGGGCAACGCGGTCCATAGTGCTCAGTAAAACCACATTTATCGCACTGTGGAGGCTCAGTCTTGGATCTGTCACGATTTCTTGATTGGCTTCGACCACGTTGCTGACCTCTCTTGTTCGATTTGTATGTCGAGGTCCGGTCAATCTGGCTCCGGCCTGTGAGAGCGGCAAGATTAGATGCACTTGCTTCCCAGGATTCACATTTTGATCTGACCTGAGCCAATGTCGGATTGTCTAGCAGAAGAAGATCGCGTTGAAGATCTTGATCAGAGACAGCAACGATCAACCTCGACGTTAACAGTTCGTCGTAGGTGATATTTTGGAGCTCCGCTAATCCACTAACCAATTTCAGCCGTACGAAAAGATCACAAAAGGATTCACCTTTCTTTTGACGAAGAGTGTTAAACTCATGCCTCCTCCTCACAATATTCACGGACTTGGCAAGGTGCACTTGAAGCTTGTCCAACAGGTTATTCACTGGTTCATCCTCAGCCACATCGAGGTACTGAGACAACATTTGAATTGTTCCAATGTCCATACAGCCTCTCAACTGGGCACGTTGCTCCTCAATCAAAAAGTCCTGCATTTGGTTGGAGTTGTAAAAATCTTGAAACTTTCGCCTCCATGCCAAAAAATCTGCCAACGAGATGTCCACGGTCAATACAGATGGCTTCAATGCCAAATTGACCCGAAATTTTCGTGACTCCCGACTCTCCGAAATTTCCAAATTCGTTGTTTCAACATCATGAAACATTGTCTCACATCGATACTTTAAGGTTTGTACCTTTTGTTCAATGATGATCAATTCAGACTGAAGGTCACACACTTTTGCACTATCCTCATCCTCAGGTTCAGCACCATCAACTTGCTCGTGAATCTGGACCTCAACGTGAGCCTCAGCATAGGACTCGACGCGGGTTTCCACGGACCAGAACTCGTTTTCAAGATTGGAGAACATCCACGGTTGCCATGAGGAAGGATCGGAAACCTCATGTTCATGAATACGCGAGTGCAAAGTATTAAAAGCTTGAACTGCTTTAAACCGCAGTTGTCCGCGACGGCGTTTCAGCCTCGAGAGATCCGTCTCCACCTTTGGAGGCATCTCGCACAAAATCGTTGTCTGTAGCAAACTAACAATGATTTGACGTTTTAAGGTTCTAACACAACGCTACAGGCTGCTTTCCACGGCTGCGCCATGTGTCATATCTAACAAAGTATTCCAGCACAAATCAGGGGAGAACATCTCGAGTTTATTATCGAGTCGGATCTGATTAATGGAAAACGAAGCAAGGGTATGAGTATTGGGCACAGGAGAGGAACAAGCAAGAGTGGNCGCCAAGAGGTCTTGAAAATTCCGATTGACAAGTGGAATGTCCAAGGAAAAACACAGTGACAAATGCTTTGCAGTCGAAGCAGAGTGTCTGAATTGTCAGAAAATCGGGCACTACAAGCGAGTGAGTTTGTCCCCTGCTGTCCAAGAAGTCCAAGGGGGCAAGAGGCCAACAGAACTAACTGCCTGACGTTGAGTTCCATAAGCAAGGTGGAAGAACTGATTCCCTTGACCACGCATTTGGGCAAATTCCCCAAGGTTTTGGAGTGGCTCCCAGATTCTGGAGCATTATGCAACGCCATGAGCCTCCAAGATCTGGAAAATCTCGGTGGTGCTATGGCCCAATCGTCATTGACAAAGTCAGCGGAAACTTTGATGGCAGCAGATCGTTCTCCCCTGAAAACTCGGGGTGCAATCCGGTTGGTCTTGGAAAGGGGCGATCTCAAGTACAAGGCAACGGTATATGTCTTGGATCAGACCACGGCTCCACTCCTGAGCAAGAGTGGATGTGTAGCCTTGGGTCTACTCCCGGAAGGCTGGCCCAAAATTGGCATGTGCGCCCTGTCCCTGACAACTCCTGGAGAAACAAGATCACTTGTTCAGGACATGAGCACGGGCTCAGATTTGGACTTGCGGGACAGTGACAAGCAGAAACTCATTGCTGAGCTCCCATCTGTGTTTGATGACGTGGGGCCATTGCGGGCAATGGACGGCCCACCTATGATGATCGAATTGGAAGTGGGGGTAATTCCATCCAGAAGGTTCAAGGCCTACAGCATCCCAATTCACTGGAAAGAAGCGGCGAAAGACCAATTGGAGGCCATGCAAGATCAAGGGATCATTGAGGATGTGCCTATTGGCAAGGCTCCAGCTTGGACACTTGTCGTTCCCAAGAAGTCCTCAAATGAGCCAAGAATCACTGTTGATTTTAGTGCGCTGAATCAATTCGTGAAGCGACCTGGATATCCTACAAAAGTACCGAGGGAGCTCGTAGCAGAAATCCCACAGGGAATGGGAGTCTTCTCTACCCTGGATTCACGCCACGGGTACTGGCAGGTTAATCTGGCCAAGGAGGCAAGGCCATTGACCACATTTGTGACTCCATGGGGAAGTAAACGGTTTTGACGGAACGTGATGGGCTTGATATCGGCGGGAGATGAGCACAACTGACAAGGCGACGAGGCCCTTGCTGGGCTGGACAATGTGCTCAAGGTGGTTGAAGACATTCTGATTTTCGATCGGGAGCCAAGATGCACACACATGGAATGAGTCCGAGATGTGCTTCAGAGATGCTCAAGGGCCGGCATCACTCTTGGCAAGAAGAAGTTTATCTTCGCCAAACCTTCGGTGGTGTGGTGTGGTGTGGATTCCACCTCGGTAACGCAGGATACACGATCAACCCGGCGTTGGTTGAGGCCTTGGCGGAGTTTCCCGTTCCTACTAATAAGGTGGATGTACGTTCATTCTGCGGTCTTGTTCAGCAATTCAAGGCATTTGTGGCCGAGATTGCGGATTTGGCCAAGCCAATCCGTTCTATGTTGTCCCCCAAGGTCTATTGCTTGTGGGAGGGGCACCAACAGAAGGCATTTGAGGATCTCATCAAGTTTTTGATGTCCCCGAGGGTTCTTATCCAATTCAGAATTGGGGCAGGGCTCCGCCTGGAGACTGTTGCGGCCCAACCCCATGGGCTTGGGTTCGCCTTGTGGCAGGAAGAGCCCAATGAACAACTATGGAAGTTGCTCCAATGTGGTAGCTGGGCGGTCACGCCCGCAGAATCAAGATACTCAGCCACAGAAATCGAATTGTTGGCTGTGGTCTGGGCCGTGAAGAAGACCCACCTATTTCTTCGTGGGACTAAGTTTGAGTTGGTCGTGGATCATTTTTTTTGGTGACTACTGGTGGCCACAACAGTTGCCTAAGTTCACCGGGTGGCCATCATCAGCTTCATTACTTGCTGTTGCTACTGAATAGGTTGGGGGAAATTTCTCGGGACACCAGGATCTCATCATGGAGATCGGCTGAGGCAATGCCATTAATCACCGTGGTCACCTCGTCCAAAGTGGCTTTCAGCTTCAGGGTTCCGGCGCAATTCATAGGCGCGCCGTTACCCGCCTCCAGCCCCATACCAACCGTCGGGGCCTGACGAGGACAAAACCCGCTGCGTTGGAACACGTCCACCGCCATCATGGTTCAAGTGGCCCCCGAGTCCTGGGTTACCACAAATATGAATCCACCACCAGTCGCCGCCGGGGAGCGCCCCACAAGCCGAGGCCAGATGAAGAGTCCGACGAGGGGGGATGGGCGCATTGCCATCATGAACCACTGTTTGGATGAGTACTGTCTTCGTCACATGTGTGGTGCCGCCGCCACCATTGGGCGTCGTGGGTGCTGTGGTCAGTCTGGTTACCCGTGAGACCATCACCGGCGACCCGGTAGTGCGACCTGAGCCTGCTGGCCAGTCCTTCTCCGTGCTATCATCCAATTCTGACCAGGTGAAGCTGTGATAACCACCAGGTATTTGGCAAGTTGTGGGCATCACGGCGGACATCACGTTTTGGTATTCATCCAATGGAATTGATTTGGCAGTGAGGCGTCTCATACGACTTTGTGCGCATTGACGGATAGGCCAGTGGCAGATTATAATAATCTTTTATTGCGCCTCTTGGTCATGTCATGGCGTAAAAATTGCTACAAAATAAGATCTGATCTATATACATTAAACAAAGGTTTGTTGATAAAGCAAGAAAAATGTCAAGAAGGTAAAGGCAATAAAATAGTTGACTAGAAAGTGATATCACAATGAGTATGACTAGAATTGGTTCAATGCACATGAAAAAAGGTAAGAGGTGAGTTACAGAAATTACAAAGACAGGTAGGTAGAGGTAAGTGATGAAAATCTTGGTTATTGCAATAGAGTGGATGGGACAGATTGAACAGATCCTTTGTCAACTTCCTTTGCGGATGGCATATGGCTGGGAGCCAAACAAAGGTGCGTGACTGCCAATACTCCAAATGGATGTCAGGCCAAGGATTGTGTCTGGACATCACCTCTGGAAAGGTCTGGTTCCCAACACTGTTGGACACTAACCTTGCCAGCCTGATGGTGAGGGGCTTGTTTTCACATATAAAATGTGTCCATGCATTGTTGGCATATTTAGGCACGCAGAGGTATTGCTTGAGGAACTTGGTGTAGGTGGCATCGGCGGATTTGAGGGCGGATTGGGCGGAGTTGGGAAGCTAAAGGTGTAGGCCGTAGAGAAAGATTGACGGAGAAAGGAGATGTAGATCCGGAAGAGTTGAAGGACTATTGGGAGGGGAAGATTCTTCGTGGGAAGTCCATTGCATATGTATCTGATCCTGGCCCTGGCTTTAGTTATTGTGGATTTGAGGTGATTGGTGAATGAGAGTTGGGTGGAGAAGGTGAAACCGACATAGTTAAAACTATTGACGATTTCAATCGGACTCTTGTTAATATGGAAGGAGGTGGGAGGGAGACGACCTTTATGGAAAACCATGGCTTTCGTCTTGATGGTGCTGACTTGAAGGCCGCTCTCTTGGCAATAACCATGGAGTGCATTGATGGCATTTTGCAATTCCACGGCTGAATAAGCCAAGAGAACCAGGTCGTCTGCATATTGAATATATTGAACGGGAAAATGGTTGATGGTGGGGCGTTGGTGGGTGAGGGCTGCGGGTAGGTCGGGTACATAAAGATTGAAAAGAATTGGCAATAGTGGATCCCCCTGCGGAAGGCCAATGGAAGAAAAGTAGCAGGGGGGGTCCTCACCAGAACGAATGGAGCATCTGAGTCCCGCATAGATGTTGGACAGCAGGACACAGATTGAACCCGGAACTCCGCACAGTTGAAGTTTAAGGAATAACCACGTTCGGTCCACCCTGTCGAATGCTTTGGCGAAATCCACAAAGCATCCATACACTCTCCTCTTGTTGCCGATGTTGGAATGCACAATTTCATAGAGGAGAGTGGCTGCCGTGGTGTTCTTCCGAGAGTCCACTCAAGATCCTGAACACATAGATCTCATCCAACGTGAGTGAACCCAAGTCGGCCTCATTGCCCTTCTGGCGAAGCTGCGCCACATAGTCCGAAAAGGCTTGCCCCTACTCCTGTTGGTACCGGAAATAGTGGAGTCTCCGGGTGATCAGGGGATATGTGATGGCAAACCGCCGCTCCAGTGCCGCCATACACGAGTCCTCGCCAAACACTGCCGTGGTCTCCTCAATAGATTCTCGGACCATTGCCTCCAGCTCAAGGTCCAAGTATGAAAAAAAGAACACTTGCTGATCCGTGAGTGTTGACCTCTCCAAGTTGGACGTGGAGTAGAAGGACTTGAACTTACTAATCAAGTTGCGCATCTTGGCTGGCGTGGCCTCCCACGAGAGATATTCCGGCTGCAAAACAGTCTGAATTCGATAAGATCTGGACGGCCCAATAGATGTCTGCGGCGCCTGTAACATCGCAGCTCTCACCGTGCAGGCCTTTTTGAGGGCCCCCAACAAGCGTTCGGTACATGACAGATATGTGTCCCTCATGGCATCCATCTTAGCAGAACACTCCGGTTCCAATATCGGAAACTCTTCAGCCAGAGTCAGGTACAGTTCTGACACTCTGTTGAAATGCGACAGTAATTGACCCAAAACCTTGGTCAACTCACGGGCCGAATCCTCTCCAGGGTTGGTCCCCGCAAGCGTAATAATCTGGGCCGCACTCTTGACAGCCCTAGAGAAGTGGTCCTTGTGGGCCGTGATTGTGGCCTTTCACCTCGATTCTTGGGTGTTCAAGGCGGCCGCCCCTTGGTCCACCGTGGTTTTCATCATTGAAGCACAATAAAAAAAGTCAATAAAAGATTGGAATTCGCGAAAAATGCTCGGATTTTCGCAACACTTGCATCTTTGGAAAAGCACTTCCCACGCAAAGCTCTTTGTTCAGCATAACTGAACACCGCTGCAAGTTTGCGCCATGGTGTGTTCTCTGCTGTCTCACTAAATGAAGTGTACACTCATCGAGATCCACAATATGACTGACTGGACTTCGCATCCAGCCACTTTATTTATACTGTATCTACGTAAACCACACTACAACAATTCATCAAATGGTTTCAAGCTAAGTCTTTTGCAAATGCATTGTACCAGTTGTCAAGTCAGTTTCAGTGGAATATTATTTGCCCTAGTACTGTCAAAGTGAGGTCTTCATTTTATTATGAGGGGGTCTGTCTAATTCAAAGAAGCGTTTCTATCCAAGAAAATATCATGATGATAATGATACAACCTTGATGGAAAGATTCCACCACTGGTATAGTGCTTAGTGCAGTTTCCTAGCAAGAGAAAGGTCCCCGGTTCAAATCTCCTCCCTCACCTTTCTCAAAGGAAACTTTTAGACGCTAACCACACCCACAGACAGAGAACCAAAAACTGATACCGAACTTGAAACTGCTTAACAGAATTTGAAAGTGGATGATGTAATGGCTGGCTTTGCTGGCCGGGTGGGGCTAACCCCTCCGACCCTAGCACCCCAAACAAAAAAAAATCCCATCCTTACTCCTTGGTCAATTTAACCAATAAGCCAACGAGATTCAGATTCAGATTATTCAGGCCACTTCTCCCAAGGCCTAGGCCTGATTCCAAGAATTGGGTAATTAGGCCTTTAAGCACCTATCCGGACACACCCTTATACAGGGCGCATTTTTTTTCACGGGATTTTCTAAACGCTACAGGGAATGTCATGCGCAGCACTATTAAAATGAAAGGTTATAATTCGTCTATTTATTACCTTTCAATCTTTATATGATATTTGGTCTACCAACGAATTTGAGTTGGCAGACCGAGCTAGTCCTTGAATATATGATTGATCAGGAATGCTCTCTAAAAATTTGTCCAAGTCTGATTTGAAAGATGCAACCGGATCAACCAGGCCTACGTATTCCTTACGAATATTACAGGGAAGCAAGTTAAACAATGAAGGAGCTCGAGAAAGAAGAGAAGTGGACTTCATTGTTCGAACTAGCCTGGATTCTCGAGGACTTGAAGGTGCTCTCAATACGCACATTAAGCCTCTACGGTCACTAGAATTGACCCTAAATCCTGGGTTAGGACTAAGCTCATGGAAGCTTTTGAA
Organism: Tigriopus californicus; assembly: GCF_007210705.1. Taxonomy (NCBI): domain Eukaryota; kingdom Metazoa; phylum Arthropoda; class Copepoda; order Harpacticoida; family Harpacticidae; genus Tigriopus; species Tigriopus californicus. Next base: position 1,847,551 of record NC_081440.1, on the reverse strand, counting down.
GACGTACAGTATCAGATACCTTTCGTACGTTCTCTGAACACTGTACAGTTTTTTAGTCTCTCCCAATACAAGAGCTCTCTCATTCCTGTGATGTTCCTAGTGAAATATCTTTGGACTTTGGTGGATGACGGGGGTGAATAAATGCTCTCGAGACTAGATGCGAAATCGAACTGTTTATTCCTGCAGCCAACATGCTGATGATTGAAGTGGGGACATGAGCATCCCATCGATATGACATCAAAGATATAACACCTCCCCCCAAAACCCAACTGACAAGGAATGGAAGTTGAAGAACCGGCCGGCATGAACCCCCATCAAAAAAAAAAATGAGGAAGTCGAAAGACGCATAAAAAAGCAAAAACACACAAACAACCCCCTATGGTTGGTGTTCCGTCGTTCCTATCACCAAGGAAAAGCTCCAGTACCCGAGGGGCAGGTCAGCCCAGCTACAACCATGGGTGAGGAATGTCGGCTACATGTTGGAAGGGAGGAGAAACAGGAAATCCTCGGTCATCAAAAACGATGTTCTCGTGATCATTTTGAGAAGGGGGAAGGGGATCTGAATAAGCAATCTCATCCTCAAGGATCAATGTTACCAAAATGTCGGCCCCCTGACGGCAAATGACAACCAATCCTTCCTGAATATCCCGTTGGGACGTACGATAGTTCCGGCCCAATGTTTTGTGTGCAACAGTTTTACAGAAGAAACCGCCGCCGTCCACCAAAGGCCCTGGAACAATCCGTTCAGCCTCCATGAGGAAGAGGCGGAAACCAACATGGTACTGGAAAGTTAAATCAACGAGGAGTCACACATCACCCTTTGTCGAGGACAGAGTCACACTTTCGCGCTGGAGGAGAGCAGAGTCACATTTTCGGGCTCGAGGAGAGCACAGTCACAAGTTGGTGCTCAAGGAGAAGAGAGCAACACATCATCCCTCAAGGAGGAAAGTCGCATTTTTGGGCTCGAGGAGAGCAGAGTCACAAGTTGGTGCTCAAGGAGAAGAGAGCAACACATCATCCCTCAAGGAGGAAAGTCACATTTTTGGGCTCGAGGAGAGCAGAAGTCACATTTTTGTGCTCAAGGAGAGCAGAGTCACATTTTTGGTTCTCGAGGAGAGAAGTCTGTTTTGAACCTCTCCGAGAAGTGACCATTGAACATTGAAGGTGAAAACAACTCCCATCTTGAAGCTCTTGCTGGTATTTGAACGAGAACATTTTAATAGACGTGCTGGAGGTTGAATCGATCCATTTTGAATAAGGACAGTGAAAGTTAACGCTTGGAGTTGGGACCCAGGAAGCCGTGCAGAGTCAAGAGGACCTGGGGAAGTGCATAGCATACATCAGTGAGCCAGCATAGACGTGTTGAAAAGTCTCTGGAGCTGAGTACAGTTGCAACTTCTGAGTTATACTCCGTCAATTCGATTCTGGACCTTCAATCACATCGAACCATCGTCATCGCCATGAATCTCCGTTGGACAAGAATCACCCTCATCAAAAAGTAGGATCAAACCATTTTCTGTCCATGTATATTTTCCCTCTTCCATGGCCAAGCGATTACCCCCTCTTTCATTACCCGAGCAAGACAGCTGATTGGTAGAGTATCATTTTCGTGTTTGTGATGAATAAAGTAGATTGAACTGTACAGTTTGCCTTGAAGAGTAGCCTAGATTTCCCAGACGACCGAGATCGTGCTGGCATCGTAGGGAGTAGAGGTAGCAAGTGATTTGTATGCAACAACTGTATCTAAAGTTCATCACTCTTGTAGCAGAAATCAGTAGTTAGACTCTAGAGTAGAGGTCGACTTTGATAGACGCATTTAGACTAGGATAGTGACCACATTTTGCAGGATAGTTAGCCTTGAAGATTGGCCCAGGTATGCCAGACAATCGAGATTGATCTGGGACCAATGGGGAGTAGAGGTAGCTAGCGATTTGTATCCTTAGTCATTTGATGATTGTTTGAGGCCCTGATAAAGGAAGCTCGAGTTATTGCTCGTATGCCCTGATTAGGGTCATAACCGGAGGCCTTTAGATAGGTCTAAGAAATTTAAGCCCTTGTACTAGGTGCTCTCCATCTTTGAGAGCTATCAAGGTATTTTTGCCTAGTGCTTGGGTCAGGAGTTCGATGTTTCCGTTCACCACGGGAATTCAATAAGTCAGGACCTTTCACCCCTGGCTGGTGGACGGAATAGTTGGGACAATTCCGACAATTCGAACCCGAGAGGAAGGAAAACAAAAACAAAACATGTGACTTCTAACACCACATTGAACGAATTGAAATGAAAACAAGGGGAGCCAAACAGCTCAAAACGAAAAACAAAAACAAACCCGAAAGATGGAGCAATGAATTAGTTTGAAATGTTAAATTAAACAGTCCTTTTGAGAAAGGTGTTGCGCGGGTGGCGTGGGTGGTGAGGATGGCGAAGGCGACGATGACTGTGGGCATGGGAGAGACGGGCCCAAAATCGGTCGCAGGAAACGCCTGTTCCGACGGATTGACCGCCCTTTACCTGAGAGCAACTCATATGATCATCCGTGCTCACAAATCCCGACTATCTGTCCACTTTCCGTCCAGTCTTTGGTCAAGGGATTCTTAATGTGGACGCGAGTTCCAACTTTGAGAGGTGACAAAGATTTGCCGGCCAAATGGGGGCTCTTTAATGCCATCAATTGTCGACGAGCTTGTTGGAAAGCTGAACAAGACACGACCAAGGGACGGGCGTCTGGCATGGTGCCAAGCCGCAAGTGATGATCAAAAAACCCTGCGGCCGGACTGAAACCATCAGCTCGAGGGGTGTTTCTCCAGGCTAGCAGGGCCAATCGAAAGGCCGGATCATCAATCTCCATTTTCTTTAAAAGGTATTTAACCGATTTCACGGCTGCCTCAGCCAGTCCATTGCTCTGAGCGTGATAAAAGTAACACAGAATTCCTCAAAGGTCGTACAAAACTGTGGCCCCCCATCAGTCTTGATAAAAGATGGGAAGCCAAAGTCCAGAAACCAAGACAGGAGGCGTTCACAAACCGCTGACAATAAAGTTTGTCGCATCCTGGCTACCCAAGGATAACCGCTATATGCATCAACCATGATCAAATATGAGCGTCCCTCTAACTCAAATAAATCGGACGACATGTGATGCATGGGGTGTTCAGCCACATGAATGGCGAGTAATAAGGGTTCGGCTGGCTGAGACGGGAGAACAGTTACACATCTGGAACACCCGGAAATCTTCATCTTGACATCATTAGTGAGACCCGGCCAAACATAGAGTTGTCGGGCCATCTCACTCGTTTTCGTGACGCCCGAGGGAGAAGCGTGTAAAATTTCGACCACTTGCCCACGGGTGGGGCGTGGAACAACCAGCCGATCACCAGAGAGAAGCAAGCCCTCCTCAACCCGTAAAAAAGGAACAATACCCCGGAAGCTGGATAACGAATCCGGCAGGGGCTTGTCTTTTTCAACCAGTTCCCGAAGTCGACAGTACTCATCATCAATATTGTCCACAATAAGTAGTTTCAGGGCCGGATCAGAAGCGTCAATTGCGCAAATTGGCACGTCCAACTCTGGGTCGGCTGGGAAGAAAGGAGCCCTGCTCAAAGCATCAGCAATGCAATGCTCTTTGCCTGCGGACCATTCCATATTAAGTGAGTACATTTCAAGGCGCTCACGCATTCTTTGCAACCTATCATTGTACAAAGCCGAAAGAGGCTTATCAAAAACACCAAGGAGTGGGCAATGATCAGTGATGACATAGAACCGAGGCATCCCGCGCAAATAATGGTTGCACTCTGGAACGTTGCTTAAGGAATCTAGTGTGTTATGGGTGCGGGGAAAAGGGCCATATTGCGGTATTTGAAGAAAGAGGAGGGAATTGGGAGAGAGGGTAGGGGGTAGGAGGAGAGGGAGGGAGGAAGCTAAATGGGTTAAGGAAGGGGGGTGGGGCGGGATTAGGTTTAGGAATAGGGTCAGCTCTAAAACTACGAAACTGAGCTATCCTATTTCTCGCCTTTCTTTGCGTCCCTTCTACGTGGACGGAAGTACACCGTACATTATAGCACATCTTAAGTCTCATGGACTGACGGCACATGTATGGGTGAAAAAAGGAGAATCTACCTTCGAACATCCCTTCTTCCCATTGTACCTCTCAAGGTCGAACTTGAGAAGGTTTTTGACACCATTTAGGGTGGTCAAATTTACAGCCTTTTCCTTCATCAGGACAAGGCTGCTTTCGATAAACAGGACAGACTATTTTCTCTACAACTGTCGTTGCCTGCTCTTTTTCAAGAGGAGGTACTTCTTCAACCTCTACATTGGTCAAATCAGTCGACTTCTCAACTACTGGGTGAGCCTGCTCTTCAAACAGCACCCTGGTTTCATTGAGCCAAGCAACTAAAGCCTCTATAATAAAGGGCTTATTGACTACAGAAGGATCCTTCCCAGCTAAGACCAAGTCCAGACGTTGTCTAGCGTCTTTGCTGACTTTTCCAAAAATAGCTTCCATCATGAATGCAGGAGGAACTATCTATGAGCAGCAAAATCAAGAGACTGAGAAAAAGAGAAATCATAAGGAACCTAAAAGGCTTTGCAAACTTGTCCTGAGATACAGGACAACGAAGCAAAATAGGAATGAACTACTTCACATCAAACTAAACAAACAAATCTAAGATGAAGATAGCATACATGAAGTAAGGGATAGAGAAAATCAAGGAATCAAGAACATATGTAAACTAGGAAAACAACACAAAAACACAGAAATAACTCAACAAACTGGTCTAACACAAAATGAAATCAATACACTAATGAATGTGTGAAAATGATAAATCGAATTGTCAAGGACCAATACAATCAAACTAAAGAACTGCATCTAACGATTTGGAACTAGAAATACTACACTACAAATCAGAGAGAAACACCTAAAGCTAAACATATACATAATCGAGCAATAAACTTATTAGGTTTTAAAGTAGTTACGTATGCAATCAAGAAGTATCGGTTGTGTACTTGGTGTTTATCATGGGGACATAGAGGCACTGAGTGCACAGAGGCTCCTCCGTGCCCTTTATGCAATAAAAATAATACCAAGTGGGTATGTCGAGGACCTTACATCAACCCATGGGATAGAGATGCTTCTTTGAACATGCTCAAACAATCCACATTGTCGACCAGCCCTACTTTTGCACCATCATCTCACGCCACCCAAGCATCGCCAGGAGGCACACATTGTCCGTCACACCACTTCATTTGTATGAAATTAGATGCTTACCTGATTGGTCCCAACAAAGATCAAATACAGATACGATTGCCTTTAGATTCACAATCTCAAGTTAATCTCGCGAGAAAGAGCAAAGCCAATTGCTTAGGTTTGATCGGTTCCAACTCCACCTTGCCAATGACAGTTTTGGGAGGGTGCACCGTAAAAATAAAAGGTTAAAGAATTATCAGATTCCAATTGAAATCCTTCACAGGCGGTTATGTTACACTTCTGGTTGAGGGCTGCACCACTAACCGAGTCATCTCCAACCAACAAGCACTGCAATTGAACCCAGAGGAATATCCGCATCTCAAATGAGTAAACTTCGCCGAGGGAGCAATTGGTACCAAACCTGGGCCAGTGGATGTCCTGATAGGAGAACCTCCGCATACTCATCTGATCGTCGGCGAACCGGTCAGGAGGGGCTTGCTAGAACCAGCCGCTCAGCGTTCTAAACTGGGAACCACTCTAACGGGAGCAGTTCCCGCACGACAGGATCAACATGTTCCTCGAGTACATTGGCAAATCATTGAAAATGAAATGCCAGTCGACCTTACACAATTCTGACGGTTAGAGATTATTGGGATCACTCCACTACCGGACGAAGGAGGTGGCTCTGACCCCAATCAAGAATTTCCTCTCTCAGAACTAGCAGCAATGAACATGATGAAGAAAGTTACCCGCTACGATTAAAAAAACAAGTGTTATTGGACACGATTGTTATGACAAGATTCCAAGCATTTGCCGGACGACAATTTCAAGAAAGCATTGGCCATCTCACGAGCCATTAACAGGAAAGCTTGCCATGACCCAGAAATATCCCGCTTAGTTGATGCATCTTAACAAGCCTTTGTGGATAAGGGCTACGCTGAATATGTTCCCTCAGAAGATAACATGGGCCCTATTTTACGAACCTTTTACCTTGAAACCCATGCAGTGTTCAAGTTGTCATCCTCAACAACCCCATGCAGAATCTTTCACAATGCAGCGTCAAAAGATTTGACAGGAAAGAGCCTAAATGAGATGTTGCTGTCTGGTCCAAATCTGATCCCAGATCTCGCTCAGACACTCTTAAGGTTGAGAATGAAAAGGGTCCCTCTTGTTCTCGATATAAGCAAGATGTTCATGTCGATTCACCTTGAGCAGGACAATGATGCTCTACGTTTCATTTGGACCAACAACGCTCAAAAATCAGACATTCTTTGCATGAATGTATTGACCTTTGGCGTAGTCTAATCGCCCTTCCAAGCCATTTGGGTTATAAAAGAGCACGCAAAAACTTTTCGTGATGTTTTTCCCCTTGCGGCGGAGGCTATGGAGGATATGTATGTTGATGATTTGCCTACAGGTGCTGATTCAGTAGATGAGGCGCGAGCCCTGGGTGAGAGGTGTTTGTCCTCCAATTAGCAGGGATGCAAACTCATAAGTGGCAAACCAGTGTAGCCGAAGCCATTCAAGATATTCCACCAATTTTTCATTCAACTGAATCGGTGATGAAAATCCTGGGTGTCAGTTGGAACTCCCAGTCCGATAAATTAACTTTTAATTTTGCCTCTCGGTCTGCTTTCTCCTTTCATTATTACCACAAAAATAATCCTGCAGAGGCTGTGGCAAGAAGAAATCGGTTGGGACGTCAAACTGCCCGAAAATTTGGACACCATATGGAACGACTGGCTGAGCGAGATCGCTCTTTTAGAGAAGATTGCAATTCCTCGATCTGTCTTATCCAACTCAAGAAGACCGGCTTTCATAGCAGCCTTTGGTGACGAAGTACAAAAGCTTATTGCACCGCTATGTACCTTGTGGTGACGGATCCGAAGAGTGGCGAGATGGCCACCCAAATTAATGTTCTCTAAGGCACGCGTGAACCACTTGGACTTGATGAGAAGAGGTGTTCATAAGCATGAGACAATAACAAGATTGGAACTTCTTGCTGCGGTGTCAAAGTGTATTGGAAAGAGACTCCCTGTCCAATGTTTTACGGATTCCTTCATTAACCTTTGTAGAATCAGAAGAGGTCCAGATGATTACAAATTTGGGTTGGAAGCAGGCTGTTGATAATACTTTAAAACACGAATGGCTCAAATTGGCATTTTTTGTACTTTTTCTTACTAGACATGTGCAACAACTGAGTATTTTAGAGTCGCTTCTGTTGGAATCATCCAAGGACGGTCCCCGGTGAGGCGTTGAGGTTCCTTCAGTTTGAAGCCGTGGTCAAATGTATTATCATTGATGATCGATAAAGTTTTATTTATTTGTGCAACACTCGCTCGACGAATGGATGAGATGCAGTAATGTGATCTGGTATTGATCATCGAGAGGAGTGTTCCGTGAACCACAGTCTGCGCGTGAACCAACATTTATGCCCATTTTTAGAGGTTTCGTGTTTTATTGAATGAGATTCTACCCGAAGAATAAACAATTGATTCAGTGAAAAGCCGTCATTGATAATGTACGTAGTGAAACGCCCTTTGATGAGGTTATCATCGAACGACCCTGGCGACAGACAGAGCAATGATTACGACAGAACGAGGCGCCGACGAGTCCCAAGACGGCCATCAATAAGAACACAGGCCCAAAGTTATAGGCCTGAAAGAAGTGCAGTGTGCAAGTCAAGAATGTGACAACCCTAATCAGGATCCCCGAACATTAACCACAATAGAATTGGCATATAAAGAAATGTACGCCTTTAACAAATCAGCACCCCTGCTAACCTGAAATTACGCCGTCTCTGGCGAATTCCCCCGCACTAGGAATGTGCCGATCATAAATTAAGGAAAGGCAAAACTAAAAAGAAAAAACCCAGATAGCAGAACAGTTCAGTTGATATTCATATCCTGCCTGGCCATCAACTCCGGTTCAATAAGCCTCCATTGTACAGTAAGGTCTATATCAAATGCATATACATTAAACCTTTGGACACTCCAGCTCCAATCATTTCGTCGCCGGTCAATTCAGAGTCGCTATCCCGTTTCATCACAAAATTGGCGCAGTCGGTAGGATACCGACTCAGCCATTTCCAAGACCCCCGCGTTTGAGGAAATCAGGGAATTGACCGCACCCTAGGGACATCGTCTTGCCTAGGTAGTACACACACTCCCGACCCGTGTATAGTCCACCAAATAGTTCGCCGATCCTAGCCCCAAACACCCGACCCAAGTACAGGTTCACTTCAATCCTCAACATGGCACACGTAGACGAGCAGGAAGTAGTTATTCAGAAAATACGAGAAATGGAAGGCGAAATCAACGCTCTCAGACAACAGAACCGCAATCTGAAACACGAGTTTGAAAATGTTCAACTTGGTCAAGCCAGAGGCCTTACTCAAGGTAATGACCAGTTGCAAATTAGCCTACCAATTCTGAACAAAACTACAGACAGAGACGGTCGCCGGTCAATTCGGAGTCGCTACCCCGTTTCATCACAATAATGGAAAAAATAGAATATCAGATCCTGCCTTCACCATTCCAGCGTATGAAGTTTGATGATTAGGAGTCACCCCGTATTCCGATCCAAAGAAGGACATTTTCAAATTAGGAGAAAAAAGCAAATGCCCACTCTATTCAAAATTCCTGTCTCTAATTTGTCGCAGGAAGAGCTAATTAGGTTGTTGTAAGATATTCAGGATTTTTGATGATCAAATATTTTTGATAATCTCCCTGATCAATTTCACATCATAATCCAGTATTTTTGGACACCCCAATCTGTCAGATGAGTGCTACCATACATTGCGTCTTTGGTGTTGTTTGGGCAAAAGTCTTTTGTGTTGCGTGTGAGAATTTTGATGCTCAAATATCATTTTCCACATCTGAATTATACAATAACAGAAGTTGAAATATGCACAAGAGTATTTACTTCCAATATTTCATATATACGGCAACCACCCATGGAATAACTTAGTTTGTACATCTCTTCTTGTTTGATCATTTGGTAACACTAGATCAGATATCATGACGTCACAACTTATTGATATCAACAAGACTCTCATGAGTCGGCCATTGCTAGTGCAAAAACGATTGACACTGGTTCAGGAAATCATTGAAAACGAAAACAAGTGGATAATGTTGGTGCTTAGTTTGGCTGAAATTTGATACTTAATACGTGTAGTGTAGTGAAAAGCAAATCGAAAACTGAAAGGACACCGTGGAACAACGTAAAAGATCGCGTCAAAATCGTCAACACCATTCAAAAATTGCGGTGGATGAACATTGAAAGTTCTGTGTCAAAACTGCAATCTAATGAAGTATTCAAATGGCATCAACATGAAGCTCTTCTTTTTTAATGTTTTTCAACAGAAGAGAGCCATTCCTCCAAACAGAGATCAAAGATGATCCTCGAACTATTGTTAATATGCTGGAATCATTAAATATCAAGATAATCAACAACCAAGCAACACCCAAAAATCTCAACCATGTGTCAAATTGAACTTATACCTTGTGCTGTTTTGATAATTACAACTTAATTGAACTAGACAATTAGGCTTCATTGAGCCCATGTAATACTCACTAACCCAAGAATGTGTACCTGTCACATGTATAAACCAAGAGCAACAAATATATTTAAGATACATTGAAGTGTTTTGGTCTGTGTATTAAGAACATAATAACATCGTAAACAATATTAAGGAAAAAACTTTGTCATGATATATTCAAGTCGAGAATTGACGATTATTGGGAGCTTCTCAGTCTGATTGAGCCCTGTAACAACATTTGGAGACACACATTGTTTAATTGCATTAAAGTTCTTGCTCAGCTGATTGACTCTTCCCGTGGACCAAAATGACAATTCAAAGAACCAATTGGGCTTTTGGGAAGGATGCTTGGGCGCAGATTTTGACCACTTTGACGGGCTCTTTTACAATGTTCCACACTGTCTTTCCATTTTTCGGTTTGCTTTTTAAAACACTACACGTCTGAAGTATCAAATTTCAGCCAAACAAAGCACCAACATTACCCACTTGTTCTCTTTTTCGATGATTTCTTGAACCAGTGTCAAACGCTTTTGCACTAGCAATGGCCGACTCAGAGACTTGTTCATATCAATAAGTTGTGACGTCACGATATCAGATTTAGTGTTACCAAATAATCAAACAAGAAGTAATGTACACACAAAGTTATTCCATGGGTGGTTCGCACAGATATGATGTATTGGAGGTCAAATACTCTTGCGCATTGTTTAACATCTGTTATTGTATACTTCAGATGTGGAAAATGATATTTTTACTTTAGAATGCTCACAAAAGACTTTTGCCCAAACAAAACCAAAGACGCAATGTATGGTAGCACTCATCTGACAGATCGGGGTGTCCAAAAATACTGGATTATGATGCGAAATTGATCAGGGAGATTACCAAAAATGTTTGATCATCAAAAATCCTAAATATCTTACAACAACCTAATTAGCTCTTCCTGCAACAAATTAGAGACAGGAATTTTGAATAGAGTGGGCATTCGCGATTTTCACCTAATTTGAAAATGTCCTTCTTTGGATCGGAATACGGGGTGGAGTATCAGTGGCAGCCTCCTCATTCTTTTAAGACTCTTCGTTCATCTTGCTGGGATTGTCCTTTCTTCGACTCGTCGAGATGTAACTTTTTCCAACAAAAAAAAATTGCCATGTCCCACGGAGCACTTCTTAAACACGTCTTACTCGAGAAAACGCAAAAGCACAATGAATATATGGATCAGACTACGTAAAATTTACGCTATTTTTTTGACATTTTCTTATTCCAAGCTAAGTTTTCGAAATATGATCCTTTTGAAGCGCTGACTTTAGCCAATCTGGTCCGAAAACAGTGACAAAAAGTACGGATTTTGGCTGGAAGGAACTTTTCAATGGCGCTTCAATTCGGCGGCCAAGAACTTTTGTTGAAGGGGACCTTATTTCGCAAGTTTCTTTCACAACATAGGACCACACAGCATATTCCAGAGTTTTAAGATCTGGAGAATTTTGGGGGCCTTAGTTTAGGCCTCCAAAACAGAATTCCCTCATTATCCAAGCAGGAGATTGTCTTTTTGGCTGAATGAAGAGGAGCAAAGTCTTGTTGAAAGACAAAGGGCCGGTTTTATGCTACATTTCTCATCCGGGGCGAAATAAGTCGAGTCCGGTTGGTAGGACCTCTATTTAAAAGAATGGGCTAGGGTTATAAGAATAGAAAGTACAAAAAAGGAGAGCTGAAACATACCCCCAACAACAAGAAGAGAGGCGCGTAATAGACGTTTAGGGGGGAATGTGTGTTGTTTGGGTAAGTGGGATGGACTGCGTTTGGTTCGTTCGATGGTTAATTGGGAGCATGTAGGCGCAGTCTTTCGACACTAGTTAGAAATGATTGATTTGCTGATAATAGGTAACCAGCCGCAGACCGGCTCTGCCGCCCTCCTTTGGCACAAAGTGTGCTCGCGCACCACGTCGTTGTGTCCTCTACACACGAGATCCTCCCCGACGTGATGAGCATCAGCCTCAGCACGATAGTGCATGGGAATGGGCCGAGCCGCGGTGGCATGCTGATGAACAGCAACCTCAGAAAGGCTGATTGACAAGGGTTCCCTGGCCCTTGGCAATTTTCTGTGAAAAAGGTGGGTCAGCCCACACCTGAAAAAACTTGCCAGGGCGGCAAACGACCTGGATACGATCCCCTAGTTGCTGAGGTCATGCCCGGATAGTAGGACACAACTGGTCATGTGATCCAAACCAAAGCATCGACAAAGACTGACCGGCCATTCAGGGTGGCCTCCAGGACAATGCGACCGCAAGCAGCCCTAAATTCATGGTTGACAGAGCGTAGGCTGTTGCTGGAGGCCTCCACAAGCAATCTGAAGTGGTCAGCAATGTCCCCTGAAATCACCGTCCTGGTCATTCCAGTATAAGGAATCTCACAATAAAAGAATTGGTGATTGGAAGTGGAACGGAAATGAATGTTGGCACACGGCGTGGGGGATCCCACTCGAAGCTGCTCCTATCGTTTCCACAACTCTGACCTGAGACACAGTCAGATTTATCGTCATATGAGAAGAACTCCTCAGTGAAAGTAGTCTCCTCTTGCACTTGTGATACTTTGGCCTGGCGGTCAGACAACGGAGAAGCCTTGGTCTTCCCTGGGACAAATTGGATACAAATTAGCTTTCTTGCCACCGCATTCATGGCAAGACAAAGTCCTTTTCCTCCAATAAAGGACAAACTTCCTAACCACTAGCAAAGCAGATGGCGTGAGGTTAGTACCAAGTACAAAACAAAGGACGGAGGCCAGGATTCTCCATTTGCTCATTTCATTCAGTTCCTCTCAGATTCGAATCTCATAGAATCTCCTATTTATATCCAATTTTTCAAAAGCAAGATCCAGGACGGGACTGTTTCTACCCACTCGCTTACTAAGTGTGATTGTTGACGAGTCATACTCATGTCAGTAAAAAGAGCATCAATCTAGGAAGATGTTTCATCAATACTCCATTGGACCGCCATGCTTTTGTCAAAAAGTTCATAAAGTATCAGACGTCAGTGGAGTATCTGAAAATTATGCCTTTAAACTGTACGTCTTGATATCCCTTTATTTTTCAAATATTTTAGCATCGCTCACCCTCGGAATATTCATTGTTTTCTTGCGAAATCCCACTTACGGAACAAAATTTTCCTGAATGTACAACCTCGATTGATCTCTGTCAATTGAGCGGCAGTGCTGTAACATGAATCTCAAAGTTCAGAAAGTACTCACATGTGAGTAAGAATGAAACCTAAGAAGCGATTTTCAAAAATGGTGGGGGCCATTCCCGATCACGATCTTAGGACGAAATAAACTTTTCGCTGGTTTTTAACAATTTGCCTCATAAAACGTTAACGTGCGTTAAAACAAGGGAGAGGAAGTGATTTAAGGGGAAAGTTGCCTGAATAAAGATGAGCTGTTCCAAGTTTGAAAATCAGTAGGTGGAGCGTGACTTCTTTTTGTAACCTAAAAAGGTCCCCCAAAGCAGCCTCTTATTCATTGCGCCCCAGCTTATTCGAAAATGACGCTTATATGTCTTGCAATTACAACCAAATGAAATGCAACCTCTAAAATTACATGGAAGTAAAGCGTTGAAGGTGGTCCTCGGAAAAGATCGACGGAGAGCTGCCTCGTTTGGTTCTTATTGAGAGCGACGTTCGGCCTTGATCTGGGAAAGAGTTTGGCGATCAAGCTATAAGTTTCCCGTTCGTTGACGAAACCTTCCAATCATTTTGGGTTTTAGAGCATTAAACTGCTTTGCTTCCACTCAGGGAGAAGGGTACACAAACCAAAATGATTCTGGGCTGCGCTCAAACAAAACAGACTCCGAGATTGTGGAGACCCAAAACTGATGTGCTCTCGAGGTCTAAAAAAATGGGCTCTGGTCTCACAAAGAAACTACGTTGCTTTGCAATATTAAACGATAAATCCAGCACCACGTTCACAGATAAAAAAAAAACTATTTAATTTGTTCAAGCACGATTACCCAATGCAATCCTACATTATATCGACCCTCAGTTGACATCGTTACCCTCAGGAGGGGCGGGGTTCTGGATGGACTGAGTGTCAAGGGTGTCGGAGAAGACCAGGTATTCGGCCTTGCAAGAACATTTGAAAGTTCAATGATCCCGGACGCTCGGCACGAAGTGGCTACATCTGCCACAAACAAAAAGTTTCGACAAGACCAAAGATGTCCTGCTTCTTATTGGTCGCAATTCTGTTGACGTTATGGGAACTAAAACATGCAGAGAGCATCATCTTTTTGTCCACCATACATACCTTGGCTGGGCCTCAGTGTGACCAGCTGGCTTCCAAGGTCGTGAAAACAACAAAGAACGCCACGATTTCCACGAAAACAACAAGGAACGTCACGATTTCCACATAATGCAAAGCGCCCTCCAGTGCAACCACGAGCATTTTGAAGCCTCCTACTCATTTTACCAATCGCAAATGCTAAGCAAGCCCTGGGAAGTTAAAGAGATGTTTCGACTCAGCCCCAAGGATGAATTTGATGCCCACAGCCAGGAGGATGTCCGCTTCGCATCCATTATTGGAGTTATTATTATTCACGTAAATCATGAAGGAAAACTGGAGACGCCTTTGCCCTTCAAGGAAGATAATCAACAATGCCGAACAACCAGAGGGCTGTCTACTTGAGGACAAGGGCCATTTTAGATAAATCAAATCAAAGATTGGGGCCGCTCCTGAAGACTGTTAAGTACATTAATACTAGGTCCAGTACGAATTGGCGGAAACCTAACTGAAATCCAGTTTGGAGATCACCTTGTACATCTCGACAGCTTTGCCTTGAGGCTGTCTGGGGTCGGTATTGGGATCCGGGTCTCTCTGAATTCTGAACTTGACCCCTGGAGGCCGACAGAGACGCACAATTGCCGCCCCCCCCCCTCCTTAAATATGAGTGCTAGGTTGGAGATCCATTCCGCCGGGCTGCTGTGCTCTTCTATGATTCTTCTCTCATCATATGGTTGACTGTCTCCTCTTTCTTGTTCCAAAGATAAAATGGTGGGGTCTTGGAGGTGATAGGTATGGATTTACGTATCTTTCAGTTATAAGTATACTATGTGATTCTTGAGCTTTCCTAACCCCATAAAACACGACTTGAATTGTTCTTTCATCATACAGTGACTTGCATTCCCAGTGTCTATGTTGAGCTTTTCAGTTCTGGAAGCATTGGTGAAACAAATTTTCTCATGTTTATTTGAACGGGTCTGCTAAATTGATTGGTTAAAATCTAAAAGGCTAAGATCTAGAAGTATCTTGCGCCCAATGCAATTGATAGGGACTTCAACACATTTGCATTGATACATCTTGGAAGGTGGGTGTCATCAATGGCTAACCATTCCACCGTCATATTCTTGCTTGTTGTGCAGACTGGGTTTTTAATGTCCCCATTGGGCGGATTGGGGTACTTCCAGATGGTCAGATGGAGGCGTTTGTGGAAGGAATGTGGCGGTGGTCTTCATGGGGGATGATGCGCATTGGGCAGACGTTCGCCTTAGCTCCTGGGTTGACAATGGCGTTGATATTGGATTTACCTATCACTATTTCTGCTATAATTGGGGCCTCTCTGGATTTGGCAGTGTTTGGTTGCAAAACATAGTAATACAATTCCTTGTGTGCCTCGTCCATCTCTTTCTCCCCGTCAAAAGGGAGGTTCTGGTTCCCATTTTGGGCAATCATGCGGACATCAGCCACCCTGTTTGTCCCAGAGCGGCACATTATTCCAAAATGGGACAAATCAGAAACGCGATAGATTTTGGGCAAAGCAAAATTTAGGAAGTCAAAAAGAGTTGAGCACAAGAACAAGCACGCACTTTTCACTCAACAGGTTAAAGTCGACATTACCAAAGCCAAGGAGGGTTACGAAGAGAAATTGACAATGAAAAAAATTGGCAAAAAACATGAAATCAATTTACGGTTATTTAAAAAAAAACCTGGTACATCCCGCATTGGGCCAATACTGGACAATCAAGGGAATATGATTGAGGATAAGTATGAAAATGTGCTAATATTTAACCAGTTTTACTCGTCAATGTTTGAGACATGGGTTCCGTCAAGACGAGGAGAGATTGACCCCAATCTGGGGAATGTTAAAATGAAAGGCGACTTCGAAACGGGTATGGTTCTGAGGCAGATCAAAGGGCTGAAGTATACCACATGTCCTGGTCCTGATGGAATAGCAACTAGTTTGTTAAAAGGCCATGGTGGATGTGTAGCCTTCCCCCTCTCGCTAATCTTCTCTCGTTCTATGTCGTCTGGGGAAGTTCCACTGGATTGGCGAAGTGCGTATATTTTTCAGTTGCTGAAAGGGGTGACGTTGGGCAGACTTCTTAGTGTATTATCGTCCAATATCCCTGACACGTGTTTGTGGTAAGCTCATGGAGCGGTTGGTGAAAGGCCGACTGTGGAGTGTCATTTCAGACGGTGGGATGATTGACATTGATCAGCACGGGTTCTGTCCTGGTAAATCATGTGCGTCACCACTTTTGAAAATTCAACGAATTTGTCTCTCGGTCTACAAATGATAGGAAGGATGTGCATGCCATTTATCTTAATCTTTCAAAAGCTTTTGACAAGGTAAATAATGAGGTGCTGTTGAGTAAACTTTTAAATTTCAACATGGGAATTGGGGAGGATGACGTGGAGATGGATTAGGCATTGGTTATTGGATCGAGCCCAATGGGTCAGTATTGATACCGTATATTCGGATTGGCATGGTGGTAAGTCTGGCATTTCCCAGGGTAGGGTGCTTGGACCTTTGCTCTAATCTCTGTACATAAACGACCTCATTGTCAACAGGCCTCTTCGTTCTCTGAAATTTACTGATGACTCGAAGATATTTTCCACCTTGACTTCAATGACAGAGGAAGCTGAGCTGCCGTGCGCTCGACCAAATTCATCTGTGGTCACTCGCAAACCATCTGGTTTTTAATGCCTCCAATAGTCAGCTGTTGCGCTTTGGCAAAGGAAAAAAGAATATGCTTATCTATGTTCTTGGTGGTAAGTCAGTACCATCAGTGGATCCCTTCTACATGGACAAAGTTACTCCTTACATTAAACCACGTCTTATGTATCATGAACCGACGGTACATGTAAGGGTGTAAAAGGGCTAATCTACGTTTGAACACCCTTTCTTCATATTGTACTACTCAAGGTCGAACTTGAGAAGTTTTTGACACCATTTAGGGTGGTCAAACTGACAACCCTTTCCTTCATCAGGACAAAGCTGCTTGCAATAAACAGCACAGAGTGTTTTCTCTAAAACTATCTTCTCCTTCTTTACCTCAATGGCGCCACCTCTTCAACCTCTTCATTGGTCAGATCAGTCCATTTCTCGACTTCTGAGTGAGCCTGTTTTTCAAGCAGCACCCTGGTTGGCCCAAGCAGCTAAAGCCTCAATGATATAGGACTTATTGACTAATGAAGGATCCTTCCCTGCCAAGACCAAGTCCAAATATTGTCTTGCCTCTTTAATGACTTCCAAAAATAGCTTCCATCATGAGTGCAAAGGGACTATCAGCTGCAGACAAAATTGCCAGCGAGATCAAGATAACAAGGAAAAGAAAGAGGAAACTGAAAATGCTAAATTAAAAGTCGTCTTTCCAATGTGTCAAGACTGAACATGCAAATCTAGGATGGAGAGAGTAAGCAAGAGATGAAAGACAAAGAAAAGCATGGAATCAAGATCTGAAACGAGGTAAACAACACTAAAACACAGAAATGAACTCAACAAACTGATCTAACACAAAATGAAATCAATACACTAATGAACAATAAGTACTAACTATGAATGACCAATACAATCAAACTAAAGAACTACAACCTCTACACATTACGATTTGGAACTAGAAATACTACAATACAAATCATAGAGAGACTATTTGGACCAAAATAACAAACTATTTTTCCGACCCTTATTAATGACCAAACTAAATAGGAACGCTTCAGGTATTCAGAAAGGTGCAAAAATGTGAGAAGAATGAACGGTCAGAATCTCTTCAATATAAAAAAATCTGCCTTAAATAACTCGTAATTTCGCCATGTTTTATGCGCTTTTAAGCTTGAATTAATGCGATTCTATACATCTGATGATTTTGGCGCTTTTTTTCCACATTTTATTTTATTTGAATGCACTGTCTTCAAACAGGTTTGAAAGGGCTGGATGTAGAGACCCTAGATGACTTGCTGTACAATGATATCAGACTTGACAGTTTGTCATTATTGAGGTCAGTTATGATGGTAATTTCCACCTGGCAGCTATAAAACATCTGTCATGGCCCCCAAATGACCCAAAATTGCCCTTCCCGGAATAGGCAATTTCAGGTCTGGCAGTGCTGTGGGCTAATAACAATGAGTCTAAATTGAATCAAAAAGCAATAGTGGATTTCAGGGGAACGAGAGAAAGAAGCTAGTGAAGTGGCATCATCAGTTTCCTGAAACATTCAAGCACCGATAGATTTAAGTGACTCTACCCCGTGCCAGCCCAAAAAGAGACACTGCAACACAAACAGACTCCGAATGCAGATTTTGTTGATTGTCAAAATGTGATTTGGAATGGGCAAGTCACCCCTGATAATCATTGCTATAAAATACGGCCTTGGCTCTCAACATATATCTATGAGATCCCATCGCCCTGTTTCTTATCGGCTAACAAGTAACTGACCTGGTCCTACGTGTTCGTTTCGTACTGCTTACTCTGGTCGAAGAGAATGAGGTTGTGCCCAAACAACTCAAATTTCACTGCATAGCAGTTACTTATCATTCCTTCATGATCTCATGTTTAGTCCTTCAGCGTTGTAATCACTAAGGGCTTTTACAGACTCGATACCAGATCAGTTTATGTATTGAAAAAGAACTTCATATGGGCACTCATAATAAACATGTTAAGAAATGAAAATGAGACGTTTCGGATTACCTTTCTGACACTTGAGGAGCATACTTATCAGAATGGGCTTGTTCTTGCTATGCTTCATCTATTTGAACGAGTTTTCTTTGGCCATCAACCAGACAAGCTTTCTTTATTATATTGAAAATGAGCATTGAGTGCTTCTTTCAAATCGACATTAAGGTATTTATGAAACTTCATCAAGCTATTCCAATCTAGTTTGCGCTCAAGTCGATGTTGCGAGGTGCTTCAACCATTAGCTGGATTCTTCGTTGATCAGCTTACCCCTCTCGTCTCACTATTGAGACGACTGCCACAGTGGTTCAAAAGCCTTTTTGAATTCCAACAGAAATATCCAAGAAAATATTGTTAGCTAATAGCCATATGCGCGACAAATTTGAGCCAAATTTCAAAAAATCAATCACGTCAAAATAACTTCTTATGATTTTTGCAAGGAAGAAGACTGTTGAGATGGATATGCGCATTTCTCTCAATACCTGATAAGCTTTTTTGACCACCGTGGTGAGACGGGTGAGACGAGAGGAGATGACCGTGTCCAAGAATCCAGCTATTGTTTGAGCACAACCTTTTTGCTCCCATCAGCTGCACGGCAAATTGAACAATATATCGGATCTGAACATATCTGTGTCAAAAAGAAGAGAGGGTGAAATCTAGTTTTTAATACACATTATTGCTAAACTCGACCAAATTTGAGGATTAACGGTTTGATCCTTTAGATCATGTGAACACAAATAATGCATACCATTTCTTCTTAGCCTTAGATTCACTTTTTTAAATGACGTTGCTTTGTAGTTCAATGGTGATCAAATATTTAACGTCTAATGACATTTAACAAAACGAGAGTTATGCCACTTTATTTAACAAAATAAGCCAGCTCTGCTATTGATGAATATGGAATTGGTATTTGCTTAACCAATTGCTAAAGTATTTTTGGATCATCCCTCCATATATCTGCACTTGATGTTCCATGTCGACTCTTTTTCCATTCAGCTGACTAACAAATAAACACTTGTCATTCTCCTCTCTCACCTACTGGATCGTTCTCTTTCTTTCCCCGCGTTTCCGCTTTGTCCACTTCCATCCTTTCATGGCACAGTCGTCGTCCCATTGACAGACTGCGTCCAACGGGTTTACAGAGCCTCTAGTTCCCGGATTTAACCTCAGATAGACACTTGCCACACTGCACTATTCTGGGTTACTTTTGGTTTCTTTCTTGGACAGAACCTTTCACTTGCAGTGGGACGTCGAGATCTTCATCTCCCCCGGTAGACACTTTCGGTTAGGACTGGGACGTCGAGGCCACCATGGCACCTCCCTCATCACCGACCATCAAAAAATGGGTACTGACCTTACCCCATATAGCAAAGTGAAAGAAGGGTCAGCCTCTCAAAAACGTGTTTGAAGGTCCAAACTTGCATCACTGACACTGGTACCAACAAACAAACGAATCTGCCAGAGCTTGCCTAAATGTTCCCATAGTTTAAACTTTACGATTTAGACTCTGAAAGTGCTTAATTGGGCAAACAATTATTACTACAACTATGCCAAGAAATTGGTCATTCTTATTGGAGGCAAGCTCATATTTGTCAAATCTCAAAACCATTTCGGAGGTTTGTAAAAGGTCCACAGATGTTTCACAGGAACATCACAGGAATGAAAGAGCTCTCGTATTGGGAAATTTGGGACTGTACAGTGTTCAGAGAAGCGATGAAATACTTACATCTAATACTTACGTCTTCAAAAGCATCCATGAGCTTTGTCCCAACCCAGGATTAAGTGACCGTAGAGGCTTAATGTGTGATTTGAGAGCACCTCTAAGCTCTCGTGAATCCAGGCTGGTTCAAACAATGAAGTCCACTTCTCGTCTTTCTCGGGCTCCTTGGTTGTTTAATTTGCTTCCCTCTAATGTTCGTAGGTAATACCTAGGCCTTATTGATCTGGTAGCATCTTTCAAGTCAGACTTGGACAAATTTTTAAGTAGCATTCCAGATCAACCCTACATTCAAGGACTAGCTCGGTCTGTCAATTCAAATTCGTTGGTTGAACAAATATCATATAAAGATTGAAAGGTAGAATAGACGAATTATAACCTTTCATTTTAATAGTACTGGGAATTGCATTCCTTGTAGCGGTTAGGAAAGCCCAAACCAAGAAAAAAAATCGATTTCAATAGATTTTCCAAGTACCGAATTGAGGGAATGAGTTTATTTTCATTGTTATTGGTCAGCTTGGCGCGGTTTGAGTTCATTTCGAGGTCAAGTTAGGATTTCTCGACGGAAATCGACGGAAATGAGCCCAGTTTTTAAGGCAAAAGAGTGAATTTTAGAATGAAATAAGATCGTGCTTATGGAGGAAGTACGATCTTTTCTCGATCTAAAAATAACTCATTGGCATTAAAAAATTGGACTCTGATGACCGACTTGACTTGAGTTTTGCCGCTCGATCCAGAGACGATCAGGTCAGTTGTTTCAACAACTTTAAACTTTAAATGAAGAGATCTGGCGGGCGAGAAAGTTATTGATATTTTTTGAATGAAATGTGTACTTAGATGTTAATGTTGTTTCAAACTATATAATTCATGATTCAGAATTTGTTGGTGCTAAACAAGTAAAAAACAAGTTTTTGCCCAAACAAGTCCCACCCGCCGCCCAAGACAACTCTATAGACCAATGAGACGCATTTTGCCTCCGGGGTAAGAAGGTAATGGAATCACCTAAACCTTTAAAATCATCTTTTATTACTCAATAGTAATTTCACTTACCACGCAGATCTGCAAGTTAGTCATGCATGAAGCGAGAGTCACGATACAGAAAACATAGGGGTCAAATGTACATTCAATCTTGCTTTAGAAGCTTAGTGATACCACTGAGATGATAATTTCTCTCAAATATATTTGAAATTAGATGCTTCGACACATCGCTTTCGATGCATAACATAAAAAACATTGTCGTATGTTGAAGTTTGTGCAGGTTATAAACCAGCATCTTTGGCCATTAAAGACAGAGCTGAATCATCAATGGAAAGGAGATCCGATGGGGAGGCATATTCCGCAATCTCGCCGTGACTAAACACTGCAATTCGGTCACAATCCATGATGGTGTTCAACCGGTGGGCAATAGTGATAACAGTACAATCCTTGAATTCCCTCCTAATGGTGGCCTGAATAAGATCGTCCGTAGCCAAGTCAACCGCAGCAGTGGCTTCATCCATGATGAGAATCTTGGTTTTCCGGAGCAACGCTCGGGCCAGGCAAATGAGTTGCCTTTGACCCACAGAGAAGTTCTCACCACCTTCATTGATTTCGTGATCAAGCCCATCCTTCAGCGACGTAATGTGGGACTTTAGATGAGCATGCTCTAATGCAGACCAAAGGCTGGAGTCTGGATGGAGGCCAGTCGGATCCAAATTAAATCTCAAGCCACCGGTGAAGAGCACCGGATCTTGAGGTATAATCGTTATACGTGATCGAAGTGCGTGCAGACCAAGTTTGGAAATGTCCTGCCCATCAATACGTATTTGACCTTGGTCCGCCTCCAAGATTCGAAACAAGGACAAAGTGAAACTGCTCTTTCCCGCTCCGGTTCGACCACAAATCCCCACCTTCTCCCGTCCGTGAATTTCCATTGAGATGTTTTTCAGGACCAGATCCAACCCATCTCGATATCGAACGGACAAGGAATCAAACTCCACATTTCCTAGTTGAGGCCAATTGGCGGTTATGTGTTTGGGATCATTGGGCAATTCCCAATCCGCTTCCTGCTTGTTGTTGGCATACTCAATAATACGCTCCAACGCCACGGAGTTGGTCTCCAACTCACACAGCATTCGAATTAACCAGTTTAGGGTGTCCATGATGTTTAATGAATACGTTATGGAGAGACCAGCCACTCCTGGGGACAGAGTACCTCTGGCCAAGACGGCAAAAATGGCTGCGAAAAAGACGATCAAGTTGCCTAAGAATTCCACTCTGGTACCAAGCCAGCGATTAGCTGAAGCGTTTAGAAACGTGCACTTGGCATATTTCTGCACTCTCTCTTCAGACTCTTGAATAAATCGGGTGTGTTCTTTGTAAGCTCGGATTGATGCCATTCCGGTGACTGTTTCGGAGAAGTTTGAATAAATGGGAGACTTGCTCAGAGATTCCAACCTCTTCACTTGACGTGAAGTTGAAATGAACATCCTTTGAATGAAATAATACATCAATACCAGTGGCACTATGACATATCCAAATGAAGGCGTTGAAATGCAAATCACAATTAGAATGCTCAATGTGTCAAAGATGGACCACATGGTATCGGAGAGGCCTTGTGGAATCCTTTGGTCCACGACGTCGACATCAGAAGAAAACCGGTTGATTATTCGTCCTGTTGGATTGGTATCGAAGAAGGACATAGGAGATCGGAAAACGTGCTGAAGCAGCTTCTCATGGAGTACTTTGGAAGCTCTGGCACAGCCTAAGAAATACAAAAACTCGCGGGAGAATTCCACTATTAGTTGTGTAACTCCAAAGGCTCCGTAAACACCCAAAAAATAAGCCATATTATTGTTGGCTTCATTTGGATTGGTTTGATTGGTGTCCGCCCAAACAGATAGCCAATAATTACTTGATGCCAGGAGAGCCGATCCTAACACATACATAATGATCACCAATAGAAACCGTTGCTTTTGACTGCTCTTGATGTAATTCCAATACACCGACCATTTGACTCGCCCAACCATGGCAGCCTCCTCTTCGGTGAGATCTCCTGTGTCATTCGGTGTTGAGTTTGCGGCAAGACCAGACTTTTGTTCAAGAGGAATGCTCTCTGTGCTCGTCTCTGAAAGATCTTGAAGATTGGAAGAAATTGGAGCAGCTAGGGTTTCTTTGGCATAATGGTTTAAGAATTCGGAAAACGCAGCTCCATCTGATAGTAGCTTTTGATACGATCCCATTTCCGCCACTTGCCCTTCTTTCATCACAATGATGGTGTCCACTTTGGACAGGAATGTGACATTGTGGGTCACCAGGATCCTCGTTTTATCCCGCAAAAGACCATGTTGATTGTCCAGAACTTGGGTGAAAATGGACTTTCCCACATGAGCATCCACCGCGGACAAAGGATCGTCCAGTAAGTACAGATCGGCATTTGAATACACTGCCCGAGCTAACGAGACCCGCTGTTTTTGGCCTCCTGACAAATTGATGCCATTTTCTCCAATTTCGGTGGAATCTGAATTCTTGAGGATGGCCAAATCGGATTTTAGTTGGCAAGAACGAATGACATCTTGATATTTAGTGCTGACGAACTCTTTGTCAAATAGAATGTTGTCTTTTAATGCCATATTTTGGATCCATGCTTGTTGCGGCACATATGCAATTGAACCAATAGCACTGGCTGACCCGGACACAACCTCCATCTCGCCTAGAATGGCACTCAATAATGAGCTTTTCCCTGATCCAACCTCGCCAACCACAGCCACCAAGGACCCTTTGGCAATTTGCAATGAAATGTTCTTCAGACTCGGGGATTCTGGCTCATCCCACGTGAGCGTCATGTCATTGATCTCAATGGCATTACCTTCATCCTCCAACTCTTGCGAAACATTGCCATTGTTGATCTCGTTGGCGTTGAGAAATGTGTTGATGCGTTTGAGAGACACAAACAGTTTGATTGTTTCCACCAGGGTGAAAGGAAACATAACTAATGGAATTCTGATCAAATTGAACAAGGACAAAGATACAAATATCTTGTCCGCTGTGAGAACGTGGTTTGAGTCTATCAGTACGTATATGGCAAACACCACAATTGTGACTAAAATTGGAGTGCAGGTAAACGTGGAATTCAAAAAAGCCCACAAGCGAGCACATAAGCGCAAGATTTTCACTTCCAAGTTTCGAATCTTCTTGATGCGGTCCATGAAAGGAATTTCCCAAGCATATAACTTCAAAACACGCATGCCCATGAGGACTTCATTCATCAATTTGAGACGCCTATCCTTAGCTTTGAGTTGATTGACTTGAAGTCTCTCTGCCCATTTGCCGCTAAACCCATTGATTGGAATCAGGATCAATAAGATCCCCAACCCGGCCAGACTACTGATTCCCACTTCTAGGAACAAAAAATACATTGCCACCAAGATGGTCACAGGTGAAGTGATGAGACCCATTGTATAGGGAAACGTATCGACAATTCTTTGAGCATCAACTGACATGTAGTTCGTAATTTCACCCACGGTGAACTGTCTGCGGGCGTGATTAGACAATTTGAGACTTTTCCGATAGATGGCGCCAATGATGGCACTTCGCATTTGGATGCCAGATATACTCAAGTGTTGCTGATAAACGTGAAACGTTATGGTGGACACAGTTGAACTGATCAAGAGGACAAAGGCATAAAAGAACCCTTTCCAAGACTCTTCATCACTGTCCACATGATGGATGAGAAGCTTCAGCACTTGTGGATTCACGAACGGCAATACAAGATGAATTATTGCCACCAAGAATGCAAATAGTACCCGCACCCATTGCGTTTGTATTAATATAGGCCAAATACTTATGAATGAGCGATCATTGTGTGAGGCAAAGTTCACCTGTTTTGATGCAACTTTTCGACGCCACAAGTTTAAGAAGTCGTGCACATTGCCTCCCACATGGATGGACCTGGGCGATTTGGGTAGTTGGTCTTGAGTCAACGTGTGGCGAACACCCTTCCAGATCAAACCATCAAACCACGAGAACAACAAAAGAGACAAAAACGAAGCACCATCTTCTGGGGAAACTTGGCTTGTCGTCTTTTGATCCATGTCGGGAATGCAAGTGATCACTAATTGTACCAATAACACTGGGAAGTACGTCAGTAAAAGCACCCATTGTTCCCACGTTCCATTGACATTCATGATGCCCTGAATGTCACTCTTAAGCTTGGCCACTTCGCACAGGATCAGAATCAGCCAGAATAGGAACAACGGTGGAGACGTGTGGCACTTGAGGCATTCCTCGACCATAACTTGAGCCATAACCACCAGGCAGATTACAATGAGACATGCGTAGTGCACGATTTCAGATGGAAACAATTCATCCCAGCCTCCATTCAGGTCAGCTAGATACCAGAGCTGACCGATGGCGTTGATGATTAGAATCAAAGTTAACACAATTTTCAGGAAAAATAAAGGTCCGATTGATCGCTGGCGGACACCTGTCACATATTTGAATTCTATGAAGTAGTAGTAAATGAGCCAAATTGGCGATGAGATCAAAAGAACTCCAAATGGCAACCCTATGAGAAGGGTGTCTTGCATACAGTGTGTCAAGTTAGGATCTGAAGTGTTCCAAACTATGTTCAGGTCGAAAAATGGATCACGGCAGAAGGATTTGTCCATTTTTTGTGCGTCGGTCTGAAAGTCGAATAGAAGTGTATGGTGTTATTAGTGAACTGAGCTTTAGAGAAACATATTTGAGCACTGTCGAAATATTTGTAGAGATAAGAGCGTTCCTTTTGTAACTGGAGCTGTTGTTAACCGAATATGAACAAAGGTCAAGAGCCATTTGAATATGGACTTTGTTATCTTCAATAAACAATTGTTATTTTAACTCAATGTAAAAATAAACTGAAGTGGCTATTGAAATGAAGCCATTGTCTGGAGTATTGGAATAAAAAAATGTCAAGTAGGGCTGGCCTACTTGTGAAGCAGAAACACTTGAATGACTCGACTACTTTTTACGATAACTGATTATTTGAATCTAGCCCTTACTTTTTTAAATGTAAGCAACAAAAACGCCAATGTCAATTTGATTGGAACGACTGGACCTTTTGCTTATGTTGTTGGAAAAAAGTTTTTTTAATATCATGATTGAATGTAAGAACGCTTTGAAACCAGGGACCCAAGAGATATTCATGTGGTTTAAAATCGCACAAATCTTTCTTGAACGCATGGTTGTTTTGCGCATATTGTTTAGCGATTCAAGAAATTTCCGTCAACCGATCATTGCCAAAGACTGGCTAAAAAAGATGACCATTACATTATAAACATTGTCTCTCTACAATATGTCTATATACAATGTCATTATCTACGTCTATAAACATTCCGGTTTTAAAGTGACACAATACACTAGCCGCTAATCTTATAAATAATCGTGTAAATATATATGTATATTTGAAGACATTCTGCACAAGACCCGAACAAAATACTCAACAGTACTCTTAATGCACCTGTGGGAGTGCTTGAGTTGTCCCAAATAATAAACAAAAAGCAAGCAACAAAAACATGCGGACAAACAATCACAAATAAGAAAGCAGGACTTAAATCGTAACCAAAAAAATGAGCATGTTACCGTTAAATGGACCGTTAAATGGGTAAATGGAACATTAAAAGAACCCGTAAGAGAAGAAAGGACTTAAGAGTTCCAATTCGGTTTACGGAGAAGCCGCTCAACCACCACGGTAGCTACTCTCCTCTATGAAATTGTGCATTCCAACATCAGCAATAAGAGGAGAGTGTATGGATGCTTTGTGGATTTCTCCAAAGCATGGGTGGATCAAAGGCGGTTATTCCTCACACTCCAACTGTGGGGAGTGCCGCGTTCAATCTGTGTCCTGCTGTCCAACGTCTATGCGGGACTCAGATGCTCCACTCGTTCTGGTGAGGACCTACACCCCTGCTACTTTACTTCCATTGGCCTTCCGCACGGAGATCCATTATCGCCACTTCTTTTCAATCTTTATGTATCCGACCTGCCTGAAGCCCTCACTCAACAAGGCCCCACCATCAACCATTTTATGGTACAATATCTCCAAAATGCCGACGACTTGGTTCTCTTGGCTAATTCAGCCGTGGAATTGCAAAATGCTCCACGGTTATTGCCAAGAGAACGGCCTTCAAGTCAACACCATCAAGACGAAGGCCATAGTTTTCCGTAAAGGTCGTCTCCCTCCCACCTCCTTCCATTTTAAAAAATAGTCCGATTGAAATCGTCAATAATTTTAATTATGTTGGTTTCACATTCAAAAGTAAAAGTCAAAGTCAGGGCCAGGATCAGAAAATCCTCAATCCTCATTATTATTATTATTATTATTATTATTATTATTATTATTATTATTATTATTATTATTTGTTTTGACTAGCCTGGTTTTTTTGGAGTGGTCAAAAGTGTAAACCTTGACATTCACTACAATTGAATTCCTTAAAACTTGGTTGAGGAAAAAGCTCATGGATACTTTTGAAGGTGTATTGGGAAAGATAACTCTTGCGCCTTTTTAAATACTGAATTGTCCCAATCTTCTTGACTTGTCGCAATAAAGTTGAAGTTATCTAATTCGCACATTATTCCTGCTTGCCTTCTTTGGCAAAAGCTCAAGCTATTCCTGAAAAAGCAACTAGAATCTTGATACTTTTCACTCAAAAGCGCAAATACTGGAATTTCTGGAATTTTAGCATAGAACCATGAACCATTACAATATGGACAAATGGCAGCTCAATCGAGCGGTTACTCTTGAAAAGTTATGTCACTTTGACACTTATCTATATTGTGTAAAAGGCTGCTTACCCGGAGAGCTGATAAAATAACAAATCACACGCACCAACTAGAGACGTTCATTGATGGCAAACTAAACTTTCGTCTCTTCCCTTGTGTTTAAGAAGGATTTGCATTTCCCGGCGGACCAGCTTCTTCGTGTTTTTCTAGTCGTTGGAAAGACGACGGGAGATCAGAGCTTGATTCCTGGTTAGAGTCGTCTCCTCTACTTTCGTCTTACCCGTCCCATCACGGTGGTCAAAACGCCTTATCAAGATTTGAGAGAAATACTCGCATCCATTTTGGCACATTTTTACATCCCACAAAATCATAGCGAGCACTAAAGCTTTTGTTGCTTTCTTCAATTAGTGCTCAGGTTAAACGCTTATATTCCAAAAAGTCTCCAAGATTTTATTCAGTTTTTCTGCCCACTTTTAAAAAGCCTTTTCAACCACTGTGTCAGTAGTTTCATTGGTGAGACGACACGGGTAAGCTAATCATAGAAGAATCCAGCTCAAATCGCCGCTGAATCATAGTACGAAGCAATGATAACGCCACGCTGTTGCATCCATAGCGCCACGTCAGGAAATCTCAAGTGTGTACAGGGTAAGACCAAAACTTAGACTAAGGTTTCTTTGACTTTGTTGCCAAAGCCAACGATTTCAACCAAACATGAATGTTGAAATGAGTAAAATGCTAAGAAATATATTTTGCAGGAACGGTATTACTGGGGAGCGACTTATTCCCTCCTATGAAAATCGGAAAAATATTAGCTAATGGTGCGTCTACACGAAAACATAGTGTCACAAAGTTTGCCTACCAATTTCGAAAATGTTTGGTATTTGACAAAAAGTTCATCTCGGAGCCGTCCACACGTGAAACTACCCGATCAAAACGGTTTGACAAATATTTTGATTTAGATTGCTAATCAGATGAACTTGCAAGTGGTCGTATCATTTCCCAATGGGCCTTTCATTCAAATTTTATGTTAAGCATGCTAAATAAGATGATTAGTATAATGAACATAGGCACCGATGGGCACTATCATGATGAGAATGTTTCGCTTTCCAAAAAGGTCCTTAATTTTGCCAATTTCAATCGGTGCGGTCATATGTTGGCTGAAACCGATTACTACTTGAAAAGCGTGTTTTGCCCTGTTCTATGAACTATACCACCTGATGATGCACTTTTAATAACATTTTTGTTTTTCGAAAGGTATTCGAAATTCATTTTGACTATAAATCATAAACCAATTGTTTGGAAACAAAAACCCTACCAATTTTCCAGCTCATTATAATAGTGAATAAATAGACAACAGTTCTCCAATAATATGATAAACTATTTAATACCAGAGTATGGGTCAAAATATGACAACGCTATATAGTCCAAAGGTCATGTCAGAAACGAAAACACAAATATAGTAAAAGCATTAA
Organism: Tigriopus californicus; assembly: GCF_007210705.1. Classification (NCBI taxonomy): domain Eukaryota; kingdom Metazoa; phylum Arthropoda; class Copepoda; order Harpacticoida; family Harpacticidae; genus Tigriopus; species Tigriopus californicus. Next base: position 1,817,976 of record NC_081440.1, on the reverse strand, counting down.
ACATGATAAAGACCATTTGGATAGTTATATGCAGTTAAGGTGGCCATCGGTTTCCCCCAACGTAATCTCCGCCTGTGGATTTATGGCCGGTGATCTTCGCCATAGTGAAATCCGCCAACGGCAATCTCCGCCACCATCAAATTACCCAACAGCGAACTCCTCCAAAGGTGAATTCCGCCTGGAGTGAACTCCCCCACGACGATCTCCGCCATGGATAACTCCACCAACAATCATCTCCGCCACGATCAACTCCGCCATGATCAAGTCCGCCATGATCAAGTCCGCCATGATCGAGGTCTACCCCGCCAAATTAAGCTCCGCCACGATAACGTCCGTCAGTGGTGAATTCTCCCAAGGAAAACCGTACCAAGAAAAAATCCCCTAGTCTGAAGTACACCCACAACCATGAACTATTCTTATGAAGCGAGACCGCGTTCAAGCGTGGGGAAGGAGAAAAAATGAGGACTGAACGCGGGAAATAAAGGATTGATGTAAGCAAATAACATTTCTCCACGATTTTTGTCAATTAAAGGCAGTGAAAAGTAGGGAAAGTGAATAGTACATTTAAGTATGCGGAAGGAAACCAGCCACTTTTGAAAGCAACTCACTAAAGCTCCAAGTTTTATGACGAACAAATATATAATAACAATCTATTAAAAATAGGAATATTTCAGTAATAAGCCGACTTTCCTTGGCCACTGACTTAGCGGCCAAGTACCGTAGTATCATCATCAACAAAACCACTGTCGGTTATCATTTAATCAAGCTTCATAACTTCTAGCTCCTATAAGGTTTGAATTTTATTATATACTGTAGCGAATATGCTAATTACAAGAATGCGTTGGCGTTTGACTATATATTGCTTTGTGTTTGATTGGGAAATACACTCTACTTCATGAACCAGCGAGTATCACAACCCTTTTAACAACTACAATACAGATTACTTCTGGCCAAAGACCACAACTTAACAAGCAAAATAAATCTATTTGAGTAATGCTTCACCGTCGAAGTGCCACCAAGATGCAAAGCACCTTTCGTTCGTACTGACAGGGCAAACTCATATTTTGAAGCATCCTGAAATTGTCAATCAAGTTAAGTAACTAAATGATATATAAGAACAGGTCTTGCTATTGTGTTAAGGTATATGGTATTAGGTTGCAGACATTCTTGGGACATATTCAAGGAAATAAGGAGAGTCAAATAGACGAAGTACAAAATTAGCATGGCAATACTTTCTCTTGAATTCAACGTCCAATGTATCTAACGACTCGTTTGAAACACTTTACCAACATTCAAGTGGGTATGCTCTACAAATTTTCCGTTAAGTTTGAGGAATACAATAAATCTTTCATGGACGAGACCTGTTTAGTAGCTTTCCGCCATATTCATATCGGGACTGATAAAGCCTTTAATGGCGTCGAACCCACGGCCATTTACCTGAATTTCATCTTGTTATAGGTCGTTACTCTCGGTGACCTAAGAGTAGATTCGATCTAAGTTATTTTGCAAAGTTATTGGGGTCAGGGTCATTCCTTCCCGAATCTGACTTTGCGTCGTCACTTCAAGAAGATGCAGTTCATAACAGTAACCTTTTGAATCAGAACAATTAATAGAAGAGAAAAGGAGCGCTCGTAAAATGGAGCCCTCTAGAAAATCCAACATGAAGTCATGAATTCTGCGGGATTGTGTCACTAAGAGATCCCAAGACCTTAACCAATTGGTTTCTGCCACGACCGAAATTTTCTATCCAATCAGGTTCCAAGCTCTTGAAGCCTGCTAACTAATTGGGAACTATCTACTCTTCAGCGCCTTGTCAAAATCACTATAAACTACATCAACTAACTTTAAACTCCCAAGACCATGAATAATCTACTCTACTGATTGAATCCAACCGATTGAGCAATTACCTCCGTAACATTCAAAATCAAAGAAATCTGCCCTTTAAGTATATTACAGAACCGCCCATTTTACACCCTTTGACCAAAATCTAATTTAAAAGAGTTGATTGTGGCGAAGGTTG